>NC_059077.1:23642839-23949714 GCF_020497125.1 Mauremys mutica | reverse complement strand
AGATTCCAGAATCTGGCCCAACAATAGGCACAAAATTAGAAGACCATGAACCCCTTCACTAATACCAATTTTTGCTGCATTTCCAGATGCAACTATTAAAGCCTTAGACCTCACACATGAATTGTATTCTGATCATGAATCACACAAAAATGACACCATCTCTCTTTAAATTCTTGTTTATTATTTAAGTGGACTATCACTTTGATCATCTCTCTCTCTCTCTCTCTCCGGCAGAGCAAACTGAAAGAAAAAGGCTTTTTAGGCACAATATTTTGGTTGAGCCTGTGCAATCTTATTATCAGAACAATGTTGTTCAGGGGATTTCCAGTCTGTCACAGTTGTATTTTCTCTAGGTGGGAAAGCCGGGGACCACAAAGAAAAGGAAAAAAAAGCATAAAGAAATAAACCAAACATCTATTTTGTTTCACTTTCTGAGCTTTGCTTCAAAAGCCATCTGCTCTGGGACTTTGTCTCCCTTCACTAAGGGCCTGATCCACCAAAACATTTAGGCAACTACCTAAGTCCATCCCTATTCAATATGTACTTAAGCATCTGCCTAAGTCCCATTGAAGTAAAGCTTCAAGATAAAAGTTAAAAACTCTTTGAGAAAAAGGAACATTTGTCTTTTTGAGACAAACTTAAGTCCTGGGTCTTTGAGTGCTAAAAGGTGGAAGGAAAATGTGGGGGGATTCATGCAGTTCTGAGCTGGATTGGGGAAACACTGTGGAGTAAATTTTCCTGGGCAGGAAGCTTGTGGCATTGGGAACTGTACCTTTAAGTGATTTAAGATCTCAGACAGGAAATCTGGGAGAGGGGCGCTACAGAAGCCCATGCTCTGTTATGTAGGGGCAGCTGGCAACTATGTCACTGAATAAAGCCTATTGCTTTCAAGAACCTTTGTTCCAAAGTGATTCTGAACACCATAGAGCTAATCTTCACTGTGTTTATACAGTCCCTAGCACAATCCTGATTGGGGCTAGGATTATTATCAGTAATAGTAATTAGTAATGGTCTTTGGTAAGCAGGCGTAAGCTATACAAAAAGGATTCAGTCACACCATAGAATTACATATATGCAGAATTTCTTTTTCTTGAACTCTCCTGACTGGCTAAAGAAAAAATGCAGGGTGGTGAAGGAGTTGAAATAATTTTAAAAAGCTTTGCAGAATATATATTTTTCTCATTTATTGAAAATTACTTGTCGGCCAAATGTGTGTGCTCATATGTGCATGTGCACATGCTCAGCGTTATGAGAAAATTTAGGGGACCTTAAGAAAATCAGCCCCTCCCAAATTGTCTCAGATTGGTCAAGAACAGAGGTGGCACCCAGAATAACTAGTTACTTTTGACAATATATGCTACATTGTACGTTCACAGACACACACATATGGTGGTGATAGCCCGCTGATAAATTGCAGATCTATGTGATTAGACACAATTTAACAGGTACCTTTGGTTAACCTGCACTTTTCTCACTAATCCGTCTCTGATGGGATTACTTCTTATATCCCAAACCTCAAAACATCTACCATTATTTTTTTTAAAGAAATCAGCTTGACAGATAAATCTTTCCTTCTTCCATCTCCAAAATAAAATGGTTACTCATGTTCTCGTAACTGTTGTTCTTTGAGATGTGTTGTTCACGTCCATTCCAATCAGGTGTGTGCGTGCTGAGTGAACAGTGATTGGCAAGTTTTCCCTTAGCAGCTCCCGTCGGGTTGGCTGTGGACTCTCCTGGAGTGGTGCCTTCCTGTCGCTGAATATATGCCCCTGCTGACCCGGCCCCTCCTCAGTTCTTTCTTGCCAGCTACGCTGACAGAAGAGTAGGAGGGCGGGTAATGGAATGGACATGAGCAACACATCTCGAAGAACAACAGGTTCAAGAAGGTGAGTAACCATTTTTTTCTTCTTCAAATGCTTGTTCATGTCCATTCCAATCAGGTGACTCCCAAGCTCCACCCCAAAGGTGGGGTTGGAGTTAAGGAATCACTGATGGAAGCACCACTCTGTGGAATGCTGCATCATCTCTGGCATGCTGGGGAATAGCATAATGAGACCTGAACGTATGTACTAAGTTGCTGCCCTGCAAATTTCTTGTTTCAGGACCTGGGCCAGGAACGCCACTGACGAGGCCTGTGCCCTCGTGGAATGTGCCATAAGTGCTGGGGCTGGTACCTTGGCCAGCTCGTAACACATGCGGATGCAGGACGTAATCCAGGAATATATTCTTTGAGATGAGACCAGGAGTCCTTTCATCCAGTCTGCTACCGCTACAAACAGCTGGTTCAACTTCCTGAACAGCTTAGTGCGCTCGATGTAGAATGTTATCATGCGCCAAAAATCCAGTGAGTGTAACCTCTGCTCTCGACTACTGGCATGAGACTTAGGATAGACAACAGGTAGAAAAATGTCTTGGCTAGCATGGAAGCGTGACACTATCTTGGGGAGAAAGGCTGGGTGAGGCCTGAGTTGCACCTTATCCTTGTGGAAGATGGTGTAGGATGGGTCGGTGTAGGATGGTCTTTAACTCCAACACCCTCCTAGCTTATGTGATGGTGACCTGGAAGGCTACCTTCCATGCCAGGTAGAGAAGGGAGCAAGTTGCCAGCAGTTCGAATGGGGATAACATTAGTCTGGAGAGGCCCAGATTAAGGTCCCATAAAGGAACAGGCTGTCTAATTTGAGGATGTAGCCGTTCCAGACCCTTGAGGAAATATCCTAACATGGAGTTAGCGAATATGGAACATCCAGACGCTCCCAGGTGGAAGGCCGAGATAGCAGCGAGATGTACCTTGATGGATGATGCTGCCAGGCCTTGTTGTTTCAGCTACAGAAGGTACTCTAGAATGAGCATATAGGTGCCTGGAGTGGAGGTGTGTGCTGCTGGGCACACCAGCAAGTGAACCTTTTCCACCTTTTCCATAAGTGGTCCTGGTGGATGGTTTCCTGCCACCAAGTAGGACCTCCCTTACTGGTTCGGTGCACAGAAGTTCCATGGGTTTAACCATGAAGCTTCCATGCCGTGAGATGGATGGACTGGAGGTCTGGGTGGTGAAGGCGACCGTGGTCCTGAATGATCAGATCAGGGTGGAGTGGTAATGCAATTGGGGCGTCCACTGACAGTTCCAGGAGCGTGGTGTACCAGTGTTGTCAAGGCCATGCTGGGACAATCAGAATTACCTCTGATCTGTCCCTGCAGACCTTGAGAAGTATCTTGTGCACGAGAGGGATCGGGGGAAAGGCATACAACAGGTGGCCTCCCCAGGATAGCAGAAATGCATCCGTGATCAAGCCCAGGTTGTGATTCTGGAAGGAGCAGAACATTGGACACTTTCTGTTGCTCCAGGTGGTGAACAGGTCAACCTGCGGAAACCGTGTATGACATGTGGCTGGGTGGACCGCTCATGATTGTGGTACGATCTGCTGAGGTGGTCTGCCAGTTCATTCGGAACTCTTGGGAGATATGATGCTTCCAAGTGAATGGAGTGGGCTAGGCAGAACTCCCACAGACGGAGGGCTTCTTGACTTAGAGGGGAGGAATGGGCTCCACCTTGCTTGTTGATGTAAAACATGGCAGTGGTGTTATCCGTCATCACTGCCATGCACTGGCCTTGCAGCCGGGCCTGAAAGGTTTGGAATGCTAATCGTACTACCCTGAGCTCCTTGATATTGATATGAAGGGGGAGTTCATCCTGTGACCATAGGCCTTGTGTTTGGAGGTCTCCCAAATGCGCACCCGATCCCAGAGCTGACGTGTCCATTACCAGGGACAAGAAGGGCTGGGGGCTGTTGAAGGGGACTCCCTTGCACACTGTCCGAGGGTCGAGCCACCACTGGAGGGACTCAAGTACTTGCTCTGGCACCGTGACCACTGAGTCCAGGCTGTTGGGCCTGGGGTGGTAGGCCAAAGCGAGCCACGCCTGGAATAGCCTGAGCCTCAGTCTGACATGCCAGACCACATAAATGCAGGCTGCCATATGGCCGAGAAGACTCAGGCATCCCCTTGCTGTAGTGATCGGGTACTGCCTGAGACCTTGAATAATGACTGTCATGGCTTGGAATTGGGTCTCCATCAAAAATGCTCTTGCCTGTACTGAGTCCAGTACGACTCTATTCTTTGGGTCAGTAACAAGATTGACTTGTTCACATTGAGGAGGATATCCAGTCTCTCGAAAGTGGATCTGACTGATCGGACTTGAGACTCCACCTGCTCCCTGGTGAGGCCCCTGAGCAGCCAGTTGTCGAGGTAGGGGTATACTTGCACCTGCCTCCTTTGGAGGAAGGCTGCTATGACTGACATGCACTTGGTGAACACTCTGGGGGCTGTTAACAGGCCAAAGGGGAGGACTGTGAACTGATAATGTTTTTGGTTGGCCACAAACTGTAGAAATCGTTTGTGTGCAGGCCGAATAGCTATGTGAAAGTACGCATCTTTCATGTCGAGGGCGGCGTATCAGTCTCCGGGATCCAGAGAAGGGATAATTGTACTGAAGGAGCCCATGCGGAACTTCAACTTTACCATGAACTTGTTGAGTCCTTGCAGGTCTAGAATGAGTCTGAGACCCACCTGGGCTTTGGGGATTAGGAAGTAGTGGGAATAGAATCCCTTGCTCCTGAGCTCCTGAGGAACCTCCTCCACTGCTTCTATGGCGAGGAGCGCCCTCACCTCCTGGATAAGGAGTTGCTCGTGAGAAGGAGGTTGGGAGGTAGGGGAGGAGCAGATTTGGAGAGAATATCCCACTTCTACCATGCAAAGAACCTAGTGGTCCGATGTTATTTGGGACCAAGCATGGTAAAAGTGGGATAGACGATTCATAAAACGGGGAAGGATTCAGTGTCATGGCAGATGCGCCGTCCTAGGGCATATCTTCAAAAGGTTGCTCAGAGCCCAAGAAAGGTTTGGTTGGCCTTTGATTCTACCCAGAAGGGGGATTGGCAGGTTTGGTCCTGCCATTCCTGCCCCTACACCTATAAAAATCCTGCCTCGGCCGAGGAAGATATGGGTACTGCTATTGCAAGTGGGGTTTGAAATGTTTTCACTGGGTTTCTGGAGTGTGCACGCCCAACGATTTCATAGTTGCTTGGAAGTCTTTTAAACTGTGCAGCTTGGAGTCTTTCTGCTCTGAAAATAACCCTGCCCCCTCAAATGGTAGGTCCTGCAAGGTTTGCCGCAGCTCCAGGGGCAACTTGGACGCCTGTAGCCATGAGCTCCTCCTCATGGCTACTCCTGAGGAAAGGGTGCGGGCGGCCGAGTCCACCGAGTCCAATGAAGCCTGAAAAGAGGTCAGCACGTCTGCCTTCCCTTCATCAATAATAGCTGAGAACTTGGCTCTGGAGTCTGGTGGAATCAGCTCCTTAAACTTCAACATGGAGCACCACGAGTTGAAGTTATATATACTGAGGATAGATTGCTGGTTAGCGATCCTCAGCTGCAGGCCACCAGTTGTGTAAACCTTCCTGCCAAAAAGGTCCATCCTTTTCAACTCCTTGGATTTAGGGGCCAGCCTCTGCTGCCCCCATCTCTCTTTCGTATTAACTGCCGACACTAGCAGCAAGCATGGTTGCGGGTGAGAGAACAGATACTCGTACCCCTTGGGGGGATGAATTACTTGCACTTCACACCACTGGCAGTAGGCAGGATTGAAGCAGGGGTCTGCCACAGAGTCTTAATATTGCTCTGGATCATTTTTATTAGTGGCAGAGCTACCTGGAACAGTCCCTCTGGCACGAGAATGTCAAGCATGGGGTCTTCAGGTTTGACCACTTCCTCTGGCTACAACCCCATGTTGTGGGCAATCCTCTGGAGAAGGTCTTGGTGGGCCCTGTGGTCAATTGGGGCAGGTCCAAGGTTGAAGCTCCTGCCACCGCCTCATCCGGGGACTAAGATGAGAAGGCTAGAGGTGGTACGGGGTCCTCCTGGCCCTCCAGCTCCCTGACCTCTGCCTGGTCAGCTTCTGGGCCCCTGTGGCGACTGTTGCCATGGTGACGGTAGCCTGGCCTTGCAGTGGGTCTTGCCTCAGAGTTGCCTCAGTGGCAACCTGGGCCAGTGGTGGGGCTTGTGTCAAAGTTGCCTCGGATCTGTGGGGCATAGATCTGTCCTTAGTTGGCTGGGGTGGTCGATGCTCAGAAGTCACCAAGCAGGAGCCCCTGGAAAAGGATCCCTGGGCCTGATGGTAAGCCCAGGGGGTCCAAAAGGGCCATTGTGCCAGAGGCTACCACTGGGGGTGCCAGGCCATTGGTGCCTCCCTCAGTCACCTGTCAGATCTGTGTCAGCTGGGACAGGAATACAAAGAGTCACCGTCCGAATCCAATGAGATGGATCTCGACCATGATGACCATGGTGGAGCCGCAGGGAACTGCACTGAGGACCAATGCTGAGCTGACGATGAGGGGGTTTGGTGTTGAGGTGCCCGTGCCAGGGACCGAAGTCGAGAATCCAGTGTCGGGGACCAGTGACAAGGATCCGGTGCCAAGGGTCCGGTGCTGGGGACCAGTGCCGAGGGTTTGGTGCTGTGGATCGGTACCAGTCCTCTCTCAGAGCTGGGAATTGATGCCACTCCTTCCTCAGTGCTATGGAAGGGGAACAACGTCCTGCTGGAGTCAGGGAACCCCTCATGGAATCCAGTGGCAGCGTTGAGGCAAATGGTGCCAGGCACAAGAGGGTGACCGCTGCATCATGGCTGGCTTGCCTCTAGACAGCGCTGGTCACGGTGGCGCCAGGGGCTTATCTCTGACCACCGGGGGCTGAGTAGCCATCATGGCAATTAAGTCTCTGGTGGCTTCAAAAGTGTCTGGGATGGAAGGTAGCTCCAACTCCTCCGCCTGGCACTGCCCATCCAGGGAGTCAGTGGGCACCGGACTCAACAGTCCCCCCCAGGGGAACCAAAGTTGATAGCTCTGACTCTTGCTGCTTGAGCACCAAGTACTCCTTCATAGGAAGCAGTAGTGCAGTGACTGCCGGTCCCACTGCTTTCGGCATCGGGGAGTGCCTCCTGTCAGCTTTTCTATGCCGCTTGTACAGCACTGGTGAACGCGAGCAGTGCCGGGTTGTCTATTCAGTGTGCGGTGCCGGAGAGCGCCGGTGCCTAGAGTCCATCCTCAGCACCGTGTCATGTACTGATGCTGGGCACTCTGTATGGATGTGGTTGGTGCCAGGTCCTGGTGGTCTGTAGCACACTGGGGACGAAGAGCGGATTGCATGAGCAACTGCTTAAGTCAGAAACCTCACTCCATTTTTGTCCTGGGTGGAAAGGCCTGCAAATCTTGCACCTTTTTGTCTGGTGCGCCTCCCCCAGACACTTCGCACATGAGTTGTGGAGGTCGCTCACTGGCATAGGCTTACTGCAGGTTCCGCGGGGTTTAAAGCCTTGGGCTTGTGGCATGCCCTGGAGCCCAAGCGGGGGAGGGTTAGGGATTGGGGAAACTCCACTTCCAAACCTCACTATATACACTATTTACACACACTAGCTTAAACTAAACTAACTACGCTATGGAAAGTACGCTAAGGGAAGCACTTGCTAGGCAAGCAGCCGCAATTCCAATGATGGTCACTGGTGGTAAGAAGGAACTGAGGAGGGGCTGAGTTGGCAGAGGCATATATTCAGCGCCATGAAGGCGCCACTCCAGAGGGCTCCACAGCCAACCTGACAGGAGCTGCTAAGGGAAAACTTTCTGACAACTGTGCACACGGCGCACACACACCTGATTGGAACTGACATGAACAAGCAGTCGAAGAAGAATATATTATTCTGATGAGCAGGATGAGCAATATTCAGTGACAGGTTTAAGGTTCAAATACCACATGACACTGCAGAGATAGAAATAGGAGCTTCATAGTTTGAAAAGGGAAATTTCCCAACTTTCCATGTAACACTTACTACTAGCCCTGGAATATCCTTTAGCCTGTAAAGTTTTAATTGTCCTTTCCCTCTAAGGCCTGTATGGTTGGCATCATACAGATGGAGGGATAAAAAGAAAAATGTACCAGTAAAAATATGTAAAATTCTCTAAAAAATTTCTAAGGGAAATTTCTGTAAAAGATGGGGGTGAGGTTGTGTATGCTGTGCCATGTGCAGTATTGGCAACCCAAAGCATATAAAAATCAGAAGTCTAGTGCTAAAAAATCATGCGATTGGCTTTAAAATAATCAGGGTGGTTTTTTTTAAATAATAAATTTTGGATTATTTTTATTTGCATTTTGGTTTCTGCATCTTCAGGGTGCATGCAGACTCATGTTTTCAACCTTTTTTCTCACAGCTAAGCAGGATGGAACTGTACTCTTGAAAAAAAAATTGAAACCTGAGATTCTCATGAGCGCACCTGAACTGGGGCTTTAAGAAAAATATTAAATATACCAAAACTCTCTATAAAAATCACAAGAGCTGGCAACACTGAGTCAGTAAAGCAATCATTTTAAACCTCTAAGTCTTTGCATAATTTTCTTGTTTGAGAGAAGTGTATGAAGCTTTCTCTTATTCAGAGCTTTGTCAGAGTAAAAACGACAAGAGTCTTTTGGCCATTCTGAGGACTCTCCCTTACAAAATATGTATCTATCTTTCACTTGTGCTTTCTGTTTGTTAGATCAAGTGGTCCAAAATGAAAATGCAATAGGCTGACTCACATGGAAAAGCCCTTTTGTTTCTGTGGCTGGCCATCTTCCCAGCCAGTCCTCCAACTTCCTCATTTTCACTAGGACTTACAATAGTGAGTGACGATTGTACGTACTGCGGCTGTCAGTCCATTTGCCAATGTTTCAAATGACTTCTGCAATGCTGTCATCAGAAGTCTGCATTTGTGTCAAAAGTGAAAGTCGAAGGTCTAGGCCTTAGCCAACAGGACCAAAGCTGGTAGTAAATATTAGGACACACTTAATAATCACAGTCATTATGTTTAGCTGGGCTCCAGTTCAAATTCCAAATGAAAAGGAAGAAACATGCCTAAGAGAGAAGAATATTAAAGCCTCTCTACCCTACAGAACAAAAATCTGATAGAAAAGGGCCAGCAGAAAAAGAAATATTGATGTGGAAGCAGGGGCGGCTCTAGGAATTCCGCCGCCCCAAGCAGGGCGGTGTGCCGCGGGGCGCGCTCTGGCGGTCGCCGGTCCCGCGACTCCGGGGGACCTCCTGCAGACGTGCCTGCGGAGGGTCCGCTGGTCCCGCGGCTCCGGTGGACCTCCCACAGGTATTTCTGCGGGAGGTCCACTGGAGCCGCGGGACCAGCGGACCCTCTGCAGTCATGCCTGCAGGAGGTCCGCCGGAGCCACTCGTCCCGCGGCTCCAGTGGACCTCCCGCAGGCATGACTGTAGAAGGTCCACCGGAGCCGCCTGCCGCCCTCCCGGCAAAATGCCGCCCCAAGCGCGTGCTTGGCGCGCTGGGGTCTGGAGCCGGCCCTGTGTGGAAGTAACCTACAAAGATGTAATGCTAATTGAATGCCGCCAGAGTGCTAGGTGCCTGGAACAGATAGTTTCAGAAACCGGTTCGTATTGTTGATGTTTAGTAATAATTGTGATTGTTGTTTGACTAGTTTATTGTTGTCATTTTTGGTAATGTCTACAGAAATTACGCAAGGAAAGAAGTGAGAGTTGTCCCTTTAAAAGGAGGATGGAGGTGCTTGGAGTGGGCCCTGGCTGCTGTATTGGGCCAGCAGCATGTAGCTGGGTGTTGGGGAGGACTGAGTGTGCAGGAAGCCGCCAAGCAGGTCAGCACTCAAAAAATGAATATAATTATCCTTCAATTAACCCTTGTCACTGAACACAAGTGTGACAGTGACAAGTGACAAGAGGCAAATGGATGAGGAAAGCTCCATCCAGCTATGTTTGTTTTCACATCATAAAACACAAAGGGAATTTTGCCTGTCTCACCCATCCCCCTGACTGACTCTATCTCTTTCTATCTCTGGTTTAATTAAAAAAACATGGCTCATAGGTACCTTACTCTTACTGTTGGTTAATAGAGAGAAAGATAACCCATACCAAGGGGGACAACTAACCCATCATAGGCATTTACTCCATGGGCACCCATGGAAAAAATAGCTCCTCCCTCTCCTCCCCCCAGCCCTCCCACCCACTGGTGGACCCCACCCATCAGCTCCGCTCCCTCCCCTCCATCGCCTCCCACATGCTGGTGACCAGCTGTTCAGGAGCATGCAGGAGGTGCTGGGGAAGTGGGGCCAGGGCCTTGGGTGGAGCCGGGGTTGAGCACCACCCAGAACTCAGGAAGTCAGCGCCTCTGAAATGCATAGCCACACTGGTATTTTTTGATGACACAGCTTACTGCTTAAGGTAATGTGGTTTGAATATAGTTTAGTCAGCCAAGCTAAGCTCTTAAAATTTCCAAAAAAAATGTTTTTGAAAATATTTTAAATATTGAAGCAAATGAAAGCTACATAAAAATTACAGGAAAGATCACAATTAAAGGAGACTAAATAAAGAAAAATAATTCAGTATTTAAATAACTCTTCCCTGGTGAAAATTCTAAGAATTGGAAGAAAAGGAAAATAATTGTTAAAAATAGAGAGAGAGAAATAAAGTTAAAAAGTCATAAATGAAAATACCAAATTATCAGGAGACAGTATCATGTATATGTGTAAAAATGTATATAATTTAGATAACACATATGTGATTTGAGCTGATGAGAATTTCATGATCTCTGATATTCATCTCTTCAAATCACATCACATCTGAGTCATATAAATTATATAAATAGTACTAAAATTTGAGGTGTCACTAAATGTAAATACCTTATGCGAGAAAACCACAGGAAAATAGATGTGATTAACTAAGAAATCATCCCTAACAACAAACAAAAGAGTGGGCATAAAGACAGCCCTAAACCATATTTACAGTGAAAACAAATCACATTTCTTCACCCCATTCATTTTGCTTTCTCAAGCAGAAAGGAAAAATAGACACGGGAATATGAGATTAATTACAGAGGAACACATAATTGCCATTGGTCAATCCAGTAGTCCAACTCATCAAGATGCTTTCAAGAAAGGAGCAAAAAACCCCAAAGTGGACCACTAGAGTATTGCCTGCCCATAGGAAAAGTTTCTACCTCATTCCCTATTTTCTTCTGTATTTTTTTTAGCAGATTAATATCCATTTTGACTGAAACAGATGATAAATCAAGCTGCATAAGATTAGCTCCCCATTATAGAAAAAGACTACGATTTATCTGTGTCAAAAATCGAAAAGTATTTCCTCGATAATTAATTCAGCATTTAAAAGGGGGATAGAAAAATATCACAGCAGCTAAATCTAGAACAAATGGACTGTTCACCAAAAATCTCCATCTTCAGGACTACTGGAAATGGTACTATTTCCTCTCCATGGAAAAAAGCTCATTCAGAGGCTGCTGAAAAAGTGTAAAAACTTGTTTCTATTGTACAATATTAGGAAAGTCACTAGAAGGCTTGGTTGACTAGAGGACCTTTATTAGGCCTTGTCTATACTATGAGAGTAAGTCAACCTAAGTTATGTAATTCCAGCGATGTGAATAACGTAGCTGGAGTCAATGTAGTTTAGGTTGACTTACTGCGGTGTTTACATAGCACTGGGTCAATGGGAGAACCTCTCCCGTTGACTTACCTTACCAGTCTCGTTCCAGTGGAGTACTGGAGTTGATGGGAGAGTGAGCTGCGACTGTTTTAGCGGATTTTCAGTAGACCCGCTAAATTGATCCCTGGTGCATTGATCGCCACAGTGTCGATCCCTGGTAAGTGTAGACACTGGTATAAATCAAACCTGGGATCACAGTTAAGTATCTGACACCTGGATCTGCCCACTTTGTATAGTGAATGGTCCTGCAGACTGGAGTGTGGGAGCAGACCATGGCAACACTAGCTGTGGTTAGTCACATTATCTGCTGAATCACTGCTAGGGTTAATAATAGAAACAGGAAGGAATTGCTTGTCTAACAAACAGAGAGCATTGTGGGGATCTGAAAATCTCACTGAGCTTGGGGGTGTGTGTATAATTCACCCATGGAATGCCAAAGCAAGTTATCAGTGTGTGGGACTCTATGCATAGGATGATTGGGGGACTCCCAGTAGCTTGAAGTCTTTTCTCCTGAAATTCAGTGTTTTCCATTTTGTGGTTCTTTTTTTCCTCGTCACTCCCTATTTTCTGTGTCTGTCACTTTTCTGTGGATTGGAATTACAGAAGTAGCATTCAGTTTATCATAGCAGTATTTAACAATATTCTTAAAGGGACAATGGTGACCATTTCAGGCCCCACAATTCACCGACCTAATGGAGGAATCCAGGTCCTTATGTATAACCTGATTAAACGGGCTGACTCAGGGGTTCTTCCATAGGGATCAGGGGATAGCCCCCACCCTATGAATTAGTTCATGGAGTGGCAATGTTGCTTAAAGACTGTAGTAGTTCATATCCCGCTATGCAAGAGGGTTAAGCTGGTGTATCTGTGTTCCCCCTGCATGGGCTTTTTGCATGCTGCCCTTGAAGCAGGGGACCCACATTACTTCTGCTATTTCCTGGATCTTGTGCGTCCATGGTGGTGGGCAGGGTTTGTCCCTAATAAATTACAGAATCTGATTCCTAATGACCTATCCCATCCACCTAGTATTAGCACTTGTATTCCTCAAAATGCTTTAGATAATTAATTAACCGTTGCAACACCTCTGTGTTGGTTTTCCTTTCTATTTCCCTCCTTTTACAGATGGGAAAACTGAGGAAAAGAGGTTAAGTCAGGGGTCCCCAACGCGATGCCCACAGGTGCCAGGGCGCCCACCAGGGCATCTATGTGTGCCCACCTACTGACCACCAGACAAGCAGCCGCCGAAATGCTGCTGACAAGTGGAGACACCTCTTGATGACGCTACTTCTCGGAGGTATTTCAGCGACCACTGGGTTAAGTCTAAAGGCAAAAGAGGGAGTCAGTGCCAGAATTTGCCTCTATCTCTGTTGTGATCCAATCCCACATATCCACCATCTGCCACTAATCCCAGACTGAACCTCCCAGTATAGCCTATGTTATCACCCCTGAGATCCCAACACAGACTGGACCCCTTCCACAGGTGGATGCTAACTGGGTCAGCAGGACATTTTGGTTCCAAGCTGCAGGCAGTATGCCTTAAACTTGCCACTTTCATAAACACCTTAATTTTTTAAACTTATTGAGCTAGTTCCTCAGCTGTACCAAGTCCTTTAGCCTCCAGTAATGGACCCATACAGTGGGGCCAGTTTGGCCCTGGCACAATTTGAAGACACCTTAAGGCTGCTCAAAATTGTGCTGGCTGCAACAGCTACCAATAGACCATACTGGCAGAAGGGGAGCATTGAAACTCAGCAGTAGCCAAGTTCAAGTCTCCTCTCAACAACATGAGCAGGGTTAACATTCAGAATAGGCTTAAACGCTTTGCTAAACTGGGGTGTCAATGAGTAGAGGATAGTGACTTGGTGGGCCAGAATAAGGAACGCAATCCAAGTGGGAGCATGAAAAGAACATATGGCATTTCTTAATGGAGAAACTGAGAGGGTTGAGTTGCTGTTCTGTTTGCTTGCTTGCATGTTTCTCACAATAATGCTGTAATCGGTTTACACAATACTTCCCAGTATGTGCATCAGCGTAACCTGCAATAATACTGTTATGGTTGAAGTGACACTATCATTATTATCTCATGTTTCTGAAGAATCATCATTTGGCTAAAGTTCCTTGTGCTTTCTTGTAGGGTAAGGCTGATTCTTTTGGGACAGTTTTGTCGATTCTGTGCAACGTGAGAATCAAATGCGAAAGAACAAATTACCCATGGAAAAGGAAGGACAAATGAACTCACTGGGGCATGTGTGTGTATTTGGGCCTGTGTGCATAGGTGCTGGAACTAGGGGTGCTGGGCGAGAGGGTGCCGCACCCCCTGCTTTGAAGTGGTTTCCATCATATACAGGGTTTACACCTGGGTTCAGTGGCTCTTAGCGCCCCCACTAGACATATTTTTTCCAGCACCCCTGCCTGAGTGCGCAGCAGAACTTACTGCTCTGAGGTTATTCAGAAAGAGTGTGGGCCTCAGGGAGGCCTAGACCCTGTCTGAACTCCTTAATGTGGCCGGGGATTTATGATAGCGTAAACTGCTTCTCTTGTTCTCCAGTGGCCCCATCCCCTCCCCATCCTGTCTGGCTGGGACAAAATGTATCCACCGGGACAAGTGGCGGGAACAGGTCTTGTTCTCCCCTAAGCATGGAGGCTGCAGTTGTTCCTTGTCTTTACACAGGAAAGGTACTTTTGCTTCCCTCTAGCCCAGGTACCTGCAGGAGGATCAGGCACAGAATCTTTAATACTGCACATACTGTTCAATGATTTACTACTTGGAGCTGTAAATATCAGCGAGTTTCTTGTGAAAAGAATATTTATTCTCTTTACTTTCGATCCATGGTGGTTCGAGTGCCAAAGTGTTTTGCTTTAAATTTCAAATTCAAATGAAGGGGGAAATCTCAAAGCATACCCATAAACTGATCCAGGTCATTCAAATCTGGGACACAGTTCATTTGAAACAGGAGCAATGTTCATGCAAAACAATAAGCACAAGTTGGCTCAGACTGTTTGTGGCACTTGGCCAACCCTTTGGTGTCCTTGGTCTGAGCTGGAGACAGTTTGTAACAAAACATGAGAACAGGCAAATTTCACCTGGTTTCACTTTTCACTGCACAGACTGCATGCACACAGCTCTGTCAGTGTGGCCACGTTCAGTTTCTGCAGTAGTTATGGCTCTGCATTTCTATCGGCAGCCATAATGTTCCAGTAAACTGCACTGTGTTACCTTAGCTTGAGAACGGAGAACGTGAGGAAATAACATATAAACAGTGATCTGCCAACAAGAAAAAAGCCAAACAAGCTGCAGCAGATGCTGAGTTGTTGAAATGAGCATGTTCATTGCCATGTGAGAGTCAGCTGGGAAAACAGGCAAGTTGAATTCAAAGGTGCACGTACGAAAAGAAAGACAAAAGGCAATGTTTTTTTCTTGCCCTAATGCCTGTGCAAGGGAGCGAGGAGGCATACGGTGCTCCTTGACTTTCCACATGGCTACCAACACATTGGGGTGGAGAGCAGACTCCAGGGAGCTGCTACTCCCCTTCCCAAATAGGGAGGTATGGATGGAGTGAGCAAGTGTAACCCACACACCTCCTGGGTGTGGTGTTCTGTCCCATCTAGTGTGAGAGAGAGAGAGAGAGAGAGAGAGAGAGAGAGAGAGAGAGAGAGAGAGAGAGAGAGAGAGAGAGAGAGAGAGAGAGAGAGAGAGAGAGATCTCAAATGAGTCTGCTCTACAGCCTTAGCTAACAGCCAGTTGGCTTTTAGCTCCTGTGGTAGAGGCTCATTGCACTAAACTCCAAAGGTCCCTGGTTCAATGACGCCCTGGGTCTGTCACTGTTACAGAAGCAGAGGTGAGGGCTGGACAGAGCCTTAATTCTGTCCCCACAGCACACTGGCCAGTGACGCTGAGCCAGCCCTGAGAGGGAAGCAGGGGCGGCTCTAGGGATTTTGCCGCCCCAAGCATGGCAGGCAGGCTGCCTCCAGCGGTTTGCCTGCGGAGGGTCCACTGGTCCCGCGGCTTCGGCGGACCTGCCGCAGACATGCCTGCGGGAGGTCCTTCGAAGCAGCGGGACCAGCGCACCCTCTGCAGGCAAGCCGCCAGAGGCAGCCTGCCTGCCGCCCTCACGGTGCCGGCAGAGCGCCCCCCGCGGCTTGCCGCCCCAAGCACACGCTTGGCATGCTGGGGCTTGGAGCCGCTCCTGGAGGGAAGTAATCTGCACCTGCTGTAGATCAGCAGCAGATTACTTCTCTCTTGGAGAATGGGAGCAGCCAGGGAATGAATTGTGACTCAGCACCGCCGGTGCAGGCTGCTCCTCCCTCAGGGCAGATTGTTGTGTTACAAGCTGGCCCAAAGAAAAGTGCAGGGACCGGGGGTGTATTTGGGTCATTACAGGTTTGTGTCATGGCTTTTTAATGTGGCTATAACCTATATGGTCCCATTCACACAAGCAACACCTAACATATTCTAGTAGAGCTCAGGCATTCCCCGTGTTAAACAATAGTTTCCCTGTTCCTGCCCCTGCCCCAGTAAATTCTGTTGTGCTGCAAGATCCAAATATGTCCACACCAGCAACTTCCTTTGGTATTTGCATATCTTCTCCTTTTTACGTTTTTCCAGTTGAGTCTCACATTGCACAGAATTTACCAAACTTTCCCCAACTCTCACCTCTGTGCTAAGAAGCAGCATGAGAAATTTTAGCTCAAAGGATGATTCTACAGAATGTGCTAAACACTAGAAGACATGGGTGTCAGATAAAAGAACCACCGCTGTAATGCTGCACACGCTGGTCTGTATTCTGTAGAATTGTGATACTGTGATTCATGAGATGTGGCTATCTACAAACAAAATCAAATGTAAAAGATTAATAATCATCCATGTTCCTCAGTGTCTTGCCTTCTGTCTCCCACAAGCATCATCCTTTGCCATGCCACACCATCTCGCTGGCCCTAAATGACACAGGGGAGCTGTGTGCATGTAGACAGGGGGCTGAGTTACAGGTGCTGGGGGAACTATAACTTTGCATTTCCTAATGTTCAATGTCTCACCTATATTTTAGGTTATTGTAGGCCTGGATTTTCATAACTGGGCATTTAAAGTTAGGCTCTTAAGTCTGAGGGTGGGTGTTTCAACAGTGTTCCAGTGATTTAGGAGCACTGAAAGTCACCTAGGTCATTTGGGTGCTTTGAGGACCCCACCTAACTCCATAGTTAGACATCCACACTTTTCAAAACTGCTGAGCATCCTACAGCTCCGGGTGAGGAGCTGCTGGGTACTGAGTACTTTTTAAAATTAAGCCACTTATTTAGATGTTTAAATATGGATTTAGAAGCCTGACTTTAGGAACCCATTTTTGAACCCATTGTTTCTTGCAAAACTATCATTTCAATAATACTTTCCATATTTTTACCGTACTTTTGCCCAACTACTTGTAGCAGAACTAATGGTCACTGCAGTTTGTCATTGTAACTTTCAATAATATGTTTTCATTTTGCAGTTACAAGAAATAGTTGTACACACAGCAGTTGTTATGAGCAATGTCCAGGATTGGTAGTGGTTTCATCTGGAATGACTGTGTACTGAAATCATGAGTAATAATGTCTTCCTTATGTAACCCTTCTGCCCGTCAGAGTTGACAGCAACAAGGGCCGGGTTCAGTATCTAAGGGTTCTGTTGCAATAACGCAATGCAAAACTGGCTCGAGCCCCCACCCAGTGACCTGGGACAATTTCATACCTCTCTCCCTGAGCGCCTCTAAGAGGCAATACTTCCCCTCTAGCAAGCACAGAGTCTGAGTGTGCAAAAGCCTTTTAATAAAGGAGGGAAACAATGTGGCATTATGTTGGGGAAACACCACAAACAGGCTTCATAACACAAACCATGAGCAAAAGACCCACCCCCCACAAGTAAGTTTGGCAGTGTCCTTTTCCCCTCAGGGTCTTAAGTCCAGCAACCCAACAGTCACCCTACCCACAGTTTCTGTCCTTGGTCAGTGCAGTCCCCAGAGTTCAGAAGTTCATCTGCATTGTTTACCTCCCAGCCTGGATGGAAGTAGGGGGAGGCATGGGGGCATCTTACATGCTCCGCTGCTTGGGTCAATGGACGATTGCCACACCTCTCCCTGGGGTTCTGCTGCAGTCTTCACCACCAGCCATCCTGCTAGCTGCTCACCAATATGTCTTCAGCACCCCCCCCATACTTAGCACATCTCTCAGTGATTTCAGCTCTTAGTAGCTTCAGCTCTTTAGTGATTTCAGATGTTAGTAGACAGACCCCAGTGCTAGCACACTCAGAACCATTCACCCAAAGCAAGTCTAATGCTTAGGCCTAGGAATCAGCATATAACAAGACAACTAATGGAGTCAAAATTAGCTCTGTTATTACACAGTGGAGAGAGAAGAGGTCAAAGTGGTGTTCAGGGCCCTCGGGGCGGGGGCAGGGCATATTACCAGGCACTCATGCATATCCCCTACTTCTCTCAGTTCACTGGGTTTTGGAACCCATGTCCCTTGCCTAGCAAGTGCTACTTAGTTGAGGGCGAGTCCCTCTGTCATAAAATGCCAAGTACAGTTCTACCGTCCTTGATCCACATAACCAGGATAACAACCCTTTATTACTCCTGCCCCAATAACAAAGAGACTGGGGGTCCCACAGCAGCCAAAGTGACCATTTGAGCAAGCAGTTCTATCATGCTAGGCTGGCGGGTGCACCCATGCAAACGAGATGAGCCCCTGAAGTCCTTTTCCACAGCTCATTCCACAAAAACAGCCTTTCTAGAAGTAATCCCATTGCTGCAGAGAGCCTGGGTGAAACGCTGACCCTACTGAAGTCAATAGGATTTTTGCCAATAACTTCAATAGGGCCAGGATTTTACCTCATGTTCTCTTCCATATTTTGTACATATTCTGGGCACACTTTTTGTGCTTAATAAAAATATGTAATAATAACTTTCATTTCCATCTCCTCATATGGCTTCCTTATGAAGAGAGATTAATAAGACTGGGACTTTTCAGCTTGGAAAAGAGACGACTAAGGAAGGATATGATTGAGGTCTATAAAATCATCACTGGTGTGGAGAAAGTAAATAAGGAAGTGTTATTTACTCCTTCTCATTACACAAGAACTAGGGGTTACCAAATGAAATTAATAGGCAGCAGGTTTAAAACAAACAAAAGGAAGTATTTTTTCACACAATGCACAGTCAAACTTGGAACTCCTTGCCAGAGGATGTTGTGAAGGCCAAGAAAATAACAGGGTTAAAAAACGAACTAGATAAATTCATGGAGGATAGGTCCATCAATGGCTATTAGCCAGGATGGGCAGAGATGGGCAGTCTCTGTTTGCCAGAAGCTGGGAATGGCTGACAGAGAATGGCTCACTTGATGATTACTTGTTCTGTTCATTCCCTCTGGGGCACCTGGTATTGGTCACTGTTGGAAGACAGAACACTGGGCTTGATGGACCTTTGGTCTGACCCAGTATGGTCATTCTTATGCTCTTATGGTTAAAACCGGAAAGTGCAGCAGTTCACATAACTTCACAAATTAACTAGATTTTTTTTTCTGCATCTCAAAGTTTGGTTTGTGTTTTTAACTAAAGTTTGCATTTTTATTTTCTCTAAACCAGTTCATCCATCTCAAACTACGACACAGCATTTGAATTTAATTTGAATATGTAACAGTAAACAGCACTAAACAATGTGAAGTGGAAAAACCATTCTGAATCAAAACACGACATAGTCTCATTCTGCGTTTGCCACTAACATAAAGCTCTTTCTCATATAGGTCTGCTGAAACTATCCCAGTCATCTTTGTTATCTTGCAGTGGTTTACACCGTCACAGAAGTGGTATTTAACCAATACATGCAGCATCTTGAAGTTTCCTGATGATTTATTCACATGCATATACAAATGAAAAAATGGTGTTCAGGTAGGGAACTTTACAAAAACTGTGTTTTCCTGTTTACACAGTTGAGTCAACAGTTAAGTCTTGAAAAGTTTATTTTAGCTTTGAACAACCCACAGCTACTTTTGCTAATATCTACTTAGCCATTTTGGGTGTTGCACACCCAAGACTTTCTGCTTCAGGGGAATAGTACTCAACTGACCATGCCAGGCATCAGAACCCTAGCTGGTACATCGGCATATGACACTGTTTTAATTCACAGCAGATGAAGATCCGGTCTGAAGGTATCTGGAATAGAGGAAATGTAATAATGTGAACTGATTTTTAGTAACTGGGGAAAATAAAGGTTTGGTTGCTTCGTTTATATGTAGAGCTGGCTGAATACCACTAATACAGTGTGTGAAATCCTGGCTCCATTGCAATCAATGAGAATTTTGCCATTGACTTCAGTGTGGCCAAGATTTCACTCAGTATCCATAAAGTTCAATCAAGCCCTGAGTAGCTGTTCACATTATGTTCCTACCTCTCCGCGTATGCTGTTCACAAACATTTGCAGAGATAGGGTTTCATTTGCATGAGTATTTGAAGAATGGTTTATTTTGTTGTTTGTACAAAGACCTGTATTTGTATGTGAAGAAGGATTTTCATGCTTAAATTGGAGTATTTGTTATTCTTTATTCTCCTATTTGAAAAACTTCTGTTATCTAATTAGAAATAGTCTCATGTGATTTATGTGACCAATGCAAATAATTGCAAACTTATGTGATCAATGCACACAATTTGTGAACCACACATAAACTGAAAATTGTTAGTCTACATTATTTGGCGAATTATTGTGAATTGCAGATATAGTTTGTGAATGATTTGCAAACAGGAAAACAGGGAAATTTAGGGTTATTACATTCATTTGTGAGTAATATATGGAATAACTGTAACTATACTAGTGGATTTTAGAAGCGTGGTAATATTGCTTAGCACGTAATTTATTTTGCCCTTCAGCTGGTGTAAATCCACAAAGCCCCATGAACTTCAAAGAAGCTACAGCTACAGCAGCTGAGAATGGCCCATACTATTTAGTTTGGATTTTTCTGTGTTTATCAGAAGCTCTAGTTTCATTACATCTATAATTTTGTATAGTGCTTTCCCATCTTAGAAAAGCAGTACTAACATTAGGAAATTTTTGGATGTTTTCTTCTACTCCTCTTTCAACCCGCCACATTGTAGACAATTTGGTTGTATAAAGCATAGAAAAGTATAGTGTTGACGAAACACTGACCAATGCAGATTTTAACTACCCAAGGGATGTGAGAATGGTTCCATTTTGGTGTGGTTTGGTGTGACACTTTTGCCTGTGGTTTACGTGTGTTAAAATTGCTTTGTCTAGCTAGCCACTGGTACACAGTCAGTGTGCTGTTGGTTATATAGCTTGAGAATGAATTACTGTGGTCTGAATGTTTCTCACGTATATCAAGACTCTGAAATTGCTTAATTGCATAAGAAGAGGAATGGTCTATGTCTCCTGGAGACATTTCAAATGTCACAGGTGAAAACAGAGATGTTATATTGTCAGGTTATGAAACCTCCCCCTCTCTTTTATTTTTCTTCAGAATAAAATTACCCACTGGGGATTTTTAGATTATATGTGGGCTTTTTGTTTGAATTTTTATATTCTATGTCACTGAAGAAAATAATATGACTATGAAACATATTTGAAAGTTTTTTCTCTACTAGACACATGATTAAGCTCTAATGTCAGTCTGTGAATAGAAACTTCAACTGTTCTAAAAAGTTAAACAGAAAGTGATGAGAACATCAAGGTTAAGGACATAAGCAGAAAAGCATATAAATAGCTAGAAGCCCAGAGTGGAATGGGAATAGAGGCAGCTGTTGTTGACTGGTGAGGATGACAAGGCTAGAGTATGGAATCAACTGCCATTGGATACTGAAGAAAGGGGGTAGTGGTGATCCTGAACAATTAGAGGACATTGATTTGCTAAAATCTAGAAACTTCTGGAAGGTAAGCAGGGGTTCTGATAACTTTCATAAAGCTGGCTATAGCTCATCTTATTTTTTAGTATTCATGCTTTTGAATTCACGATGTAGTAGTGTCTCATTCTAACTGTGGAAAAAGTGCAATCTGCTGCACAATACTGCTAATGGGCTATTAGTGTTTAGTGATTATTCAGCATCAGTGTATTAATTTGTCCAAATCAAGAAGCCTAAAAATGAAGGAAGTGATAGGAAACAAACTGTTGAATAGACTGATGTAATGAAAACACATTTCTTCTAAGGTAAAAGGTGATTATTGTCAAGAGTGCCAAGCAGTAAGATAAAAAGGATTTGTGCTCATCTCAAAAAGTGCAGAAAACCATTTTCAATGGAGTCTTCAAGATCAAATAGGCCATTGAATTAAACTTTGGCCAGGATTTCCATAAAAAGGGAGCCTAAAGTTACTATTTTACATCCTTATTTAGGCACGACAAAGACCTGATTTTCAAAAGTGTTGAGTCCCCACAGCTCCTGTTAGCCTCAATAAGAACTTTTGGATGTTCAGCACTTTTGAAAATCAGGGCATTTATTTTAATGCCTAACTATGGATGTAGGTTCCTAATTTTAGGATCTTGTTTTTGAAAATCTTGGCTTTAATGGACTGAATTAGAAGAGCAGATGACTGATGAGTTTGATGAATGATCCTCCAAATGAGACATTCTTGTGCTATCGTCATCAGTGAAACGTAGCTAAGAGGACAATTTAGATGTGACCCAAAGCACAATGAAGTCAATAAGAATCTTTCCACTGATTTCAGTAGGCTTTAGACAAGATACTTATTTCTTGTTCAGGGTACATCTACACAGCAGTTAAACAATTGCTGCTGGCCCCGGTCAGCTGACTCAGGCTCGGGCTGGGGAGCTGTAAAATTGCTGTGTAGATGTTCTGGCTCAGACTGGAGCCCAAGCTCTGGGACCCCATGAGCCCCAAGTGCCTTAGTCAGCTGATCCAGGTCAGCTGCAGCCATGCCATGGGTCTTTTATTCCAGTGTAAAGTACTCTTAATGTCTCTAACATCAGCCTCGTACAGGAGTCGGCTCTTTCATCTTCGGCATCCAAAAAATGTTGAAGATCAACTGGTGGTTAAGCCATAAAACAGCTGAACAGCAAAGACTGGAACTGAGAAAGCTGCAGCTTCCTTTTAGGTTGACAACATCATTTTCAAAGAAGCAACAACAACAAAAAAAGCATTTAAAAAAAAGATTGAATCATTTCACCATAGGCATAGACCTGCAGCCAAATTTAGAGTTACAAACCGATGCTTTGGTTATGCCATTAACAAAACAGAGGAACAATTAAAAGATTTTTGATCAAACATGAGAAATCACCCAATATTTTTCGTGCTTCAAGCATCCATACACAAAAAAATATGTTCCTAATTAATACTGTTGATTTTACATCCAAAAAGAAAACATAGACTATTGTGCCAAATTGCTGAAGGTGCTGCCCAACAATGCAGAGAAAGGTTAGACAGATGAGGTCTTTGCTATTTGCTCAAAGTAATAAAAGTGGAAAAGATGAAAGACCTTCTCAGGTGAAATGTGGTATTTAAATATTCAGAAAAAAGTAGTTCCTAACATGGTCATAAAGCAAATTCAAAAGATTATATCTGTCACTGATTAATATGTTCTGTTTGAGTCATTGCTGATACTTCGTTTTTATGGGAATGGCTGAAGCAAGAAGATTTTTTTCAGTTTCCTTTCTTTTATATGTTTGAAAAACTACATGACAAATTTCCAAACACAGTTACATGTAGGGAAGCACTAAGGTAAGGGCAATTTCAGTGTACTAATGCATGATCTGAATTAGGTCAGCCAGTGTTTGTGAGTGTTTTACAGTTGTGACCTACTCAGATCAAATTTGGTCAGCCTGCAATATCCTGCTTACGCAATACACTTTTACAGTAGGGGATTGTAGCGGGGTGGTTACCCGGTCCAGCCCTGACAGGGATAAAGCCCTGGGAGAGGGCTGAGAGAAAAGCTGGGCTGATTGGGAGGCAGCCTCAGCTGGAGGACATGCCCCAAACAGACCCAGCTGGCCCTATAAAGGTCAGGGCAGCCAGGAGTTCAGAAGGCTCTCTCTGGTCTGAGAGGGAGCAGGGCCTGGCTGCCTAGCAGAAAGGGTACTAGGAGTGAAGCAGGGCTGGGGAAAGCCAGAGAAGCAGGGGAGCTCCTGGCTGGCAACTCCCCAGGCTGCAAGGCCTGGTTTAAGGCCTAAAAGGGTACTGGGTGGTAGAGGAAGGCAGCAGGTCTGAACCCCCTTGCCTGTGATGAGTGGCTTATACTGCAGTCTGCTCCAGTGAGCGAGGACTAGATGGTGACTGGCAGTAGCCCAGACTGAGGCGAGGTGGGGTTAGTGGGTGGGGGTTCCCCTGGGTGGGGAGGCCCAGAACCTGAGAGTGTGGGGGTACTGCCAGGGGGACAGCAACCCAGAGAAAAGGGCACGGGGGGCAGTGGCAAGCAGGACACTGGCCTTCAGAGTCTGGAAATCGAGCGAATTCCCTGAGAGACCAGCAGGAGGTGCCGCAAGGGTGTGTCCACACGCTTACAGGGAGATGGAACCTAAATCCAGGGCTTGCTCCAGTTTTTATGCCGCCCCAAATAGCTGGGGGGGGGGGAAAGAAAAAAAATGAAAAACCCCATTGAGCTGCTGCCAAAGAGGAAGACAGGGACTGAAGAACCCGCCGCCGAAGACTGAGCTGCCGTCAAAGTGCCGACGACGATGACCCGGACGTGCCGCTCCAACAATGGATGAACTGCCGCCCCTTTCTTTAGGCCACCCCAGGCACCTGCTTCCTTCGCTGGTGCCTGGAGCCGGCCCTGCCTAACACAGCATAAGCTGATGAATCCAGAATGAGACAAGGTAAAATAAAATTGTGGGGTAAATTCTGCCTTCCATTTCAAGTCAATGGAACCTATACAAGTGTATATGAATTTGGCCCCTATAAATTAGAAGTGAAAAGTTGAATAGGTAACCTAAACTCTCCTCTGCCAATGAAGGATTATTCTTAACCAATAGACCAATACTGTTCAATGGCAAAAAGAGTTAAGATTGCTTGTGTCCCCTGGCACTGAGTTGAGCAAAACTGAGACTTCTGAAACTCAGGAAAGGTTACCTATGCCCTCTGTCAGCAATGCCCCATTAACACACTTACCTTCACTCTGCCAACCCTACAGGTACTAGAACGTAAAAGCTCTTTACATTCTTTTGACAGCCCATTCACTCTCCCCCATTGGATTTCAGCTAACACATACAGGACAAAAAGTATGTGTGTGTGGGAGGAGGGAGAAAAGGTTGCCCATGCTACCTTTCCTCTGTTCCCCCAAAACTGGAGGTAGCCAGTGGGAATTAGTTGCATACATTACTGGTGCAGTCAGCATGTTAAGCGTACATACACTAAATGCTGGAGGCCATAGGTGGGATTGCTTGTGCTTGGTAAATGGGTGTTTGTGATATGAGAATATGTGTGTTTGAAGTAGAGACACAACTAGAATTTTACTAAGCAGAAGGGCCAACTTACTTGCCTGCTGCCCCAAATTTGAGTGGCATTGCGACCTGGTCCACAGGGTCAAAATACCACTCCACTGTGTCCTGGCTGCCCCTCTGTAAGTGACGTGAACTTTTTCTTAAATACTGCTCACCATTTGGGTCCGCCAGAGACTTAGTGGGTGCCAGGTATAAACTTAGGTATAAACTAACGAGACCCCCCCATCAGAGCAGTAGTTTGACCTCTAGCTCTGTTAAATAAACAACCCCACCTAGAAACTTTTTTAAAATATAGCCATTTCTTTGGGGCTTGTATCTCTGGAACCTCTTGCTCAAATTGGATCACTAACTCTACTCTGCACTCTACTTAGCAAATTTCAAGAAAATCTGTGCAAGCATGTGTATTTTAGAGCACTGAGAAACATCATCCTTTAAACAGGAAGAATAGAGGAACAATGGAGAGAAGGTTTCAGAGTGGAGAGAAGGGCTCCTCTAATCATCCATCTGAAAGACCTGAAACTCTGAATCACGTGAAGGCAATGAAAGGTGTGAAGCTGAATGAGAACACCCCATGAAGATGAATACAAACTGAAAAAATAGCTCTGAGAATTGTGAACTGTTTCATTCACTTCAGATGGTGTTCCCATCCCCCCAAGTGCTTTAGAGCTTGTGATATGCATGAAGTATGCCTGTTCTCAGCTCCCACGCAAAGGGGCAGGACTTCCGCAGATCCTGGCTTACATGGGGGACAGAGAGGGGCCTCAGATACTCCCAAAAGAGCAAGCCCTCCAAACCTGGTTCAGATGAGGGAGGGGATAGTGGTGGGTCAAACCCCTGTAGGTGGGTACAGCCCCACCCCCCAGAGCCTGGCATATGGGGGCAGTGAGAGGGCTCAGACACCCCCAAAAGGGTGAATTGGCCCCATATCCCAATTCATATGAGGGGCCAGAAAATGAGGCTCTGACTCCCTTGCTCAGAGGGGCAAGAGCCACCCAGATCTGGGCACACACACAGGACGGGGGAATGTGGGGCTGACAGGATCCTGCCTCTATTCTTCTCCGGTCCCTTTGGCACTCACTCCCACCCCCCCCCCCAGTGTCCCACCTCTTCATTCCTCCTACCTCCCTCACCTGAACCCACAAGCTCTCTCCCCTCACCACCCACCAATCCCCATTTCTCCTCTTCCACATAACCTCCCTCTCTTCCTAGTCCCCCTCTTCCCCACCCCCTAACAGCTCTCACCTCCCAGGAAGCATTCACATGTATAATCCCCCCCCCAAAAAACCCTGATTATATCCCCCCCCCAAATAAAATTGTGACTCCACAAATTGACTCACAAATTATAGCAATCTCCAGTTACTTGGTCCAACATTCCTTTGTCCTAAGTGGGGGCTTGTGATTAACATACCCTTCAATTAACATAACTAAGGCTAAGTTCACAGCCATCAGTCTCAATGAGTTCTGTGATTCACCCGGTCATTAGTCCCTCTCAGTTTAACAGTACAAGGCAGCGGAAGGAAACTGATTTTTTGGGGAGGTGGGGGTCTGTACCTCAGGAACCCAGCAGTCAAATCATCCCCAAAACTGGACACTAACATTACCGGCTCTCGGCACCAGCAAAGCAAGCACGTGCTTGGGGCGGCACAATTACAGGGGCGGCATTCAAGCCATTCTTTTTTTTTTTTTTTTGCTTGGGCAGTTGTGGTCTCGGAGCTTGGGGCAGCAAAAAACCTAGAGCTGGCCCTGCATGAAGCACACCAAATTACAGAGAAATTTGAGTAACCATTCAGATTTTAAGCACTTACATGACTCAAGCTTTAAACTAAGCATATAAAATGGTAGGCATGCAAATCTTTTAGCTGTTTCTCTGTATTGGCACATGCTCACTGCATATCTTCTTAAATACAGTTTGTTTGGGTCCACCAAAGAGTTAGTGGGTACTATGCACTACCTTCAGTGAAATGCAACAGATTGAATCCTTTTTGACCCACATCACATCACCACCCAGCTGGGGTGGGTGGTGAGGAGACCCCACAGAGGCTCAGACGCAGCAGGCGGCAAGGGGACCCCAGCCACTCTGGGTGCTAGACCCTCCTCCCTCCCCATTTTGTTAGGGTATTTTTAGTAAAAATCACGGACAGGTGCATGGGCTTCTGTGAATTTTTGTGTATTGCCCATGACTTGTCTATGATTTTTACTGAAAATATCCGTGACAAAATCAGCTTTACCAATAAGAACCCATCAAAGTAATAATAGCAATAGCTTTAAAATCTCAGTAATAAAATAGTTAGAAAGGCTTGTGTACCAGACCAACTCCTGTCAATCCAATCTATTTATGAAATTGCAAAACCATGTTCTATGGGGAGGAGGTATCACCTCCTGGTGAATTGCTGGAATATTCTGTCCCATTCTGGTGTCAACACTTTAAAACAGAAGTTGAAAAATTGGAAAGGGTTCAGAAAAGAGCCACAAGAATTATGTGAAGTCTGGAAAACACCTGCCTTATAGTTAGAGAATTAAGAAACTCTGGCCAGGTCTACATAACAGACCTATATCAGTATAACTACATTGCTCAGGGTATGAAAACTCCACACCCCTGAGCGACATAGTTATACCAGCCTAATCCCTGTGTAGAAAGTGCTATGTTGGTGGAAGAGCTTCTCCTGCTGACATAGTTACTGTCTCTTGGGGAAGTGGATTAACTACACTGACGCATATGTGCATCTTCAATAAAGTTCTATGGTGGTGCAGCGCTGCGCCACTGTAGCACTGTATGTGAAGACAAGGGCTCAGTCTATTTTGTTTCCCACAGAGAAAGTTAATAGGTTTGTTGATCACAGTCTATGGGTACGTCTATCCTACCCGCCAAATTGGCGGGTAATGATTGATCTATTGGTGATCAATTTATCACGTCTAGTGTAGACTCAATAAATCGATCCCCGATCGCTCTGCCGTCGACTCCTGTACTCCACCGTGGCAAGAGGTGGAAGCGGAGTCGACGGGGGAGTTGCAGCAGTCGACTCCGCACCGTGAGGATGTGAGGTAATTCAACCTAAGATACGTCGACCTCAGCTATGCTATTCTTGTAGCTGAAGTTGCGTATCTTAGGTCGATTTCCCCTCCCCTCCCCCCGTAGACCAGGCCTATAAGTACTTAAACAGGGAGAATAGGGCTTTTTGCTTTAACAGACAAAGGCATAGGAAGATCCAGCAGCTGGAAATTGAAGCTAGAATTCAAACTGGAAATGAGGTGCACATTTTTTACAGAGAGTAATTAACCTCTGGAATCATTTGCCAAGTGAAGTGGTGACCTCTCTGTTCCCCCAAGTCTTTACATCTTGCATGAATGTAGTTCTAAAAGAGATGCTCTGATTCAAGCAGAGACAGTGCTTTGTACAGGAATTACTGAGTGAATTCTATGGCCTGTACTCTGCAGGAGGCAAGACTAGGTGATCAGACTAGCCCGTTCTGCCCTTAAAATGCAGGGTTGAAATTGTCTCTCTCTTGCAATGTCTGACAAAACTCCTGTTGAGTTCAGTGGGGCCATGATTTCACCCTGTGACACTCTGGGCACCAAAATGGACTGTTGCTCAGAAACAATCTTTGATATTATCTAAGTAGCAGGTCTCAGAAAGAAGGTTGTCCTCATTTTGTTCCATTGTTTTGTTGTCTGAATGTTCAGATGTGGGTAGTGGCAGAGGAGAGGAAACTTGTTTCTTAGGTCTAATTCAGCTGTTTCTGAGAAGCCTCCATTGCCCTCCCACTCCTCAACTTGGGCTCCTTTACACAGTTTGCTTTCTAACATTCACCACAAATATTTTGGGGCAGGCAAAAAGGAAAATGAAGGAACACAGGGAAAGGAAGGTTTTCAGTGTGCATCACAGCTCAGGAGAGAAACGTCAAACTGGATTACTTTGGCTGGAAGGGAGGAATGGGCTCTACAACATAAAACTGCTCAGCTAATTCACCTTCCTCTTGGCAAACAGCTGTCATGGTGCCAATCTTTGGAGTGCTGTGATATGGAATGCCTCTAATTTTAGCCTTCCTTTACCTGTGCCCTTTGCTAATGGGGAAGTGGCAAAGATGGGCGAGATTTTTTAAAATAATTGATTCTTCACTCTTAGTGCAGAGCCCTAACCACAAGACCATCTTTCTTCCCCTTCAGACTTCCTCCCAGAAGCAATGTGAATGACAGGCCTGGTTTTAAAAGCACTAGGCTCATAGTCTCACTATTAATCACTGTGCAACATTTCAGCCAATGCAATGCTTACCGCGAGCGGTCCAGGTGTGTAACTACAATGCTACTGTACAACAAAAAGTTTTTCTTTGACAGTTTCCTGCCAGCTCTGGGTCTTCAGGGCTTTGGGTTCCAATTGATTTCAGCACCTTGGGAGCTTGCAGGACTGGACCCATGATCTTACTTTTTCAAGAATGTTTGTTTATATGATCAATGCAAATACAAATTTAAAACCACTCAATAATAACCCTAATCTGGATCAGCAAATGATAATGCTTTAGGTATTTCTATAATGTCAATAATAGCGCAAAAGAACATTCCACAGTAATGACCAAGATCCTACCCACTAAATCCCCACTTTAGGAAAGACAGAGGAAAACAGACAGGCTGTGCAATGCTCCCTTAAGGTCAGCAAACTCAGGGCCTAGCTTTTCACTCTGTTACACAAGTTTTATGCTCATGTGAGTCTATTGGGTTAGATTCTCCTGCAGCAAGATCCATTCAGTGTTGCAGAAGGTCCTCTAGAAGCTAGTTATAGCTCTGAGTCTGCAGCTACTGCTCTTCCACTCCAGCTCCTGGGTCAGTGCTGCTCTACTCTGAAAACTTTCATCAGCATAGCTAGGTCACTTTGGGGTGTGAAAACTCCATGCCCCGAGACATATGGCTATGCCAAACTGGTGTCGACAATGCTAGGGTGACAGAAGAAATCTTCCGTCAAGTTAGCCACCACATCTCAGGAAGATGGATTACCTAGAGTGATGGGTCACTCCTGACACTGGTGTGTGTGTATATACTGAAGCGCTACAGCTACAACACTGCAGGTGTGCCGTTGTAGTGCTTTAAGTGTAGACATAGCCTCAGTCAGAGTTCTTTGGGGCAGAGACTGTCTTCTTTGTTATAAGAATGGCCACACTGGGTTAGACCAAAGGTCCATCTAGCCCAGTATCCTGTCTACCGACAGTGGCCAATGCCAGGTGCCCCAGAGAGAATGAACAGAACAGGTAATCATCAAGTGATCCATTCCCTGTTGCTCAGTCATATATTCATTAACCCTATTCATGTATTCATCTATACAGCACCTGGTACAATGGGGACTCTAATCTTTTCTGGGGCTCTCAGACAAATACACTAAGGGGTGTTCCACATTTCACAGCTTCTGCAGGCCAAGCTTTCATCTCTATTCCCCCCACCCATAATCTCCCTGTGTGCCACCTTCCCAACCCCTGCTCTATTTCAGGGACTCCCTGCAATTCACCCTCCCCATCCCTCATGCTGGGGGCTCCACATGGCCCCCCTGTGCCCTTCCACCCTCTCCATTGTTTCCCATTCTTCCCCCCCTGTCAATGTTCCCCCTCATTCCCCACTTCTCTGGTGCCAGGGGCTCTGTGTGCCTGCCATTCCCCTTTCTGCCACATGTCCCTCTCCCCGATACCACTGTACCCCATTCTCCCGCCTATGCCAGCAGTTCTATGAGCCATCCCCATTCCCTCCTTCCCCCACCACATGCCAGGGGCTCTGTGCCCCCCATTCATTCCCTCATTCCCCCATGCTACCCTCCCCCACATATTGGAGTTTCCAATTCTCCCCCCTTGCCAGGGTCACTCATTATGTCCACCCCCCCATGCCAGGGGCTCTGTGTACAACCCCACATTTCCTCCCCATTCTTATTTCTTTTCTTTCTGTCTCAGAAAGAAGTCATTCAGGGTGTTAGACAGATAAGGTGATATTACCTCACACACCTAGTCTCTCTAATATCCTGGCACTGTATCCAACTACACTGTGTTCGGGGGCGCAGCACTTTAAACTCTATCGAGATTATGGGCAAAGCTGAGGTGGGGCTATTATTACACCAGAAGGTATTAATGGTATCAACCAATTCCTTGGTCTATAGCAGGGGTGGCCAAACTGTGGCTCGCAAGCCACATGCAGTTCTTTTACCGGTAAAGTGCGTCTCGCAGAGCTCCCCTCCCGCCATTCTCCTCCTACCAGACTGGGGGTGGGGGAGATCAGGATCTCTGCCTTGCAGCGGGGTGGTGGGGTAGGGGCTTCTGCCCAGAGGGAGGGGGGTCTTGTGGCTTCAGCATTGTGGGGCACACATGCCATTACTCAGGACTTCAGCAGGAGCAGGGCTAAAGCCCCGAGACCCATCAGGCTCCTCCCCCAGGGCTAAAGCCTTGAGCCGCAGCAGGTGCACCTTGGCTCTCGAACTTCTGTAGATTGTCTTATGTGGCTCGGAGGGTCAGTAAATTTGGCCATCCCTGGTCTATAGACAATTACAGAGGTGGTTGAAGCTGGTGGCTGTGCTAACCAGAGATCAGGAGCTCTGTGTGTCCCTTATTTCCCACTTCTGGTTTTCCGATTTTTCGACAGAATCAACAGAGTTCTGCCAATTGATACCTAAACATGCCCTGAAATGTTGGACTTGATTGGATGAGGCGTTCAACAGTTGTTACAGAGAAATGTCATCAAGGCAAGTGTAGGGGTGCAGAAGCCAATAACAATAATTAATCAAATATTAGCTGGAACGTGTACATAAATAATTCAAATAAAAATGAAATCCTAAACACAGTTTAAGTTAGGAATGACTTATATACAAGTAAACACATACCAACAACAAGGAACTGACATATGACTACTATGAGAAAAGACAGAGGTAGAAGAACCAAGCTCTTTTACACAAACAACTTAGACAAGGAAGTTAAATTAATGTGAAAGTCACATTCTTTGTCAATGAATGTTATCACCACTCCCTGATAATTAGCATAATGAGCTCTTTGTAGTGGGAAGTTTATACAGTAGTTTTAAAGAATAGTTAATCACTTATCTTTTATTGACACAGCAGCTTCACAAATCCATTGGCACTGACAAATCCAACCTCCGCTATTATGATGTTTGAGGGTATTAAAAGCTTCACTCATGAAGCCTAAAGGGTGTGTAAAGTGAAAACCTACAGGAAACTAGGGAAATGAAATGTTAAAATCTAGCATTCATGGAATGTTGGTTGTGAATAAAGCATTCAAAGATCAGAAAAATCACCACATTATTACCTTTACATACAGCATTAACTCTGTCATGTTGCACAGCTGTAGAATTTTCTATTCCTGTTTTCCTTGTTAAAAATTCACTGCATGTACTTTATTGTTTGTTATTAATTCATATAATAAAATATACAGGATGTGCAGTATGGCCATGGGAAAGCTTTAGAAGAAACCCAAAGTATACTTTTACTCTGAAAAGTGGCTGTGGAAAAAATGGCACCTTTTTTTCTCAACAGACCTGCTATCTCCCTATCTGCTGACTTGAGTAACAAACATTAAGCATGCCTTGCTTTTTATTCTTGTTAGCATGGCACAGCCAAGGCAGGTTAGAGAGAGAGTTGGATTCTATGCCTTCTTGTGTATCATCAGTGGAATTGTTTACTAAGGGCTGTCTTCACTAGAGGGATCCACACTGCTGCAATCAATGCAGCAGGGATCGATTTAACAGGTCTAGTGAAGACCCACTAAGTCGATGGCAGAGAGCTCTCCGGTCGTCCCCGGTACTCCAGCTCTCCGAGAAGAGTAAAGGAAGTCGACTGGAGAGCATCGCCTGTTGACGCAGTGCAGCGAAGACACCGGTGTAAGTCAACCTAAGCTACGTCAACTTCAGCTACATTATTCATGTAGCTGGAGTAGCGTAACTTAGGTCGACTTACCACAGTAGTGAAGACAAGACCTAAGTTCCAATCAGTCACACCCTTGGAAACCAGTGAAGTCAATGAGTTTGTACTGCCAGGGTATAATTTGAGAACAATGAGATTGCCCAGGTATGGTGATGGGATAATTTCCTCTGAAGAACCTTTATTATAGGTCATGACACACGAGATGGAAAAAATAAAGCAGTTTGGTTCTCCAAAGCCAGGCAGAGTTTGTAAAACCAATACTATGATTAAAAACATCATTACTTGTAATCCAAGCACATTTGAGATGGAATCCCTGACGGACAACAAACACAGAACCAACCAATGGCATTTTTAGTCACTTTCCACCGCTGAACTACATTACAGTGGTTGGACTTTCCTGAGTTTGGTTTGATTTCATAGCCATAATGTTGCATTAATGTTAGTGGTTTGCATTTAATTTTCAATTTTAGTTAACATACTATGTCCTTTCAAAGCATGTAGTAAAACTGCACATAAAGATTAATTTACACTTTTCACTCATTATGGAATAAAACAGAATTAAGTGGTTTTTAACAAGCTGACACGCTTCTCTTGTGAACGGCATGAAGAAAGCAGTGGTTGAACCTCGAGTTCAATGGAAATTTTGAGGTATGAACCACAGAGCAAACTAAGGAACATTTCTTGCTAGTATGGAAACAGTGTGACAGCATCCAGTCATATTTTAAGGGGAGAAAAAGGCCCTAATGTTTTGAAAAATAGTTCAGGCATTCCCTTTTGAGTGTTCTGCCTCTCACTGGGCCAGATGATGCTCCCTTAGATTTGCATGTGGAGAGAACCTACATATGCTGATCTCCCCTTGTGTGTGTGGAAGGAAGAGACCATCCAAATCACTGTCCCTGAGCCTGCGAAAGATTCTCTGCAAGGTCCATTTCACACAGGGCGAGGAGTGGTCAGAATTGGCCAGAGGAGGAGGGTGGGAAACAGTGACAGAGCTGAAATTGTGAGTACCTCACACTCCACCTCCCAGGTTGGTGTGACTTATAAGAACCAGGCCAGGTCTACACTAAAAAGTGAAGTTGACACAGCTATGTCACTCAGGGCAGGGGCGGTGCTTGGGGGAGGGGGCTTTCAGGGGCTATAGCCACCTCAAAACTTGCCTTAGACCCCCTCCCCCAACAGCTGTCATGCTCTGGCCACCCAGCTCTGAAGGCAGCGCTGCTGCCAGCAGCAGCACAGTAGTAAGCCCAGGCGGGAATCTGGGGAGTCTGAGAGCAGCCTCCAGCCTGTGTCCAGGGCAGGTGGACGGTCAGGGTCCTGGTTGGAGGGTCCTGGGCTCCCCAGAGTGGCCCAGGATGACCGGCTCCAGCCCAGTTGCTGAGCCCTGCTCCCACAGTTGCTGCTTTCCCAGGGCTCTGCTGGCCCCAGAGCCCGGTCCACCCCTGGATGGCTGTTACCAGCTGTGAACAGTCAAAGGGCAGTAGGGACCTGAGAAGCAGCCACAGTCCCAGGGCTTTCGGCACCAGCAGCAGAAGGAGACAGGGGAGCGCTGCAGCCACCCACACCATGGCACCTACCAGAACAGCAGCCGCCCCGCACTGCCCAGCTCTGGCTTCCGGTCTCTGACCTGTCCAGGGGGCAGGGTCTTGCAGGGGAGGAGGAGGTGAGGCAGGCATTTATCTGAGGAACGGTGGACAGGGCCACAGAGAGGGGTGGACCTCATGGCAGGCTGGGCACCCAAGTAGGTTGGGCACCCAGATCACATTGAAATCAATTTCAAATCAATTGATTTCAAGGGGAGATAGGTGCCTGACCTTCTTAGGCATTTTGAAAACCCCACCAGGTGCCTATCTGCATTTTAAGGTATTCAAATACCTTTGAAAATCTGGTTCCCCCGTCACAAAATGTTGCCAGCCGTAGCTGAAAGAAACTGGGCAGCAATGGACATGAACAGGGGAGAGGAGGAACAGCCCTGATGGCCATTTGTATTTTAGTAGTATGTCTGAGTTACTAGCATGAGGTTTACTGAGACTGATAAGGCAGGGGAACTTGCCTAGGAAGGTTAAGGAAGTAGCATGCATTTGCCTGTTACCCGCAGCCCAAGCAAATAGACAATATTTAACAAAATCTTTTACAAAGACTGCAGTGTGTGTTTAATGGTCTCTAGGGCAGGACTTGAGACTTTTCCCAGGGGCGAGGCAGGGGAACAAGAGGGAAGATAGTGCCAGGTAACACTGGTGGCTTCCCAGCTGTCTCCTGTGTAGTAGCTTGGGGCTACACTTAAGCAAGACAGGGTAGAAACTGAATAAGTTTAAAAGAGGAACATACAGAAAATGTTGGTAAAAAATTCTTGTGCTAGAGGAGGACCAGAACCTGGCTTAATTTTCAAACCGCCCTTCAGCCTTAATCAACTTGACTCTATAGCATGCTCTGTAAACAGGGAGTGTGTTTTATTGGGGCTATTATGGATGCTCTGAACCAGGAAACAGGCTTTCAGACTTTGCCCAACAGAGATTCTGATTGTTTTGGTGTCTTTCCTCCTACATCATGTCTGAAGAGAGGGTTTCTGACCTTGCGCAGTAACTGTGGCTCTTTGAGATATGTCCCCCTATGGGTGCTCTACTCTAGGTGCGCTCGTGTCCCCTGCGCTTCAGATTGGAGATTTTAGGTAGCAGTGTCCATTTGACCTGTGCATATACATACCCATCCCATGCCCTGCACCAGGCCTATATAGCACTGCACAAGTGAACCACCCTCAGTTCCTTCTCTATCGCAGAGGTCATTGGAAAGAACTCTGAAGCAGAGGGGAGGACAGGTAATGGAGCACCCATAGGGGGAACACATCTTGAAGAATCACAGTTACTGCACAGAGTGAGTAACCCTCTCTTCTTCTTCAAGTAGTGTCCCTATGTGTGTTCCACTGTAGGGACTCTGCAGCCAGGGCCAACTCCAGGTTTTCTGCCGCCCCAAGCGGCGGAAAAAAAACCCCCATGGCACACCGGCAGCAGCTCAATCGTGCCTCTCCATTTTTCGGTGGCACTTTGGCAGCAGCTCAAAGAGGAAGAGAGGGACTGAGGGACCCGCCGCCGAATTCCCACCGAAGACCCGGGGACGGCCTTTTGTATTGGCCACCCCAAGCACCTGCTTCCTTAGCTGGTGCCTGGAGCCGGCCCTGTCTGCAGCAGTACCCTTAAGGGTGGGGTCAGATTTCAGAGGCGAGTCTAGAATTGAGGATCAGACTGTGGAGCCTGCTCTGTAACAGCACTATCTTTACGTCTTTGGGGCAGGTCTTTTCTCTTGAACCATCAACCAGCCACACCTTGAGCTGGAGAACCTGGAGATTGGGGTGATGGATATGACCAGACTCCTGGGAGAGAAGATGAGTAATGGGCCGGAGAGTGACTGGTTGGCAAACAGTGAGTTGAGTAAGGTAGAAGAACTGTGTTTGTCTTGGCCACATGGGAATTACAAGTATAACCCTAGCTTTTTTTCTCTTTATCTTGAAAAGGATCTTGGATATTAGATGAATCAGTGGAAATGCATACAAGAGACCTCTGTTCCATTGGAGGAGAAATGCATCTCCAACAGGGAATTTCGCCTTTGACTTCAGTGGGAATAAGATTGGATGGTACCAAGGCCACATTGAAGTCTACATACAATATATGGCAAAATGCTCACAGGTTTATGGTTTGAAGATGGCTACATTTTTAAAAACTGTCTCAGTTCATCCTGGCTGTCTCTGATAGGCTGCAGGAACAAATCTGCACAGACACACCCCTAGGATCCCGACCACAGGTATTCTATCTGCTACCCGAGATCTATAAACCTGGAAATCCTGGATGCCCCATCATCTCAGGCATTGGTACCCTGACAGCAGGATTGTCTGGCTATGTGGACTCCCTCCTCCGACCCTACACTACCAGCACTCCTAGCCATCTTCAAGACACCACTGACTTCCTGAGGAAACTACAATCCATTGCTGATCTTCCAGAAAACATCATCCTGGCCACTATGGATGTAGAAGCCCTTTATACCAACATTCCACACAAAGATGGACTACAAGCTGTCAGGAACGGTATCCCTGATAATGTCAAGGCAAACCTGGTGGCTGAACTTTGTGACTTTGTCCTCACCCACAACTATTTCACATTTGAGGATAATGTATACTTTCAAGTCAGCGGCACTGCTACAGATACTCGCATGGCCCCACAGTATGCCAACATTTTTATGGCTGACTTAGAACAACGCTTCCTTAGCTCTCATCCCCTAACACCCATACTCTATTTGCACTACATTGATGACATCTTCATCATCTGGACCCATGGAAAAGAAGCCCTTTAGGAATTCCACCATGATTTCAACAATTTCCATCCCACCATCAACCTCAGCCTGGACCAGTCCACACAAGAGATCCACTTCCTGGACACTATAATGCTAATAAGCAATGATCACATAAACACCACCCTATACCGGAAATCTACTGACTGCTATACTTACCTACATGCCTCCAGCTTTCATCCAGACCACATCACATGATCCATTGTCTACAGCCAAGCTCTAAGATACAACTGCATTTGCTCCAATCCCTCACACGAACACCTACAAGATCTCTATCAAGCGTTCTTAAAACTACATTACCCACCTGGGGAAGTGAAGAAACAGATTGACAGAGCCAGAAGAGTACCCAGAAGTGACCTATTACAGGACAGGCCCAACAAAGAAAGTAACAGAACGCCACTAGCTGTCACCTTCATCCCCCAACTAAAACCTCTCCAGCGCATCATCAAGGATCTACAACCTATCCTGAAGGACGATCTCTCACTCTCACAGATCTTGGGAGACAGGCCAGTCCTCACTTACAGACAGCCCCCCCAATCTGAAGCAAATACTCACCAGCAACCACACAACAAAAACACTAACCCAGGAACCTATCCTTACAACAAAGCCCATTGACAACTTTGTTCACATATCTATTCAACGGACACCATCATAGGACCTAATCACATCAGCCACACCATCAGGGGCTCGTTCACCTGCACATCTACCAATGTGATATAAGCCATCATGTGCCAGCAATGCCCCTCTGCCATGTACATTGGCCAAACCGGACAGCCTCTATGCAAAAGAATAAATGGACACAAATCAGACGTCAAGTATTATAACATTAAAAAACCAGCCAGAGAACACTTCAACCTCCCTGGACACTCAATTACAGACCTAAAAGTCACAATTCTTCAACAAAAAAACTTCAAAAACAGACTCCAATGAGAAACTGCAGAACTGGAATTAATTTGCAAACTGGACACCATTAAATTAGGCTTGAATAAAGACTGGAAGTGGATGGATCATTACACAAATTAAAAACTATTTCCCCATGCTATTTTTTCCCCTACTGTTACCCACACCTTCTTGTCAACTGTTTGAAATGGGCCACCCTGATTATCACTACAAATGTTTTTTTTTCTCCTGCTGATAATAGTCCACCTTAATTGATTAGTCTCGTTAGAGTTGGTATGGCAACCCCCATTTTTTCATGTTCTCTGTATATATATATATATATATCTTCCTACTTATTTTCCACTGCATGCATCTTATGAAGTGGGTTTTAACCCATGAAAGCTTATGCCCAAATAAATTTATTAGTCTTTAAGGTGCCACAAGGTCTCCTCGTTCTTTTTTCTTTAGAATGGACATTCCTGTAGGGCTATTTTGACAACTATAGTTTTGTTTGAATTATAATGAGACTATTACTTAATAAAAGCACTGTATTAGGTTTTGTAACAATAGTTGTGTGAGGAATATGACGGCCTATTATAGTGCCGAACTATTATATCTTTGCTGAGAAGTAGAAAGAGGCCATCACTTTTTATGAAAATTCCAACATATGTATATTTATGATTGGCACACTACAGATTAAGACTAGCATTCAGCAAATGACTGAAGCTTGTTTTAATTTTAAGTACATGCTGTAGTATTTTGCTGAATCAGGGCCTAAAGGAATCACTGTGCAGTCCTTCTGCATTTGCTCAATACAAAAGACTGCCTGAAGATAACATTATAAAAGAGGACTGCAGAACATAAAGCAGAATAATATTTAGGAAAAAATACTAGACTGTAGAAATATAGGGTGTCCCTCAGAGAGTACATACCATTAGTTCAAAGAATTTCTGGTCTGATTTTTCAAAGGTGCAGAGTACCTGATGCTCCCATTGACCTAACAGGATTTGTGGATGCTCAGCACTTCTGAAAATAAGGCCACTGATTTTTATTAGAAGAGCCTTGGTGTATAAGCTTTCCAGTAATATCACAGCCTTACTCTTTGGCATAACAGCTAACTTGTACCAAATGAAGCTAAATTTGGAATGAAAGCAATAGATGGAGATTCCCCACATTATGAAAAAGAAATAGAATTGTGTTGCAAGTGGAGGCTATTCTTTAAATGAAGGGGGAAAAGCCAAAAGCTTGCTATAAACATAGGAATAGAATGTTTTAAGAATACTGCATGAAATAAAATGAGATTTTGACTGAGTTGCACTGTGGTAAGGGAAGAAAAGATGTTGGTAATAGAGTGGATTAGTCTGTATGCATCACACTGTTGTCACAAGTAAAACGAGGATGTGGAGGTTTCAGCATGGTTTGCGGGGGCACAACAAGGTTACGGCTGTTTCTAAGATAGTACCTAGTTACAATATACCAGTGTGGTTAGCATGAAGCATGTAGACTGCAGAGACACAACATTATTTGCTTAAAGCTGATGAGCTTTGTATGTCACAGGTAGATGCTTTGATCTGCTACCACTAGTCTACAACTTTCCTTTCAAATTTGGATTGCCTAAAATCAGCTAAGAGACAAGAAGGGTTAGTGTTGTTATCAAGAAAGTCTAAAATATAAGGCAATATATTTATTAAGTCATCATGACAGCCTGATGCAGACTGTTACAGATGTCCTGTAAGGCTCTAGTCTAAAACACTGACAATTCCTGCTGGATATACTCTGCATTTACTTTTTGATACATAACTGCTTTACACTTCAAGCAAACCACTTCCCAAACCTTAAAGAGAATATTCTAATCAGAGTTATGAGCTTCAGTTACTACTACAAAATGTCTAGGGTATATGGCCAAAATGCAATAAAGATATATATAAAAATTAAAGAGTATTCTATGCAGAGATAAATTGCTTAACAGAGGTCAAAGGCTTGTTACTCGGTGTTGATAAAATAGCCCTGATTCAGCAAAGCACTTAAGCATGAGCTTAATTTTAAGTTTATTAGTAGCCTTTTAGTGTTAAACTCATGCTTAAATACTTCGCTGAATCAGGCCCGAGAGAGGAATTTTTGAATAAAATACACGATGGTCACCAGGGCATTACCAAATGCAGAAAACATGCCAAAATGACAGTGTGTTAGCCAGGTATAAGTAGACAGCCAGAAAGTGGATACTACTGTGCATGCTGCCAGGTTAATAAACCAATACAAAAGAAGGGCACTTTTACGTGTCACGTCCTGAAAGTGTAAGTTTATTGATCTGTGTGAGTTAGACAGTCACAAGTACCTAGCTGCTATAGCCATTAGTCAGAATGTTTACAAATGTGCATATGCCACAAAAATGAGCATCATTGGAAAGTTAAAGAATATATTTGCTCATTGGGGAATTCGAGAGAAACTAGTTACAGACAATGGTCTACAATTTAGAGATACACATTTCATGAAAAAATGCAGTTCCTTTCCTATTACTATTAGCTCTCATTATCCTTAAGAGAATGGAGAAGCTGAAAGAGTTAGATAGCTAAAGAAATTTTGTAGGAAAAGGCATTCTTAGCTTAATTAATTTACAGAGCAATGCTGAATGCAATGACTAAATTCAATTCAGCTCTACTGACACTCAATAGACAAATAAAAACTATGGACAGTTCCCACCTTGAAGAATTTGCATCCTACATGGTGAAAGTTTAAAACGTGTTGATAAGAGAACAATAAAAAAATAGAAAAGTCATCTTGACAAGCATAATTCCATGAGAACTTTTCCAAAACTTCAACCAGGAGATGCAGTAAAAGTCAATTGGATGGAGAAAAAGGTTGGGCAACTTCTGTAGAGGTGAAAGAGAAGAAAGTTTCACCAAGATCTTATTTGGTACTAACAAAGAGTATGTTATACGCAAGTACATGTTGCTCTGTGCTGTACAGAATGCCAGATAGAGCACCATCCCAGGTAAACAAAGCCGGAACCTGAGTTGCCTAGAAGATTGTCCTTTCGTACCTGTAATATATAGTATTATTTAATAAATGACTCCCTTCAAGAACTTTGATTCAATGATTCCATATAGCATGACAATTATTTGAAAGTTCACAGAGAAATTTTACTATTTTACTATTGCTCACACTGTGTTCTTGCACTTGAAAATGAGCTTGGAAATATTCTAAAAGGTTGTAATTAGAATTTATCTAGAAATGGTATGTTAAAAATTGAAACATTAGGAAACAAGGGTTAGATATCTCTGCTAATATCAATAAGTATTACAATTTCCTATACAGGCAAAGAGTCCTGTGGCACCTTATAGACTAACAGAAGTATTGGAGCATAAGCTTTTGTGGGTGAATACCTACTTCGTCAGACGCTTTCATATACATTATGGCTTTCATATGTTTCAGATGTTTTGTATACATTATGGCTTTTCAGTAATTTGTCCTCATTTAATTGAGAGAAAATTCTGTTTTCATTTACATTATTAGTTTATTAACTAGAAATTATGAGATGCTATATACAATTAACAAATGTTTGTGTTATATTCCATCAGTATTAACAAAAGATGACTTTGCACATAGGACTGGGAGATGTTCTATTCCTATAAAATTATTAAAGAACATATTACTAGTCAACAACTAAAAATCAGCTTCATTTTATTTAGCAGAATATTTTATCTGAAATAACTAAACTTCTTTAATCAAGTGCACTTTTATTTAAAGCAGAGTATAGATAGCATGTAATATGCTTAATTATTATAGGACTTGACCTGCAATCCTTACTCACATCAGTAGACCACAAGTCCTAATTCCTACAAAAACCTCCTTTACTCTTTATTTTTTTTTTCATATTTTAACATCTTTATATATTTCTCCATCAGTTGATTGTGTCTGTTCATCTCTTTGTAGAATCACTTTAATATCCTACACACAAGAAAATTGAAAACAAAGTTAAAAGGACATGTCAAGTAACTTTTAGGTCACAATTAAAACTGTCATAGATTAGTAAGTAACAATCTCTGCCTTTTCACAAGCTGACTATCCTATTAATGAGCAGGAGGTGTACGTGTATAACTTGCATTTTGATTGGGATTTAGTCATGTAAATCTCTCTTTCCATATATCAAATAAGATACTCAACATACTCTTTATTTAATTTATTTAAGAAATATTGGCACTGTCACTGGGCTAAGGTTCAATAGAATTTTTTGTAAAGAAAATTATATCTTTTTATTTCATTTGTATAATGCCAATATCACAGCTCCATACTACTGTAACATGATATTATCAGACCAAACAATTACAGGTTAACATGTCATGAATTAAAAAAATAATTGTCTAGTATTACAGAATAAACCAATCACTTCTTTTCCACTATGGAATTGTTATACGTATTGTTCCAAATAAATCAGCATATGGTGTGGTGCTTCAAGCATGCGATGGGGATGTAAAGGTGTACTGCTCTTAATTTATGTCAAATTTGGATTTTAAGTAACCAAATCCAGGAAATTCAGTCTTAAGGCTTAAATCTATCTTCTTATCTAGGCATTGGAGGGTTCTTGAATCAGTGTGTGTTTTGTACTACAAATGCTACAATACCTAGAGAAGAGCTTAGGAAATGGTGGCTGACTCAGAACCTTTCCTTTTGCTGGTTCAATTTTGATAGTTAATCTTTGTGAAAAGACTCTTTCTTTCCTATTCTATGTAATGTGTAACTAAAATAATAAAAGAAAGCCCCATGTTGATGCCACTGATATATCTGTCTCACTACATATTTGATACAATGGTATGAATTTTCACCATAGATTTTTTATCTATCAGCCTAACTTTGAGTTTCCTAGCGTTCGCTCCACGGCAGTATCTAGGTGCTTCCCTGGTAAGTTAGGTCTGCCTGGTGGCTTCATGAATCTTTTCCTCTTCTTTCCAAGAGAGGAGGCTCTACTTGGCATGTGAACAAATGTGGCTTTTCTTGCTGTTTTTGTTTTTCCTCTCTCTCTCTTCCTGTCCCTCCCCCATTAACTAAACTATAAACCAGTGGTTCTCAAACTTTTGTACTGGTGACCCCTTTCACATAGCAAAGAAGATGAACAATTAAATTAAAGACATAGTGTACTGAGTTTTCAGTAAAAACATGAACAGCAATCTATTAGCTTTCTAGTGTCTGATATTAAAACATTGGTGATTACAATTTTACCTTAAGCAGAAAACATATGTGAAAAATATTTTTCCATGTTCTAGGCTAAATCCACAGGTTTTATAAAATAAACCAGATTATGTTTAAATACTTCTTTCTCAGCTAATATATTTTGTCCAAATTTTTAAAGTCCAGCTTTTCTCTTTTTTTCAACCACAAAATTACCCATAATTGTTGATAGTCTACTAGACAAAAAGCAGTAAAGCATTTCACTGGCCTTTTGTTTTACAAGTTAGTGATAACGCCTTAGGATTAGCTGGAAGAGTGGTTCAGTTTAAAACAGCCTTTTTTCAGCACAGTGAGTCAGAAACAGACATTTCAGTTCCGGTTATACAGAAATAAAATGTTAGCAAATGGAAGCGTCAGCAAGTTCATTATCAGTACTTATCAGTACCACATGAGGTAAATGCTGATACCAGTTAGTTGTAATGCTTCTGACACTCTAGAATGTGTGTTTTATTACTAAAGTTGTCACTTTAAAATATACAGTTGTGAAAAATCAGTAAAACTGCAAGAAGTTACTATTTGTTATCATGGAAAAAGTGCAGAGGGGCACCTCTGACATGCTGTGTGGGCAGGAAGCAGAAATTCTACATACAAGATTAAAATATATTTGTATAGTATAATATTACTCTAAAAATGAGCAAGGATTCATATGGTCCATGATCTGATGCTGTGAGGAAAATGACAGCGTAGCATTTAAGAAAACGGTACATGTACAAAGGAAACCTCCTTCTGGGCAACTTCAGTGTATGTAACCAACAATTACAAAAGAAACCAAAGCTCTCAATGACCTCAAATGAACTGCAGAAGTAACTGTTTCTGCTCCTGATCAATAGCTCCAATAGACAGAAATGTGCCTTTCGTCAGTTTCGTGCAAGAATAATCTCTCTTGTTATCTGAACCAATGTTTATCATTATTATTAGCAACTGAAGAAAAATATTTTTTCACGTATGTTTACACTTCTTATATCCTCCTTGATGGAACACATGATGGCGTGAGACCACACACATTGATCTCACTTTTCAAAAATGTACTTAAAGTCCCTTTTAGGAGTTGAGTTAAATTTTCCACTCCTTGTGCACCAATACACCACACCACATAGAAATGTTTCTCAAGTTTCAGAAGTATCGTGAGCACGGGCTAAGAGTGATTCATCAATGCTCCTCCTGCGCCAAGTATTAAATACCTTATCTACTGTGCATGGGGGGGGGGGGGGGGGGGGGAAGGGGGTGGTGGCAGCTTGCTGTCCTTACTAAGTAGGGACTACAGGAATTGTCCTTATGAATTGAAGCTGGGTATTTCTTCATTGTCAAATGTTATATCAAGTGTTGAATCCATATTAAGACACATGTATGTTTAAAAAACTGCTGCTAATGTAAATTTTACAAATGTTACATGAAATGGTCTATGTAAACTCTTTGGGGCAGGGACTATCATTCCCTGTACATTAGTACAATACCTAGCACAATGGTACTATGAATTTAACAAGGCCTCTAGGTGCTACTGATATGTAGATGTTTAATAATAATATTAAGTTACAATTACTTTAGGAGGAGCAGCCTGGAAGAAAGTGCCTAAATAGTTACATTTATTTAAAATATACGTGTGTGTGTACACACACACACACACACACACACACACACACACACACACACACACACACACACACACAAAATACTATATAAATGTATTTGAAATCTGTGCTTTGATATGCTAAACTAAGAGATTTGGAACAAAAAGGAACTTAAATAATCTATATGCATAAATAACATAATAGTGTCAAAATGCTTTAGAAAAACTGAGAGGCGAGGTGGGTGAAGTAATATCTTTCATTGAACCAACTTCTCTTGGTAAGAGAGAGAAGCTTGCAAGCTTGCACAGAAGAAGAGCTCCAATAAAAGATTTCACTTCACCCACCTTGTCCCTCTAATACCCTGGGACTGACATGGCTACAGTAACATAGCATACATTAAAAAAAACTGTACATTTTATTTTGGATGAGAGACAAAAAAAGATAATGGCAAACTGGGGAAAAAAGATATCAGTCGCCCATTGCCCTCATTAACTAAGATCAAAGTATTCCACTGGAAATAAGTGGTTATTCTAAACAGTAAGGAGGTATTAGTAGATGTTAAAGATCTATTGTAGACTATTTTTGTAATTTTATTACAATGAAAAGAGTATTATTAAAAATGTATTCAATAGAAATTTTTGACAGTTCTGAACTTAAATAAATGCTTACACACACATACACACACACACACACACACTGCGTGTGCTGGTGACAAGTGTAGACGGACAACACTAAAGAATGAAGTTGTCTAATAAGCCAAAAAATGGGTAGGTTGTGACAGAGAGCTTGCTCCACAGTTCTAATCTGGACAGAAAAGGCCAGAGATACAACGGTAATAAAACCTTTGTGTCTATTCAGTCCTTGGTCTTTGTGCTGAGGCTAACAAAAAGGGTACCAAACAGAGGTGGTGATTTATGATATGGTTACTGGTCCACAAGGAATTGGCCTGAGCCAACAAACTCACTTCAAATAGGTCAGCAAACATCTTATCAGAGGATAATTATTTTTGATCAAGATACCATTGGTTTGATTTGAACTGGTGACCCACAAGTGAAAGGCTTTCTAATTCATAACCAGTTTCCTAAGCCAGCTAGTGCTCCAACATGTATATTTTAAAATCCTGAATTTTATATTTAAAAGAAAATATTTCATCTATATCTACCTAAATATTTTTCTGCAACTAGTGTTTATGACAGCAGAAGTAGCAACATTTTAACCTTAGAAACCACACCCTAGCTTTGCTATACTTATCTTGCAAAAGATCTCGAAATAGCAGCACTGCGGTTGAACTTCATTTTTTATAAAGATTTTTATATTCACTTGAGGATATATGGAAAAATCTTTTATGTTAAAACTACTGTATTCTTAATTTTGCTTCCTTGGAAAAGGGAAGTTTACCTACCTATCAAATGTAGTTCTTTGAAGAGGTTGTATGAATAGAACTACATTCCTGAGAGCACGTGTTTTGGACACTGTGGTCAGAATTCTATGGAAAGGATATAGTGGCCACAAGGACCATGAGTATGCTCCTTCATGAATACACACAATTAAGGCAAAGTTGTATAAGGAGCTATGACCTTAGTTTTTTCCCACTTGATCAGAATTTTAAAGAAAGATTCCAAAGAATTGGAGATTGTGGAACCACACCTGTAAATACTGTTACTGGATGTAACTTTGCTTTCTTTTTCAGTACTATGAGTACAGATCACCATGTCCATTGAGATTAATTAGCAATCAAAACCCTCGAAAGAGAAAAGACTGAGGGTAATAGTTAAATAAAGATTTCAGGTCTGCATCAAGACAAGTCAAGCTGCCAAGTCAAGATATGCATGTATCAGATCTAACTGCCAGATCAAGAGATAAATGTATTACTTGAGCTCCAGACTGCCTTATGTATCTTCAGAAATAAAAGTATTCCTGAGACATGCTGCAGAAGTAATTTTGGTTTAGAGACTACGTCCTAAGACCCTCAGGTACTATGCAAGTTTGCATATATCGTTTGATCTTCTTAGGCAAACTTTGGAGATTGTGCCACTTCTGAACTTAACCTGTAAGCTACAAAAAATGTAGGCAATTTATATATATTTAGTACTATCAAGACAGCTGCTAAGAAATGTTAACATAATTTAAAAATCTGAGCTCTAAGCTATGTAATAGCTTCTCTTGGAAGTGAGTGAAGTTTAGGTTAGACTTCTGGGAGGTTAGCAGTTTAGTTAAGATGGAAGAAACAATGTTGGTTAACAACTTATTTTGGCCTTGGTTACTATAGTCCTAGCTTCCTATGCTCCTCCTTGCACAGATGGTCCAACAGTGGGAGAAGTTTGTCCCACAAACAGAAATAGTATTTCATCAGCAATGTCTGATCATTTGCAATGCACAATTATCCATCACTGGCAATTTTTAAATTAAGATTGGATTGGTTTTATAAGATATGTTCTAGTTCAAAAGCAATTATTTTGGGGGCGTTCTATAGGCTCTGTTATATAGGAGATCAGACTAGATGGTCACAATGGTCACTTCTTGCCTTGGAACCTATGAATCGTAGACTTGCTGATGATTTGCTGCTTAGCGCATCAATAGACTTCGCCTACTTCTCCTTTGGCACTGATCTGAAAGTTCTCCCTGGCTTGGTTCTTTTGTTGGCAGTTAAGACTACTAGTGATCTAGAAGCAGGATGCCAATAAACAGAAGAAGAGGTCTGTGTAGCTTGAAAACTTTTCTCTTACACAGCAGAAGTTGGTCCAATAAAAGATATTGCCTCACCCACCTTGTCTCTCTAATATCCTGGGACCAACATGGCTACAATAACATTGCAAACACTGAAAAAAACTTACATTTATATTGGGATACTTGATATTACTTACCTCTTCTCTTTGATACAACTGGCATATATGCAGGTGTGAGCCACAGGTCTTAAGATGGCTTTCAGGAGACCTTTGTTTATTGTACATGTTACTATGCCTTTCTGGTTCAACTGTAACATAATGAGTGATCAGCTAATCTCACCTTGACCCACCACAAATTCCATATTCAGAGCTTCCACATTATATCCACACAGGTTTTTAAAGTTCTAGAAATCATCAGATGGTGTAGTAAAGAAGATCCTACATTTGCATTCAGGGAGAAAGACTGATTGGTCTTCTTAGGATCCTGATCATCTCCATTTACATCTGAAGAACCAGAACGCTTATCGATGTACTATGGACTGTAAATACACTCAAAGTTTTCTCAGGAGGGAAAGAAGTTGAAGGAGCTGACTGCTCAGATATCTTCACATGGAGACCTTCCCTTGGAAAACTGACTCCTAGTGGTTCTCATAACAAATTTTTGGTGGCCTCAGAGTACGACCACCAACTCCTGCTGGTGGCCACTCTGACAATTTTTCCTAAAATACTTAATTAGATTTAGGAAAAACAAATAAGTATCCACATATGCATGTCCAAATCATAGTAATTTATTTATGTGGGTTTTGTTTTTGAAGACTCAATAATAAAAATAATGTACAGTTGTCTCTATTCTTTACTGGATTTACTTAACAGAACAGAAACACAAATAAGGTGCTTTACACTTTCTTGCCTTTTTTGTTATTATTTTTGTTGTTTATTTGGTTGCTTTTTATTTTTAGACTTGCTAGTTAGTAAGTCTGCTGCTATGAAAAGTGATACTTGTATGTTAATATCACTTTTCACAGCCTCCCAGCTAGCTACTAAGTCTGTTGTGAAAAGTGATATTAACAAACGTACAAATGTCACTTTTCACCGCAGATTTACTCAGCCATGGAAAGCCCAGGGACAAATTAAGCCCTGAATGGGCAGGTGGGTAGGGAGACATCAGGGGTCAGTGGCAATGGGGGGATGGATGGGAGGACAGGGGAGGCACCAGGTGCCAGGGGCAATGGGGGGGAGGGTGAGCCTGGGGCCAGAGCCACCACCATAGAGCCAGAGCTGGGGTTTGGGGCCGGAGCCAGGCCCAAGCCCGGGGGCCGAGCCTGAAGCCTCATGGCCAGGGCCTGAGCCTGAAGCCTTGCAGGCAGATCCTGGAGCCTGAGCCCGAAGCCCCACGGTCAGATCCCAGGGCCCGAGCCCGAAGCCCTGTGGCCAGGGGATGGAACCCGCCCTGAATGGCTGAAGCCCAGGGCAGGAGAAGGCAGTGGGGGCCAGATGTGACAGAGAAGTGGTGGTGAGCCTGGGGCTGAAGTTCATTGCCATGTGGTTGGGAGATGGAGCCTGAAACCCCACAGATGGAGTCTGGGGCCTGTGGAAGAGACCAGGGCCCCTGGCCAGAGCCCAAAGCCCTGTGGCTGCAGCCTAAATCCCCACAGCTGCATCCTGCCTTCTGCCATCCAGGGATGAAGCCCAACCCCACTGTTCCCAGGAAGGTGGGGAACTCACCGGCTGCCTGCTCCTCCACTTTGTGTCTCCAGAGGGGGGCAGGGTTCAACCCCTGTTGGCAGCCCTGGGGGAGGGGCCACTGCTTCTCCCCACCTCCCCCCCCAAATCAGTACCCAGGAGGCTGTGACCACAAGAAAAGCCCCTGGTGGTCACATGCGGCTATGGTGGCTATATTTGAGAAACACTGTCCTAAAAGATAGATCCTATAAACTCTAATATGGCCGAAGAATACAGGTGGGTAATCTCAGCTTTCAATAACCTAGTTTACCATCAGAAATGTGAGACAGACACCAAACCCTAAGTTTAAATGAGGAAGGCTAGTCAATGGGGAGTGTCTCAGATCTGAGAATCCCCAGGTGAGTCTCACACTCCATTGCATCAGGCACAGAGGCTGATCCAGAGAACTCTCAAATGTGAACCACCAGTTCTGAAGAAGCATGCCAAACTGGAGACCCTTGTGGAGTAATGGGCAAAGGAAAATGGAAAACAAATAGTTCCCTCCCATAATTCAACCACAGTGCAAAGGATGAATAGCATCTTCCAGTGAAACAGACCCAGAGCCTAGAGCCAATGCACTTATTTAGTACCAAGAGCGAAGGCTGTAGCAAATCCACTCCTGGGCTGAAATTTTGTAGGGCCATATTTTCACTTACTCTAAGGCCACTTTACAGCAGTCTGGCAGTGAAAAGTGACTGGAGTACCAATAGGAAACTGGCCTAAACTGACCAAAGTTGGAGTAAAGTGACAGAGAGAGGTCTTTTTGAACTAAAATATAGTTATAAGAAAATGTTTTACTTATATAAGCACCATGGAGCCAAGGAATTCCCTCTAATCAGTTAACTGGACCTACAGAATTGCTTATTTCAGGTTTTTTATCCTTGTTAGTTATAACAGGCCAAATTATTTTTAAAATGGGAGGACATGGGCATTTAAGGAATATAAAAAATAAATTTATTTTAATTGGAAGCTTCTAATGAAATAAGTTTGCCAATCCTTTTATATTTTTCTGTTCTGGAGAGCACTTAGAAACTTATTGAGTGGCATCACTGCCAACACATGGACCATCATCATTAATACAACTTGTTGGGATGTGGGGTTTTACTATCACACCGCTGGGTCCTTTCCCACGGCATGCAGAATAGTTTTACTGAACAAGATGAAGAGAAGGCAACTGATCATCTCCTAAAATGTGAACCAGAGGTGCCTGTTGTTCCCCTTCCTAATGGGCCCATTTTAACCAGTTTTTTTCTTGTTTATTTGGATAATGTGGATTCAGGTAAAGCATTCTGGTAGCTTTATGTACAACAATCTGACACAGCTGTTTGTTTTGTGTTGCCTTACTCAAGACAATGGCTAAATGCCACAATCTTGCTCAGTATTTAAACCTTAACACTAAAGTAGCAATGTTTTTTGTATTTACATAGCATGTTTTTATTTTTTAAATACTTAATTTTTTATGTTATTTATAAGGTTTCATTCATATGGCATCCTATACTAAATAGAAGTGAGTAGATTATCTTATCCTTAATGACTTATGGCCAGAACATGCCATTAAGACACTAACTATGTAGGAGGTGGAGCGAAGTCACTCTACCCAAGAAGGAGCTTAGAGAGACTGTACCTTAGCAGGCACAGTCCCTCCGTTAGATCTCAAGCACACAGGAGGAATGTGCATGTTGCACCATACCTTTAGCTGGCCTTGCCAGCTCTACCTGGCCAACTCTAGGATCAGTCTTTTCCCTGCCCGCTTTTGAGTGGCTTGTGCCCATGGGGGTGATCATCTCTCCTCTGAGTGCATGTATGTCCCTTGTGCATGGGGAAAGGTATGGCTCCTTGCACCTTCTCCCACACCAGGCACCCATGCAATGGCCACACACAATCTGGACTGAGCAATCTGTAATGCCCATAAAGAGTCTACACTTGTGAATTTGAAGTATTTCTTACCATTAAATTTAAATTTCTAGAATAGTACACATTGCAGATTTCTGTACACTTACAAAGTAGACCCTCTCAGAAACGAAATACTTACAGGAAGTTTGTACCCCTGGTAGTTGTTAATCAAGTCCTGAATGAAAGGATGCTTCAAAAGAATGGTAACTGGAATGGGTTTCAGATCCTCAGAGCCCAGTTCCTCGTATATTTTTCTGAAATGCTTCAAGAAAAAAAATCTTGCTTCATTTATTAGGAAAACTGAAAAAGAATCACTTCATAAAACAGATATTACAGTGTGTATTTCTAGAAGATATTCTTGCTGAGGGGTTAAAACATTACTTTAAAAATATGCTGTTAACATAATTACAATGATGTGCTTAATCTAAATGTTGTCCTTATATTGCAACAGATAGAACTTTCTTTAGCTTAACCAACCAACCTTATTATTACTGCCTGCCTTCTGCTGACTACTGAATCTATGGTTGTCACCGGCTTTACTTCCTTCGTGATGGAACACTCTTTGTAGAGTTGCCATAGAAATTCTTCCCTCATCTGTGCAACACAAGATTTCTTCTTTTTCCACCAAAGGTTCCTCCTTTATCAGCATATCAGTGTGGGAAAGAGACTGGGGAAAGAAAGCATTTATATATTATGATTCAGTGGTAAGTGGTCTAGCACTTAGTCATACATTTCAGTTTGACATTTATTAAGAATCATTGAGGATATACTTCCAAATATCCATTCTTATGATGGAAATAACCATACACAAACAAAAACAGTAACTGGAATATATGGCTTTTGAGAGTAATGGGTACCCACAACTCCTGTTGATATCAGTGGAAGTTGTGAGTACTCAGCCAGGATCAGGTCCAAAGCCCTGTTATAGTAATATCTTTCAGAACATTGGAGGAAGTAGCTGCTTTCAAAATAGTCTTAACTATATATATAGATGTAAACTGCTATTTGCTTTATTGTGTTTTTAATATTGTGTGCTTCATATTAATCACTAATTTACATTAGGGACTGCTAGACCAATACAAATGACAGAATTTTGTGAATTAGACTATAGGGGAAGTCCTCTCCAGGCACTGGGGATGTTCACATGATGAAGGTAAGAAGGGATTCTTCTACTCCAGGCCATTGAGCCACTCCATGAAGGCTACATTAGCCAAATGGTTGCAGTAGCCTTGCCAGGCCTTGGCATGGAAATGGGAAAGAAGAAAGATCAGAATTTTTGGTTTTTGACAGGTTTAGTATAAAGGAGTGGTGGGACATCCATGAGGCAATATCAGATACAGGAACAGAGGAGAGCCCGGGTAAAGAGGGAAGGCGAGGAGTAGAGATTTGTGAGCACAAAGGTGACTGATGACTTAGCTACCTCTAGATAAGATTGCCCAACACACTCTGTCTAGGGCTAACCATTAAGGCTACAAAGACATTCCAAATAATTCAACATTCAGCCCATTTTTTTATTGAGAGATTCTTGAGAGTATATCACATTAGTAGTATGCACCCTATACTGGCTTCCTCTCCGATATAGGAGGCTCAGGGTCTTTGTTATCTTTTCCCTGAACAGCTCAGAGCCCATCTTTCTTTCTCCCTACCTCCAATCAGCAGGGGTTTTGTTACTAATAGAACCCTAGGGCAAAACTCTTGGGACTTGGTTTTTGAGTGTTTTCATTGAAAGACCCTCAGCTGTGGAATTCCTTACCACACAAAATCAAAATGTGTTTGAATCTGGCAATCATTAGAATGGGATGCAAGATGCAACTGCCTGTTCAAGCCTTCCATCAGCAGCAACATTTGCGCTATGGCACAGCAGTATGTCCTTGGAGTATGCAACAGCTGACTGTAAGTCCTTAAAATGCCAGCATAAAACAAATGAGCTGAGAGTATGTTCTGTTTTAATACATGAGACACACTTGGAGAAATGATGCTTCCCTTAAATTTACTATATATGGCAACTAGATATTGTAGAGATTGGCATGTTTGAAACATCTAGCAGAATAGGGTGTTTTTCTGATTTCTTTATCCGAGTAAACTATTTTTCAAATCTCCAAACTTTCTTGCCTTTTAGCTAGTGGCACAACACAACTTTTTAGTTTTAATTTTACTTTTTTTAGTGGAAAGGGAGAAACAAATAAGTGAAAAAATTAGCTAATTAAAGTCTAACAGTTGACATAATCCTTTATCAAATAAACATATGTATCCATGTGCTTCAGTACAAAGATAATTGACTTGATAGACTAAAAGAAGTATTTATTGGGTAAATACATATTCCAGCACATGTGTTTAAATCATAACTTCTACTAACTTCTCTTTATAAACGATATCCAAATTAGACATAGATGCTAAAGTAACATCATTTATAACTGGTGTTATTTTTAAAAAAGTTATGTAAAAACAAAGTAAGGACTTCAAAATTCTCTTACAAGCCTTTTTACTTCACAGAGTTTGACTAACTTAAATATACCCTTCTACACCACAACTATAGCTCACAATGTATTTTTTATTCCATTCCTGTTGGTGGCTGTTGAACATATTGGGTGACATTTTGGACCAGAAGTCAGTGGCAAAACTCTTCCCGACTTTAGTAGAATAGGATTTCAGCTATTCACTCTTTTATATATTTAACACTACTAATAAACTGTAGATGTATGCAAAGAAGAACGTAAGATGAAGGGATATTCTGAAAGAATGTTTTTCCAGCACTACAATTCTTTGAACACTAACTCATAAAAATAAAGTTGTTATAAAAAGTGAAACTGTTTAAAACCTGATGTTATCTAAAAGAAAAATATCTGTCTCGATACTTCTGTGTCCCCTGACTACACTAACGAAGCACCTCACAAACAATAATATAGCGCCTCACAAACAGAATGCATCCCTCAACATCCCTACCTATGAATATATACAATAACAAAGGAAAGGGGGGAAGGAAAGGGCTAATTAGAATTTTGGCAAGCCAGACTTCAGGCTTTCCTCTGCTTGATATCAAGAAGAATAATGTACTGAGGCAGTAGAAAGCTGCCCCTGTGTTTTATAACTATGAACATTATTGTTTTTAGTTATACATGAAGAACTGAGTTACAAAGAGATTAAGTGACCTGTCCAAGGTAACACAGGAAGCCTGCAACAAAACCAAGTCTGAACTTTGATAGCTTTAACCACAAAGAAATCCTTCCTCTATCTTCAACTAGCAGCCAACTAGGGACAATGTCAATCTTCTTTTACAATCTAAATTCTCCATAAATTCAGTAAAAATACCATGTGTTTTGCAAGATGTTTATCCTGAAATTACAGAAACTATAATTAAAAATGTATTATCATGCAACTATGCATTTGGAAATGTCTACTTTATATTAGTATTAGCTTTACATTTATTTAAAATGTAAACGACTCAGAAAAATAACTCAAAAATGGGAGAGTTCCACATTTATAGTGTCTCAAAGATTTTCATATTAAGTATTCTCACCTTACAAGTAAAAAGTTTTTTTCCTCCTTAACTGCCAGTCTTTCAGACTCTCTCTGGGATCTTAAAAGTCAAGCTGTGTTCTTTACCAAATGTAAGATTCTGCTTGCAAATTCTGGCCTCAGTTATACTTGCGCTCCCTTTTCCCAAAGCTGTACTGGGTCTACAGTACTAACAGGGGTAAAGAGTAGTAAAAAAACTAATTTTTGTCACAAAAGTGAGAAGATGTGACTATGAATACACATGGGGTAGATCTGTGGAACAAAACAATGCCATTTTTATACAATAACTTTTCTGAGTCGAACTGCAGTTTAAGTAGGTTAAGGAAGTAGTAGTCACTGTGGTTGTGCAAGTGTGGTGAGAGATTTCATCATGTGTACATGTACTGAGCTCTTTAAAAGGTATGAAAAGAAATACATTGTGGCATTCATACCTTAAAAGATCAGTCATGATTTTTATACGTTTGTAAAAAGAGTACAAAGTAATCAGTATTGTATTGAAAGCTTTGGGTCATTAAAGACTGGGAAAACAGCTCAGCACACTAAAGAAATACGAACATAGTTCAAAATGTTGACTTCATTTAATATGTCAATATATTCATAATAGTCTTGAACTTTCAGACTGAACTTTGCCATAAATGACTGAACTTACAGCAATATGTTAGTAATCCATCTGACTAACAGGTGAACTGAAATATTTGAAAAACCATACCAAAATAAACTTTTTAAGATCCCCAAGAAACATACCAGAAAAAAAGTTAATAAGAATGGTAATGATACTGTGATTGGGGTCCTAGTGGGGGCTAGCTGTGGTCACTCAATTAGGGTGAACTGCAAACAATGAGGCAGCCAAACTCCAAAAAGCTGGTGGATATTCCAATACTTAGATTTACCAAGCCAGCATAAAACAGCTTCTTTATTACCTTACTGGTCACTCAGAAGTCCAAACAACACAATTCCCTTTAAGTGATCCAGCCTCAAGCTTCCATCCAGGTACTCACGTCAAATATAATGAAAATTTCTATAAATCTTATTTCATCATATAAAAGAAAAGGTTCTACCAATCCCAAAGGATCGGACATATTACCTCCCAGGTTAATGAATGTTTCAGATTTTACCCAAATACATGCTACAGACAATTCTTATTAACTAAACTAAAATTTAGTAAAAAAACGAGAGAGAGAGGGTATGGTTAAAAAGATCAATGTACATAAAGACATGAGTTAAATTCATTTAGGTGCAGATTCATAGCAGAGATGGTGAGCTTTGTAGCAGCAATGAGTTCTTTCAGAAATAGTTCATATTTATAGTCCAATGTCCAAGTACAATATTCAGGGCGTACCAGCATAACTGGTACCTCAGTCTTGTGACTCAAACTTCCCCTGATGAAGCCTAAGCAGATCTGAGATGACAGAATCAGAATCCAAGGATCTTTTATACAATTTCATGTCTTTTGATGAGTTGGAGTTCCTCAGAGAACAAAAGGTAATTAGGATGACTCTGAAGGAGGTCCATCACCGGTACTTAGCTATACGAATTAACATTAGGCCATTTGCTTGTTCCTCCACCATTCACAGTACATTTCAAAGAGAGAGGAATACTGAGATAGCCCATGTTTACAATTCATTTAAATGCTAGGATCTTCTTTTGACTTCTGAATTTTCAGAATACAGCATAGTCTGGGACTGTTAATTATATTGTCGACCCTACTCATATATATGTAAATAGACAAAAACACAAACATTATCTCCCCACATGTCTATTGAAGGTTATTTATTTTGCAGGATTTTTAACCCTTTCTAGCCATGTGTCACAGATACATTGAAAAAAAATTTGTTTTGCTTATAACAGCAATAGTAACAACCACGATGCAGTTTATCTACTGGGGATTAATAGCTAGCTGGCTTTAGCGGTCTGAGGTTAGACCAAAAGATGCCCTCAATTCGCCTGTACTGGACATTTATTACCAGGAAATGCCCTGCAATTGTGTTATTGCTCAAGGAATAGATCCTCATAGCCTTACTCATATTGAGAAGCGTCTTATTTTGAGTATTTGTACTGAAGTTGGTATTGTGTAGTCAATAGTACTATTTCTGAAGAAAGTTGCTACCCAAAATGAGTAAGTGTATCAGAATCTGACCCTAAGTCATCAGACCAGACATTATAACTTGCCAGCACCATTATGGCTCTATTTACTGATTCATATAATCACATTTTACCACATGTGGAGGAGAAACTTCTTTTCTTCTTCGGATGTATGTTCCCGTAGCAATACTAAGCGCTCGGTATACTCCCTCAACAGCATCAGGATGTGAAGCAAAATAAAGCAGCATCTTAGTGTAGTCAAGTTGTGAGGGATCTTTTCTGGCATCAGCAAATAAAAGAAAGAAAAACTAGAAAAGGAAAAACATTTAAATTAATTCCTGCAAAGGATATTTGGCCAATTTAAATCAAAAGTCTATAGAGGACAGGATTAAATGTATATGCAAGGTAGTGACTGCTGAAGAGAAATATACTTTCAGAAAGAGTGTTGCGATCCTATGGGAAAAATCAAGAAAATCTACATTATAATATTTTGTTTTCAGCAGTGAAGATTCTCAAAGAACCAGTAGGAATCTGTAAAATCTCATAAAAAAGTTATGACGTTTTAACTCTTCTTTATACATACATTATGTCTCTCTCTATGAATATATACACTATACTTAAAATTAATGGGTGCGAGATCCATCTTTGTATTCTCAGGTTTTTCTTATTTTTTATTGCAAGTACGTTTTTTTCTTTTCTTAAAAAAGTTATTTACTCAAAACTTTTGCTCCCAAAAGTTGTGTTAATTATCATTTTTATACTGTGCACCAAGAATTTGTTGCATAGCTCCCGTCATCAATAATAAAATGTATTCACCACAAACTATACTGAAAACAGTATCCTTGAATAGGTGTCAAATTGGAAAAAACAGTGATAGTCTTTCAATGTCTTATGTAAAATTAGATGCTGCCCAGTCCTGACACCAACATGAGACAGCATTCATAGTAGCTTCTACAAAAAGGATTGTCTCTTTTTGTGTGTGTACTGTAATGAGTAGTGACCATTAGATAATCTAGCCTATATATCACCAGCCATTAAATTTCAACCAGTTACCATTATATTAAGACCAATAACTTGGGTTAGACTAAAGCATTTCAACCCTCTGGGACTAAACTGCTGTGTGCTACAGGCAGAAAACAGGGGATACTGAGGTGCCAGCAATGTCTGAGGCCTTTGCAATAAATTATCATAATTAGGTTTAGGAGTGAACAAAGCGTTGAAGTACATGGGATTGTTTTTTTCCTCTCACAGCTACTGTTTCAGGCTGTCTGCAGATTGAACCAGGCATCACTGTGTCACTTTATACCCAATTTACATTTTGAAATGGTTGGGTTGTTTTGTTTTGTTTTTTTTTCAAATTTAAGGGCTAGAGTTTGGGCTAAGATGTCAAAAATGGGTGCCTAAAGTTATGCTATTAAATACACCTATAGCTGCTTAAATACATGGCCTGATTTTCAAATGTTTTGAGCATCAAGTGGTTCTGACTGATTTCCCTTTGATTTAAGTGCTTAAATATGGATTCAGAAGTCTAACGTTAGACACCCAGTTTTTAAATCTTGGACTTAATTTTTAATAAATGAAAGCTTAGATTCTAGAGCATAAGATGGCAGCCACCACAAAAAAATACTGATTCAATGAGCCATTGTTATTCAGCTCATTTCAATTCCTTATTATATTTTCATTACTGTTATTTAACACTTGTATTGTGCAATTGCTTAAGGCCTCAACCAGGTCAGGGCCCTGTTGTGATTAACATTGTACAGATGTAGAGTAAATGACAGAGAGTTTAAAGTCTAAAAGACAAGACCTAGCAAAAGTGGAGAGACAAACAAGTGTGCCAGAGTGTTTGGGAGAAGTAACAAAAATAATAGGATGTCATTGTACAGATTAACAGATGTATTGGAGCATGAGCTTTCGTGGGTGAATACCCACTTTGTCGGATGCATGCTATCATGTTATCAGTGATAGCTATGGTCATTTATGACTCAACTGCTCCCAAGATCTTCTTTTATAGTTTTCTGGAAAGAAATAATGGCTAGGTAAAATAAGTAGGCATTAACATTGCAAAAGAAGAGGTCATGCGAACAGAGAAAAAGGACCATTGTGTTAAAAATGACAAATGATACCTTAAATTATTTACAGTTTTCAATAGTTACCATTATAAGATGCTCCTGTCTATTAAAAGGCAAAGGCTCTGTAGGATTTTCTGGCATTTTTAAATCGCCACTGCCTTTAAACCATAAACCAACCTACAAAAAAAAAAAAGTTACTGAGTTTCATCCCCTTAAAAAAAAATAAAGGGGACTGGACTGTTCTGTTCTAAAATCACAAAAAGAGCTAGAGTGACAAAGTATAAAATCTGTCTCTGCATTTATTCAAGTTCAGAATTTGTTGTTGTAAGTAACAATCTGCTTAATATGAATAATTTAATTAGATACTTGGACACTTTGCAACAAAATCTTTTCATGAGCAAGTAAATACTGAATGTTATGGTAGCAACTCGAACCTTATTCTGCTACTATCTACATAAGAATGAATTTATATCTAGAGATTCCCCTGAAAATACCAAGCATTGAAACTTTATTCTTTTTGCCTATACCTATGGGTCAATTGTGGATTTACTAAATGCCTCTTCATATAGTTGCACTACCCCAGGAGCAGACTAGGAAGCTGTGATGCAGAATTGCAATCTGCCTCTTGGTTTCCCCCTTCACCAGATGAGGTGTGCCCTTTGCTAGCCCTATAACTGACACACTGTACATCCTCCTGATGCACACATAAAACTGTGCTGGCTGGGATTTTGGGAGGCAGAGGCAAGGCTTCTCATTCCTGCCTCGCTCTCAGTCCATACCCTGGGGGAAGGTGCCCATAATGGCTTATGGAGGTCAGCAGCAAGAAGTAAGGGGACACCTTATAAGCCATTCCTCTACTGCATGGGCATGCAGGACAAGCCACAATCTAGTCCCTACTTGTTATGGACCAAAACTTGCACCTTTTATTTAGGCAAAATTCCCAATGATATCATTTTAAAATTCATTTTGGTCAGTAGCCTGTTTATGGGAAATGTGTGTGCATATAGATATAATGTCCGAATATTCTTGTTTTTAGTCTCACTGAGGTTTATTTTTTTCATAGTTTGCTTCTTGGAATAGCAACATATAGAGTAAATAAATATGATTGTCATGACATTGTGAGTATGAAATAGAGAATGAACCTTGTTTAAACTTTTATAAACCTTATTTTCAATTAAAAATAATATTCGGAATATATTTCTCATTGGATTAATAGAAAATATGGGCATTTTCAAGCCGTCTAAATAATACCTGTACATTTTCAGAAATGTTGACAAAAGACTGTATAGCCTATCAATGTATACACAAGTTCAAATCTTATTGGGACTGTTTTTTTATTAAAGTATCTTCATGTCCTTTTCTCCCCTTTTAGGTGAATCATTACCTTTTCCACCATTCACAACATACAATACTCTGCATTTTAATACAAATATTTTTGCAAGAGTCAGAGTTAATATACAGTATTAAGCTGTTTTTTCAAAAAAAACAGTAAGTGCCAAGAGAATTTCAGAAGGGAAAAATTGTTAAAATAAATTTCTGTACTGGATGCTTTCTATAGACAGGTTAGTAGGGAGAATTCAGCAGGTAATTTAGAGATTAAGTGGATTTTCACATTAGCTTTGCAGGTCCTCCTTAACAAAGAGTTCAGTGGCTTTTCTTTACAGATAACACATCCTTACATGGCTGAACAGCTCTTTTACCAACTCAGTGCTATTGCTCTTTTCTTACTTTCCGGACTGTAACTACTGACTCATTAACTCTATAGTGCATTCTGTTCTACAGATGATGACTCGGTAATTCTACATCAAAGAGTTAAACATGTAAAAGTGACTAAACATCTGTAAATGTCAAAGAGAAGGATATGAAGTTTGTTAAGGGTAGCTTTAAATACAGTGAGGCAAATTCTGACCTCCATTTCCCCATACAATCCCATTGATTTCAATGTAGTTTCAAGGTGTAACTGAGAGCAGAAATGCCTATTAATTTCAAACTTTGTCTGTCAGGAGAATTGTGTGTTGGTTTTCATAAGTCTGAAAAACTCCTGATTACATTTTCTCCCATGCGTATTTATGTTGTAAAATTACAAAAATTGCAATATACAGTGCTGTCTGTTAAAATCATTGGATCTCTGTGGTATGATTGTGGTATCCTAAAGGCTTTTGGAGGCGTTCTGCAGAATTTAATAGACTTTGGGTAAAGTTTTCAAAAGCAGTTAAGTAATGAAGCCTAAGATCCATTTTCAAAAGTGACTTAGGTACTTAGGAGTCTGGTACCGACTTTTGATGAGTCTGAGGCTCTGAAGTTACTTAGGGTACGTCTACACTGCAATTAGACACCCGCAGCTGGTCTGTGCCAGGTGATTTTGGGCTCTAATCCTTCCATGCCTATATACAGCCATAGTATTTACTGATGAACAGCTCTTGGTTCGTGCTATGTTCTCTGCAATAGAAGAGTGAGACAGGTGGAATCTAAGTCTGGAATAACACATCTTTACCTCTTGGCAGAAAATTTTATAGCGCTGACATATTAATTAGTTGAGCTACATTTATTAAGGGATTTAAAAAAAAAATCTGCAAAGATCATTCCATGCAAGAAAGTACTTGGTGGAAGGGAGAGGAAAAGATGAGAATGCTACATTTTTAGCACTAAATTATAACAGTCTTACCCTTTGTAAAGAATACCTTCTTACCTCAGTAAACTTAGTTTTGTTTTGCTAGTTCAGACACATTGACATGGCTGCAGGGCAACTGCTAGAATGTTCATACTTCATAGCACTCATATCAGATGCTGAGTTAAAAGGATGTTCAAACTAGCATCCTGTGTCAAAAATGCTGCATTAACATTCTGTTGACTTTGGAGCTGTTGGTATATTTTTAATCTCTAGTACCTCGGTGAAAAATACCACAATAATGTGTAGGTGGGTGAAACATCTATAGCTACACCTTTTTGTGGCTTTTCCAGCTCTGGCAGGGTTAGTTTCTTTTCAAATGTCTTGGGACACTTGCTGCTGGAAGGTAGTTGGATCAGTGAGACTTTGGAGAAAGAAATTCTGAAAATCACAGGCTTCTGGAATTATATTGCCAATGTTTAATTTTGCAAGAGGAGCAGTACAGATGCATGTGAAAGGCAACTGCTGCCTTCCCCAAAATTCTTTTACTTTCATGAAACCTCCCTTCCCAAAAACCTTGCTGAACTATGCAAAACAAAGACCCAAATTAAAATTTTCTTATGCATTTGAACCAAAGAATCTTGTAATTTCCCACTCACTGCAGGATGAAAAATCAATCTTCATTTGCAAAAATTGTTTATTTAACTAAGTCAAGATAAAATTACAGATATTTTACAGCTAAAGTAGAGCTGTCAAAAACAAAAAAAATCTGGATAAATTAAAAAGAATAAATAACAAGAATCAAATAATAGTCTGTCAGTTTCTGATTTTCTAGAACAGGAGGATTTTCATTAGAAACTAGTTCCCAAGGAAAGAGAGAAATGAATGTACAGAGTCCACCTAATTAATCTGATCTTGTTATTAAAAACTGTGGATGCAATTTGCAAATATTGGACTCAATCTAGCAAAGTTTCTTTGTTTTCTCTGCATAAGACAAGTTTCACCAAAAGGGATTCCCAAAATACTAAAACTATTAAAATTCAGACTGAGTTTATAAAACGAAATGAACAAAACGAATAATACGCCTTTTGATTAAAATATACAAAATAATATTATTCAAAAGAAGAAACAATTATAACCTGATTATAGTATTCCTGTGTAACAAAGCCTGATCCAGCTTCATCAACAGCCTTAAAGCTGTGCAGGGTATTAAGGAGCTGTATCACAGAGGGAACTGGCCATGGTTGAGCTGCTGTTAATAAGAATCTGCGCCAATCAATAAGTTCTGAGTTCACCATTAATGTAGTTGCCAGATTTTGTAACTATAAAAATAAAATTATAAATGTTTGGACTACAGTTGTGTGTAAGAATATACATTTCTTACATAATTAAAATAAAACAATATACAATTTTATACAATTATACAGAATGAATTTTCTTAACTCTGACAGAAGATAGCCATCAAACCCTGACTCTCCACTTTTAGACACTTAGCATCAGATTGTGCCATGTCTTAATGTGGTTGCACATGTGAGTAAGATAACCCCTCAGAGCCTGCATAGTCATTTTAGGCATCCTTAGACCTTGAGTCCCCCAGCAAGATGAAAGCTGTGTACTTGGTACTCCCCTCTAAGATGGTGGATGGGGAGGAGTAGGTGGATCCTCAGTTCTGTTCATACCCACAGATAAGTCAATTATTATCTATTTGCAGTAGTGCCCATTATGTGTAAGGCAAAGAGGGGAATATATTGCACCTAGTATAGGGCTCCTCAGTTAGGAGTAAGATCCTTTTCCTAAATTCCTCAGAAACTGGATTTGTAGCCTCACAGCATCATCTCCCAGTTCAAGTCATCACTGAGGTCTCCTGCAGTGAGATTTCTAAGATAGATGATGGGCTGAGGGTTCTTCCTATTTCTTCTTGGAGATGAAGTTTTCACTGTACTTCACCAAACAAGCAGCAATGTCTAGGGGTGCACTTTAATGAAAGCCTGGTTTGGGAAATCTAACACCTGTAAGGACTAAAGATACACCTCTACCCGATATAATGCTGTCCTCGGGAGCCAAAAAAATCTTACTGCGTTATAGGTGAAACCGCGTTATATTGGGTTGTGTTATATCGGGGTAGAGGTGTACCTAAGAATGTGTTGCGGGATACATAAATAGATACACGTTTTATATTAGTGATGTAAGTAATCCTCCATTCAGCCTGCATGCATGTCAACTACTAACAACACTAACTATAACTACTAACAACACTACTACTAACATACACTAACAACAAACTGGACATCTGACTCATATTCTTTCTATTTAATTTCTTTACTATAAAAAAAGAGAGATGTATGGCCTGATTGCAAGAGGTACTGAGCATCTGCAACTCCAATTTTTAAGTCAATTGGAGGTCCTGTTGCTCAGAACCTTTTAGGACTGATCAGGTACTCAGTGAAATTCACCCATCAGCAAAGAGCCCACACAAAATTCTATGTACCACTTAAGTCTCAATTAAAGCCTTAATGTTAACCCTCTTTCACTGTAAGTGCATTTCATCCTCTGAGATTAAGCCTTTTCCTAGAAGAATCCAAATTTGCTAAATCTGGTAATCCTCCTTATCCCATAGTCTTGGACACATGTGCTGTTAATAAAAACAATCATTTGGAAAATTTAATGTTAACACAGAAAATACAAGAATCTTAGAGAAACATATTTAACACTATGCAGGTCCAACCTCTTATTCCCATATCTTGGATTTACAGTTGAATAAAGAGCAAAGATGGTCTTGTGGTTAAGCACTGAATTGACCCAGGAGATGTAGGTTCTATTTGCAACTCTGCCATTGAGTCTACTTCAGTCTTGGGCAAGTTCCTTAATGTCACTGTTTCTCAGTTCCCCCTCTGGAGATAATTCCTATCCCCACAGTGGTGTTGTGAGAATAAATTAATTAATGTCCGAAATGCTCATATACTATAAGTGAGAAAAGCATAAATAAATAGAGTAATAAAATACAGATTTAAATCTTGTCATAGCTGCATCCACAAACTTACTCTTATAGAAAGTAATTGATGGGAGTAATATCAGGGAAGGCCCTTTAAAATTATTTGTTTTGCTTCCTTATGGTAAGAATAAGGCCACATTTACTATGTATAGCCCAGAACTGCATATTCACCAGCCAAACTGGCAAAATGTTCAAGTGATGAGATCTACAGAAATGAAAATATCAATTAAAACTTACATCTGAAACTGTGAGGCGCATCCATACATCAGGAAGGCTGTTTGTTCCAAGGTTCAAAGTAATCAAGTCAAGAAGAATGTCAATAAATATTTTATTTGATATTAAACCTAGTGAAAAAATAAAAATGTGTCAAATGGATAGCAAAAGACATATTTGCAATTTCTGAATGGGAATATTGGTATAAAATAAACTATATTTCGAGTATTTACTTTCTATGATTACAGAAAAATTACTTGTACTATCAGTGTAGTTCACAAGAGTATCCTCTGTTGTTCCAACTCTTACATTTTTATATATAAAATATACACATGTTGTGAAATACACCACATGTATGCTCCTGATAACCCATTTTATAGCCACCTGATAAACTTCAGAACCATATGATAAATTGCATTTATTTTGCATGTTTGACCTCTTTGCCTGTACTATGATCACTAATCCATCTTTGACTAGATTACATTGACAGTTAATAAGTAGAGAGGCCATCACAGATGCTAGCTGCCACACACCAACATAGTCTTGTATATGAATATCACTATCGCTACCAATGCTTTCTTTTTGATTGATAAGACCTACATTCTTCAGTTTAGGTTAATTAGAAAACATCAGATGCTTACTCTTGAAAGCAAGTAGATATGAAAGAGTGGAACTTTAGAGGAGACCACAATACATTTGCAGAAAATTCTAGCTACAGTTAAATAATTTAACTTTATTTCAAAATAAAAATTCTTTATGAAAGCCCAATTTTTGAAAATTGTAGACATCTAATGCAAAGAAGTTTTCTAATGAAATTAAAAGAAAAAAATTACTATGTCTATTTATCTTTGATAAACAAGTAGGTACTTTTATTTGAATAAATAGAAAATTGAGATTATATGCAAAAATTTCACATTTAAAAAAGGAAGACTGTGGTTGCTGAGGTAAATAAGACAGATGAATTGAGCCCCTCAGTTTAAAGTTGGATTTTGAGACACAAACTAGATTAGGATTTATTGTGCAATCACTGTTCAGGCAATAAAATTTAAAATATGGAGTGAGCCTCATATGACTTCAGTTTTGAGAGGCAAAACTGATCTTTGTCTGGCTAGTATTACTGCCATGCTTCTAGAAGACTGGATTTGCATAGGGCCTCTAAGTGACATCTTCACCAAACACCATCAGAAAAATAGCTATTTCCTTACATTTCTCTTAGCCCTGGTCTACACTACGGGGTTAGGTCGAATTTAGCCACGTTAGGTCGATTTTAAAATGAATGCATCTACACAACCAAACCCGTTCTGTCGATCCTAAGGGCTCTTAAAATTGACTTCTGTACTCCTCCCTGGTGAGGGTCGAATTTGGAGTAGTGCGGACTCATTTCGACGGTATTGGCCTCCAGGAGCTATCCCAGAGTGCACTGATATGACCGCTCTGGACAGCATTCTGTCCAGAGCGAATTCTGTGAACTCTGATGCACTACCCAGGTACACAGGAAAAGCCCTGGGAAATTTTGAACTTCATTTCTTGTTTGGTCAGCGTGGTGCGCTCAGCAGCACAGGTGACCATGCAATCCCCCCAGAATCGCAAACGAGCTCCAGCATGGACCAAAAGAGAAACACTGGATCTGATTGGTGTATTGGGAGAAGAATCTGTGCAGGCCAAACTCCGATCAAAAAGACGAAATGCTAATATATATGCCAAAATCGCACAGGGCATGGTGGACAAAGGCTACAACAGGGACACACAGCAGTGCCATGTGAAAGTTAAGGAGCTCAGGCAAGCCTACCAAAAGACAAAGGAGGCAAATGGTTGCTCTGGGTCAGAGTCCCATACATGCTGCTTCTATGATCAGCTGCATGGCATTCTAGGGGGGGACCCTACCACTGCCCCACCACTGTCCGTGGACACCAGCAAGGGGGGAGTCTCACGCAACAAGAAGGAGGATTTTGTGGATGAGGAAGAGGAGGAGGAGAATGCGCAGCAGGCAAGCGGTGAATCCATTCTCCCCGGCAGCAAGGACCTTTTCATCACCCTGGAGCCAATACCCTCCCAAGGCGGGATCCCCGACCCTGAAGCTGGAGAAGGCACCTCTGGTGAGTGCACATTTGTAACTACAGTACAGGGTTTAAAAGCAATAGTGTTTAATGTGTGATTTGCCCTGAAGAATTGGGATGCATTTGCAGCTAGTACAGCTACTGGTAAAGTCTGTTAATGTGTCTGGGGATGGAGTGGGAATCCTCCAGGGACATCTCTATGAAGCTCTCCTGGAGGTACTCTGAAAGCCTTTGCAGAAGGTTTCTGGGGAGGGCTGCCTTATTTCATCCTCCATGGTAGGACACTTTACCACACCAAGCAAGTAGTCTGGAATCAATGCAGCACAAAGCATGGCAGCAAATGGTCCTGGGGTTTGGTCGCATTCAAGCAACATTCAGTCTATATCTTTCTGTATTAGCCTCAGGAGAGTGATATCATTCATGGTCACCTGGTTAAAATAGGGGAATTTTTGTAAGGGAACAGTAAAAACATGCTGGGCTGTTTGCACTTGGCTAAAAGGGAGAATAGCCCTGCGGTGGGGGGAGGGGTGAAGGCATCAAGCAGAAACACACACAACTGTCACACCGTAGCCTGGCCAGTCATGAAACTGGTTTTCAAAGCCTCTCTGGTATGCAGCATGCCTAGCTGTGCTCTTCTAATAGCCCTGGTATCTGGCTGCTCAAAACGGCTGCCAGGCGATTTGCCTCAACGTCCCACCCCACCATAAATATCTCCCCCTTACTCTCACAGATATTATAGAGCACAGCAAGCAGCAATAACAATGAGAATACTGGCTGCGCTGAGATCTAACCTAGTCAGCAAACCGCGCCAGTAAGCTTTTCATAGAATCATAGAATATCAGGATTGGAAGGGATGTCAGGAGGTCATCTAGTCCAACCCCCTGCTCAAAGCAGGACCAATCCCCAACTAAATAAAAAAAAAAAAGGCTGCCCTGAGCCCTCCTCACCTACAAGGAGAAGGCAAGGGAGGGGAGCATTTAAAGGGATGGTGCCTGCTCTAGTTAGGCCTCCAGCTGAGCTCCCCTTTAACCTTGTGCATTGTTAGCGGTACACATGGGGCTGATTCTTCCAGTGCAATTTATGAACGCCCACTTTTTAAACGTCCAAAGACACATTCTACCACCATTCTGCACTTGCTCAGCCTATAGTTGAACTGCGCCTTACTACTGTCCAGGCTGCCTGTGTACGGCTTCATGAGCCATGGGAGCAAGGGGGAAGCTGGGTCCCCAAGGATAATTTTTGGCATTTCAATATCCCCAACGGTAATTTTCTGGTCTGGGAAGTAAGTCCCTTCTTGCAGCTGCTCGAACAGCCCGGAGTTCCTAAAGATGTGAGCATCATGCACCTTTCCTGGCCATCCCACGTTGATGTTGGTGAAATGTCCATTGTGATCCACCAGTGCTTACAGCACCATTGAGAAGTACCCCTTGTGGTTTACATACTGGTTGGCAAGGTGGTCCAGTGCCAAAATAGGGATATGAATTCCATATATCATCCCACTACAGTTAGGTAACCTCATTGCAGCAAAGCCATCCACTATGACCTGCACATTTCCCAGAGTCACTACCTTTGATAACTGAACGTCAGTGATTGCACTGGCTACTTGGATCACAGCAGTTCCCACAGTAGATTTGCCCATTCCAAATTGATTCCGGACTGACCGGTAGCAGTCAGGCATTGCAAGCTTCCACAGGGCTATTGCCACTCACTTCTCAACTGTCAGGGCAGCTCTCATCTTGGTATTCCTGTGCTTCAGGGCGGGGGAAAGCAACTCAAAAAGTTCAAGGAAAGTGGCCTTACACATGCGAAAGTTTCGCAGCCACTGTGAATCATTCCATACCTGCAGCACTATCCAGTCCCACCAGTCTGTGCTTGTTTGCCGGGCCGAGAATCAGTGTTCCACTGTATAAACCAGCCCCACTGCTGCCATGATGTCCCAATTGCCACAGCCCGTGCTTTCAGGAACGTCTTTGTCCATGTCCTCCTCACAATCGTCCTCGTGCTGGCATCTCTTAGCCAAGTTCTACACATACTGCAGGATAATGTGCAAGGTGTTTACAATGCTCACAACAGCAGCAGTGAGCTGAGCTGGCTCCATGCTTGCTATGCTAGGGCGCCTGCATGGGTAACCCAGGAAAAAAGGTGCGAAACGATTGTCTGCCATTGCTTTCACAGAGGGAGGGAAGGGAGACTGAAGACATGTACTCAAAACCACCCACGACAATGTTTTTGCCACATCGGGCATTGGGAGCTTAACCCAGAATTCCAATGGGCAGTGGAGACTGAGGGAACTGTGGGATAGCTACCCACAGTGCACCGCTCTGTGAGTCAATGCTAGCAGGTATTGAGGATGCACTCCGCCGACTTAATGTGCTTAGTGGGGACGTACACAATCTATTGTATAAAATTGATTTCTAAAGATCGACTTCTATTAAATCGACCTAATTTCATAGTGTAGACATACCCTTAGCTACAGCCTGGACTTCTTGTGTTTGTTTGTTTGTTTTAAAAACCACGCACATAATTATATAGATTTTCTAGTTCTGACTTTATTCACTGCAGGCAATTCTTTATGAAGGCAGTTTATAAAGAAAAATTTCAGTGGCAATGGGCACTAAGAATCTGTTTGACTACTACATAGCATAACTAGTGTGTTTTAGGAACTGATTCTCTCTCTATGCCCCTTCCTCCTTTCAGGCTGTGACTCCCCACTACTGCGGGGCTTTTTGTGATGAGTGTTCTGAGCTTGATGAGTCAACCTTGAGCCTGTTGAGTCATAACTGACCCTGATTGTTCTGAGCTTGATAAACCCATTTAAGGTAATTCACTGTGAGTCCTAAGGGTCCAGCCAATTCACAAGCAAGAACCTAATAGGTGACCCAATGCAGGTATATAGGCTTCTAATGAAAGCAGCCACTCCAGTCTGTTCAACGTCACTACCTTCTCAGGGATAATCCCAGCAGTTTGGTAATTCTGAGAATCTGCTCCTGCTCAAGCCATGGCTGGCTGGCTGTCCTGACAGTTTGAGCAGACTTCTCCTTACATGTGTGGCTCCAGTGCCTGAGATGGAAACCCTCTGGGATGTTCAGCACTGAGATGATGAAGTTAGTCCAGAGCCTTCAGGATCAACTTGCCCAGCTGCAACTGTAGAATGCCTTTGTCTGCTCACAAATCCCAGCAGCTCTAGTAGTGCTGGCTATGGTCCCTCTGGAAAGGCCCACTTCTGGAAAGGTTTGAAGGGAACTGCCAGACATTTTGCGATTTTGTTAACCAATGCTGCCTTTTGTTCTTGATGTGTCCCATAACGTATCCTGATGACCAGACAAAGGTGGGCTTATCATCAATTTATTGACCGATGAAGCCCTTAACTGGTGCTTGCCACTTCTGGAATAGGTTAGCCTGATCCTTACTAATTTCAATGAGTTCATCCACACCTTTTTGTTGACATTTGACTATGTGAATTGCACTTGTACTACTAAAGCCGCTGAAACTGCTGAAGTTTCTCCGACAAGGCCATTGGCCATACTGGCACATGCTGCTTACTTTTGGCATATGGTTGCTGATATAGGGTGGAACCAGGCAGCCCAGATCTACCACTTCTGCCTCATTCTAAATTCATATATTGAATTGTATATCTGGACTGCCAGCCATTTGTCCAAGCAATGCCAAGAAGAGGACACACCCACATGCCCAGTTTATCTCTGCTCCATTCTGGCCATCCTCAGAGGCTGTTCCAGGACCAGAGCCTATGCAGATGAGAATGAGGCAAAGGTACTTCACAGATCAGGAAAAGGAGTATTGGTGGCAGAACAGACTTTGTATACACTGTGGTGTACAAGGCCATTTCACTACTGAATGTCCCTTTAAATCCAGATCATATCCCTGGGAAACCTGGGAAATGACTGTGTCCAGCCCCATTAGAGGGTTTGCAGCTGGACATAACCATGGAGTCAAGTCCTTCACATGTACCCCTCTTCTGCCATCATGTATCTCATATGCACTGTTGTTGTAGCTTTGTTGGTCCCATGATATTAGAGAGACAAGGTGGGTGAGGTGATATCTTTTATTGGACCAACTGCTATTGGTGAGATAGATCAGCTTTCACGCTTACCTGAAGAAAAGCTCTGTGTAAGCTCAGAAGCTCGTCTCTCTCACCAACAGAAGTTGGTCCAATAAAAGATATTACCTCACCCATCTTGTCTTTCTAACATGTATCTTGGCAGCCACAAATTGTTACCTTCCATACCTGCTGGTCTTGCTTTGCCTCTGCATCCCAACTATACTTTAGGTGAACTGCATCCAACTCCGAGCTTGTGGATTCTGATGTCTAGTAATTTTATGGACGTGGAGTTCGCTAAAGCTAACCAACTTGCAGTGCAGAAAAACCTCACTCCAGACCTAATGGAATTGACTGACAGTAGCATGCCATCCTCAAGTCCAGTCACACATGAAACTGCGCCCCTCCAGGTTGAAATCCAAGACCATCAGGAAACTTTGCAGTTTAATTTAATCAATTCACCACACTTCTTGACCATGTTCAGCATTCCCTGAACCATGGTCCTGACATCTCTTGGAAGATGCAAGAAATGATTTGAGTCAAGCTACTGCTGCTGACAACTGACACAGACCCTATGACTACCCCATCAACCTCCAGCCAGGGGCCAGAATTCCATTTGGATGGATTTATTTCCTATTGGAACCAGAACTCAGGGCCTTATAAGAATATGTTGTCAAGAATCTTGCACAGAATTTAATTTGTCTGTCCATGTCTCCTGCTGGAGCTCTGATTCTGTTTGTTAAAAAAAAGGGTGGCTCCTTGCATCTTTGCATAGGCTATCATGTGTTGAACAAAATCACTATTAAAAACAAGTATCCCTTTCCTTTGTTCAACAGGTTGTTGGAAAGGGTAGGTTCTGACAAGTTATTTACCAGGCTTGATCTTCGCAGTGCTTACAATCTAGTCTGAATTTGGAAGGGTGACAAATCAAACTGAGTTTCTCACCTCAGCCATATTTCCAAACATTGTCAATGACATTTTCAGAGATGTTCTAATCTAGACCAGTTCATGGTGATCTACCTGGATGACTGTGAGGAAGTGGGATTTTTTTGGTAATATTTCTATAAGTCCTATGTGTGCCTCAGTTTCTTCCTGTACTTTTCATTGGCACCCAGGGGGGGAAAGGGTTAACACTCCTCCTAGAACAATGCAGAAGATATGAGGTGTGTGTGTCACCTTGTTGTCTGGGTGAAATGAATGGGTTGTTAAGGAACTGGCTGAAACCAACCCAGATCAACAGAGGATCCAGCAGTACAATGGAAGCCCCAAAGACTGAACAATCTATACTCAACAGTGGGAAGTTCAGGTGCAGTTGGAAACTCAGCAAGGCCATGCCTGGAGAAGAAAGGACTGAGAGATGACCATCGGGGATAAAGGTTTGGCTTCTAGAAGAGGCTTGCTGCTCTCACCTGGAACTGGAATAGAAAATCAGGGACACAGATGGAAACCATCACAGCTTGGCTGGCATTTACACTGGCTCGGTCAGAATGGACTATGGCTTAACTTTTGCCTCTCTGTGCTATCCCAAAGACTATTCAGTTTCTGTATAACGAGTGACTAAAACTTATCTTCTTTTGAAAAGGCTGCTTGCTGTTGCTGTAAATACTAAGGGTATTGATCTCTGAAGGGGTACAAGATAAGGCTCCTGTAGGAGTCTGCCTTGACAGGATCCACTGTAGGGAGCCATGGAGAGAGACACGGTTCGCTGGTGATGGAAGGCACAGTCTTGGAGTCTTGAAGACCCTGGCCTGTCCCTGTGGAACCATGTTGGTACTTGGCGCCCGATCCCTACTGGGATCACTTCCCAAGGGACTGGTAACCGGCTGACTATACACTAGACCCTGTGGATCCATGACAATGACATCCTCATCTTCTCAGAAAATCAAGCCCCACACAACCAACATGTCTGCCTGGTACTTGAGTTTCTACAAGCAAATGGCCTGTGCAGGATACCTGAGACGTTACACCCACCTTTCTGTGAACTTCTTAACTATGTCATTTTCCTCAGCAAGACAGGTATGGACCTCAGGAGTATCCACAATCATGGATTGGGTAGCCCAAGAAATGTCTGTGATGTCCAGTATTTCCTGGGATTTGCCAATTTTTATTGGTGATTCATCCAGGGGTTTTCAAAGGTGGTGACCCTGATTACTTGGCTGCTCTGGAAGAATACTATATTTGCTAGTACACAAGAAGCCCAGGCCACCTTTGATCAATAACATCAGCACCCACCTTGGTACATCTGGACCCAGCAAAACCCTTTGTTGTTGAAGCAGATGTGACTACAGTAGTATGGTCACAGCGACATGGGCCCCAGGGTATGCTTCATCCTTGTGCATTTTAATCCTGGAAACTGATGCACATGGAGCAAAACCATGAAATCTGTGACAAAGAACTGCTGGCCATCGAGGCTGCTGTTGAAGAATGGTGCCATCACCTGGAAGGTGAATGTTTCCCAGTCCAGGCATACGTGGATACTTGTGAACTGCAAGAGCTCTCAATCAATACCAGATTCATTGGTCCCTTTTTTCAGGTTTGACTTCATCCTGACTTATCCCTCAGGTGCCAAGAATGGTTGTCTTGTAAGAGTAAGCACAAAAGACAAAGGAAATGGGACACAGTCTTGAAACCATGCCATTTTGCCCATGTGGCAGTGAACAACACCCCTTGCCATCTCTCGTGAAGTCCCTCCTACCCCTTGATCCACTTGCAGCTAAACTTATGTTGACTGAAATGGACCTAGCTCCTGACTCAAAATTCTTGGTCAAGAACAAGATTCTCTTGGTTAAAGACCAGATTTATATCGCTCATGGTCAACCACTTCTAGCAATATTCTGGCTATGTCATGATTTGTGTTCAGTCACTGGAAAATGTTGAGGTTGGTGTCTCAAAATTTTGGTTGTCAAAGCTGCATTTGTTTATTGAATTGTACATCAACTTCTGTGATATATGCACTTGAATGAAGACTTCCATTGCCAATCCTCTGGACACTTTGACTCCACTGTGAACTCTGTCTCAACCTTTGGCATCCATCTACAAGGACTTTATCATTGAACTTCCAAATGCCCAGTGCCACATAACTGTGCTAGTCATTGTCAATCTATTTACAAAAATGTTTCATTTCATGCTGTGCCTTCAAATTCCCACAGTGGAAGTAACAGAATGACTGCTTTTCAACCATGTCTTCAAACGCCATGGTTTATTGTCCAACATTACATCTGATTGAAGATCACAGTTCATTTCACATTTCCAGCTAGAGTTGTTCAAGCTCCTGGATGTGGATCTATTGGTCTCCTCAGCTTATCACTGCTAGACGTATGGACAGATGGAACACAAAAACCAAATTCTTGACCTATACCTCCACTGCTTAATCAATTACCATCAGAATGACTGGGTTTGACTCCTCCCTTTTGCCAAATTTGTGTATAACATTTCTGGTCAGAGATTAACCCACCAGAGTCCTTTTTATATCAGTTATGGTTTCCACTCCCACTTCCATCTGTCTATGCCACAAGTCTCCCATGTACCCACAGCCTCCAAACTAGTGGAACACCTGCACTGCATCCAGGAAGAGTTGAAAGCCCACCTAAAACCGACCAAACAGGATTTCAAATGGTACGCCACTCTCCATTGGCAGGGAACCCGTTACAACACAGCTGGAGATAAAGTATGGCTCTCCAGGGTGACTTTGTCTCTACCTGACCTTCATGAAAGCTGGATTACCGATATGTTGGCCCATCCAACAGATCAGTCTCTGTAGCCTTCAAACTCTAACTGCCCAGGATGATGAAAATGCATCCAGTATTCCACGTCTCAATAACTCCTTTTCCAGATCAGTTCAGCCTCCACCAGCATCTATCATGGTCCAGGGACACGAGGAGTATTTGTTTAAGCAGATCTTGGACTCCAGAGTTCTCTGCGGAAGCTTATGTACCTTGTTGATTGGGAGGGTTATGATCCAGCTGATCATTTGTGGAGGCTGGCTGTCAATGTACATACACCTGCCCTACTTAGAGAATTCCATCAGTCACACCCAGATAAACCTTTTCGGGTGTTAGGGGGGTGAACTGTAATGAGTGTTCAGAGTCAGAGGATGAGTCATCTCTGAGCCTGATGAGTCATCCCTGAATCTGAGTGTTCTGAACCTGATAGGTCATTGGAGGTAAGTCCCTGCAAGTCCTGAGGGTTCAGCCAATCCACAAGCAAGGGTCTAACCAGGTGACCCCCAAGTAGATATATTGGCTCCTAGTGAAAGCAACCACTCCAGTTTGCTCAACATTACTACCTTGTTGGGGATACTCCCATCTCCCTGGTAGTTCTGACAGATTACTCCTGCTCCAGCCAAAGCCTGTGCCTGCTCTTGCTCCAGCCTGTGCCAGCTCCTGCTTCAACCACAGCATACTGCCCAGCTGCCCTGACAGTTTTCAGTATCTACCTGATCATGGGAATCAGCACGTCTGACAGCCTGTGTGCTGGGCTTTAATCTTGAAAACAGGTGAGCAATGCACTACATAAGTTCTAATGCACAGAGGTAGCCTGGGGCCAGTAGGAAGTCGCGCACGCATATGTGTGCATGCGTGCATGTGTGTCTTGGTAAGGAAGAAATAGGCTGTGGCAAGTATGAAGTCTGTTGGCAGAGGCCAAGGTAAGAGAGGAAATCCAGAACTTGAACCCCTAAATGGCCCATCATGAATTTCAACACCAAAGGTGATTCCAATAGACCGGGGAACAGAGAAGAAATATTTGCAGGATAACAGACAAAGGTGCTCTGATATCACCTCTGGAATAAATTTGGATATATATTATGAGGAAAAACACCTTATAAAATTAGCATTTGGTGGACCATTTGCTAACATACATAGAACCCCAGTTTGTGGATTTCATAATTTGAAGTTATTACCCACCAAAAAAATAAACTTTGATGGAAAAACTCAAGGTTACAAGAGTCACATGATCAAAAGGAAGCTTTATAAGTTTGGTAAGACCTACACCATTATCTGTGGCATGAAGTGCTCCTTAATGGGAAGCTTCATATGCAGCATGTTCTTAATAAATCTAAAAACCAGGTACTCTACCCCAGATTTACTGTTACTGGTTTGTGGGTGGGTGCAGGGGACAGGGAAGCAAAGTCCCTTAGAAAAGTAGTAGGCAGACCAGACTAAGATAATATAGTATATTTTTATATATTTTAATCAATTAAAATCTAGAACTTCCCAGTGATTTATCATGAACATTTGGAATATCAGAATTCTTATTTTCAGGTTGTTGGTTTTTCTTTTCTCTTCCAGCATGGCCATGATCTGGATTGTTTTAAGTAATTTTAAATAACCCATTATCAACTTTTTCCTAACCTTCATTTATGCCATTTCCCTCTTTTGGCTGTAGTCACTCCTGCTCTGGACATCTGCTGTCTGTTTTTCCTTACATCACATCATGGCTTAGTTTACTTATCTCTCCCATATCTCCTCCTCACAGGGTCTCTGTGAAGTAAGATGTACAGGACCCTAATTGGCTCCACGTTCCTAAAAACCTAATTGCCTCTTGCCTATCTGCAACAACGTCCCAAGATGTAGCTAACCCCTAGTTTCACCTTTTGTAAAGCTACATGGAGTTATGTAACACCCCTTCATGAATAGTACTAGAATGTGATTGTGAGACAAGGAAATTCAAGAAATTGAGTCAAGAAGTATTGGAGATACAAACTGGGATGAAAAGGGAATCAGAGTAGAGAACATTAATCACGATTAATAGCACTATGACTGGCTGCTGAGATGTGGGTGCATGTGGTCCCTATGTAAGCAGGGCTATGTAATCACATTGTTCACATAGGCTAAAGCCCCATCTCTTCTGATGATTTCAGAACTGACTCTCCAAGCCAGCCTAAGGCCTGGTCTACACTGGGGGGGAGGTTGAACTAAGGTACGCAACTTCAGCTACGCGAATAGCATAGCTGAAGTCGAGCTACCTTAGTTCGAACTACTTACCCGTCCTCACGGCGCGGGATCAAAGTCCACGGCTCCCTCGTCGACTCCGCCACCGCCGTTCGCAGTGGTGGAGTTCCGGAGTCGACAGGAGCGCGTTCGGAATTCGATATATCGCGTCTAGATGAGACGCGATATATCGAACTCCGAGAAGTCGATTGCTACCCGCCGACCTGGCGGGTAGTATGGACGTACCCAACGTCTTTCAGTATCTCCACATGTAGCATGGCCTATTTCCTCACCCCCCAAACGGTGTCATTAGGAGAGAGATCAGCAGGGAGACAGGGAGAGGCTAATGTCAAGAGCAGGAAAATAAGATTCAAAAAAAGATTTTAAAACATAGTTTACGTTTTTCAGATAGCTTTTTCCAATTTTAATGTATTGCCTTGTTTACTCGGTGAATGATGAAACTACTTCTGAGTGTAAGATTATATTTTAAAAAACAAAAAGGATTTAATTATTTTTCTTCATTTAATTTTGAGATAATATTTGCACAGAATCACCTTATAACCATTTCTGAGTATGCTTCATGTTGGGACAGCACCATTTCTTTAGTATTCTGCAGCAATCCACCTAAAGAAATGTACCCAGTATTGCTAATCCCCAGCATTAAAAAATCATGACCCAGCTGCCCCCCCCCACCAAAATCATGAGATTGACTTAAAAATAAGGAGATTAAAAAAACTGTAAACTTCAGGTTTGGGGGGGTTGGTTTGTTTTCAGGTGCTTGAGCCTTTTGCAGTCAGATTTTCAGGCTTTCCTTCACAACCAGGAGGGCTTGAAACTTCCTTTAAAATAAAAATTAAATTAACACTGAGAATCTAACAACTCCAGGAGCTGGTGCTTAAGAAACACACCAAATGTCATGAAACTCATGATAAAATTGTGAGAACTGGCAACACTATGTACCAAATAATGCACCTAGCACAACACATACCATTCCATGTTGTGTTCCTTAATAATAGGATTAGTAATGCTTAGCCAATTGAACGATGTGGTTGTTTGAAAATCATATCTTAGAAAAGATGTATATTTTATAAAGGTATTCTACCATCTTCTGGTGCATGATTGCTGACCTCTTGTTCTGACCCCCTATTAATGAGCTGTACTTGATCAGCCCATCATCCATTAGAGTAAACATGCATTCAAAGGCTGTATATCTATTACACAATTGTGTTTATTATATTATTGAATCTGATAACTGCTTAGATCTAAAGTATTTTGTGTGTATACTACACATATACATCTGAGATACCTTCTGCAGTTTTGCATTTGAAGTACCTTATATCCAGAGTACACTGCTGATCTTCTTGATTTAGAAGTGAGTGACATCTTGAAATTCTCTTTTACCACAAAGTTGTTTCACTTTCTTAAGACCTATCTGGGTCTTAGTCCCCAGGAAAGTTTTGATGACCATGAATATCATAAGTAATCTCACTCCATTTTTCTTCTAATACAAATTGGATGAGAGTAGAAACTCAATTTTCTGGAAGCTGTTTCTGATATTGGTTGTCTTTCCCCTTGACTGGAACTGAACTTTTAGCAGAAAGTTCTAAAGGAATGAATTCTGTGACTTCTTTGAGTGTCCATCTGACAGAGGCAATCAACAATCAGATAGGTATAAATGGCTCCAATTTGGCTCTTGTGACGTTTTTAACATGAATTGTGACCGTATATATTATTCTTGCAACTAAGGTCCTATAGTTGCATCAAATATTGTACAAAGGTTGTCGAATGAGGTGTCTATGACAAGGTTATGATTTGCTGATTATGATGTCTGTATGTGTGTATCATTTTTGTATTTGAAGTTATAAATATTGGCTATGTACTTGTATCTCAATGTGTTTGATTCTAAGAAGCCTCAGTGAAGCATTTGGTCAGCTTCTTAAGAAAGGACTATTCTCAGTAAGTGCCCAATCAAGAAACGCTTAACTGATTACAGGTCTCTGGAATAACAGAGACCTGGTAGGATAACTCACATGACTGGAGTACTGTCATGGATGGATATAAACTGTTCAGGAAGGACAGGCAGAGCAGAAAAGGTGGAGGAGTTGCATTGTATGTAAGAGAGCAGTATGACTGCTCAGAGCTCCAATATGAAACTGCAGAAAAACCTGAGAGTCGCTGGATTAAGTTTAGAAGTGTGAGCAACAAGGGTGATGTTGTAGTGGTAGTCTGCTATAGACCACCAAACCAGGGGGATGAGGTGGACGAGGCTTTCTTCTGGCAACTAACAGAAGTTACTAGATCACAGGCCTTGGTTCTCATGTGGGACTTCAATCACCCCGATATCTGCTGGGAGAGCAATACAGCGGTGCACAGACAATCCAGGAAGTTTTTGGAAAGTGTAGGGGATAATTTCCTGGTCCAAGTGCAGGAGGAACCAACTAGGGGCAGAGCTCTTCTTGACCTGCTGCTCACAAACAGGGAAGACTTAGTAGGGGAAGCAAAAGTGGATGGGAACCTGGGAGGCAGTGACCATGAGATGGTCGAGTTCAGGATCCTGACACAGGGAAGAAAGGAGAGCAGCAGAATATGTACCCTGAACTTCAGCAAAGCAGACTTTGACTCCCTCAGGGAACTGATGGGCAGGATCCCCTGGGAGAATAACATGAGGGGGAAAGGAGTCCAGGAGAGCTGGCTGTATTTTTAAAAAAAATCCTTATTGAGGTTGCAGGAACAAACCATCCCGATGTATAGAAAGAATAATAAATGTGGTGAGGCCTCATCTGGAGTACTGTGTCTAGTTTTGAGCCCCACACTACAAGAAGGATGTGGAGAAATTGGAAAGAGTCCAGTGGAGGGCAACAAAAATGATTAGGGGGCTGGAGCACATGATTTATGAGGAGAGGCTGAGGGAACTGGGATTGTTTAGTCTGCAGAAGAGAAGAATGAGGGGGGATTTGATAGCTGCTTTCAACTACCTGAAAGGGGGTTCCAAAGAGGATGGATCTAGACTGTTCTCAGTGGTGGCAGATGACAGAACAAGGAGTAATGGTCTCAAGTTGCAGTGGGGGAGGTTTAGGTTGGATATTAGGAAAAACTTTTTCACTAGGAGGGTGATGAAGCACTCGAATGGGTTACCTAGGGAAGTGGTGGAATCTCCTTCCTTAGAGGTTTTTAAGGTCAGGCTTGACAAAGCCCTGGCTTGGATGATTTAGTTGGGGATTGATCCTGCTTTGAGCAGGAGGTTGGACTAGATGTCCTCCTAGCAGGAGGTTCCTTCCAACCCTGATATTCTATGATTCTATGACAATGGACTTTGGGAGATGCCAATCTGCATCTGAGTTTTCCTGGGAACGTTCAAACTAACACACACAATGGCGTCGGCTTGCAAAAAACGGAGTCATGCATGGACATGTGATTTGCCCATGTGACTACAAACTCCATCTTGTTTACTGTGACTTTGCACAGAAGAACAAAGGGGCTTCTGCCCACAAGAGAAAGAATATAAAAGGCCCTGGAAACCCCTCCATTTTGTCTTCAATCCTGCTTCTTACCCCTGGAGGAACTTTGCTACACTGAAGCTCTGAACAAAGGACTGAATGACCCATCCAAGCTGTGGATTTCCTCCAGAGACTTGATTTGTGGCTGCAGTTTATTCCATCACTGCTACAAGCCTGAACCAAGAACTTTGCCATTGTTGTATGTAATTGATTCAATTTAACCAATTTTAGTTCTCATCTATATTTCTTTCTTTTTATAAATAAACCTTTAGTTTTTAGATTCTAAAGGACAGGTAATAGCGTGATTTGTGGGTAAGATCTGATTTTTATATTGACCTGGGTCTGGAACTTGGTCCTTTGGGATTGGGAGAACCCTTTTTCTTTTACTGGGGTATTGGTTTTCATAACCAGTCATCCCTATAAGGAGTGGTGCTGGTGGTGATACTGGGAAACTGGCGTGTCTAAGGGAATTGCTTATGTGACATATGGCTAGCCAGTGAGGTAAAACCGAAGTCCTCTCTGGCATGTTTGGTGTGCCTTAATAATAAAGAAAACCCAGCCTTGGGCTGTAACTGCCCTGCTCTAAGCAATTTGTCCTGAATTGATATTCTCAGTTATGTCTCGCCAGCGGCCGCATCATTACAGCTCTTTAGAAAAGTATTTTGCAGGGTTTGACAAACGTTAAACCTAAATGAGATCACAGTAGTTGTCAGCCAAGATAGAACAGAAGAAATAATTATCAATCCAGTTAGGAAAGATGTGGACAGAATCCAAGGAAGAGCAACAAAAATGGTTTAGAAAATGTGACCTGTGAGGAAAGGTTAAAAAAACTGGGCATGTTTAGACATGAGAAAAGAAAACAGAGGGGTGACCTGATAACAGTCTTCAAATATGTTAAGGGCTGTTATAAAGAGGACTGTGTTCCAATGTTCTCTATGTCCACTGGAGGTAGGACAAGAAGTAATGGGCTTAATCTGCAGCAAGGGAGATGTAGGTTAGCTATTAGGAAACTTTCTAACTATAAGGGTAGTTAAGATCTGGAATAGGCTCTCAGGAAAGTTCTAGAATCCCTGTCATTTGGAAGTTTTTAAAAAACAGGTTAAACAAATATCTGTCAAGGATGGCTTAGGTTTACTTAATCCTGCCTCAGCGCAGGGGCTGGAATTGATGACCTCTCAAGGTACCTTCCAGCCCTACATTTTTTTATGATTCTATACCACTTCTAATAAACTGAAAGACAATTTTTGGATGGGGTGTGGCCCAGATTCACAGGATACAGGGGGAAAGCATCATTTGACAGGAATGGTTAGTTAGTACACCTCTACCCCAATATAATGAGACCTGATATAACACGAATTCGGATATAACGCAGTAAAGCAGTGCTCCGGGGTGGGGGGGGGCGGGGCTGCGCACTCCAGTGGATCAAAGCAAGTTCGATATAATGAGGTTTCACCTATAACGCGGTAAGATTTTTTGGCTCCCGAGGACAGCGTTATATCGGGGTAGAGGTATATTTCTCATTTGATTGTTCAAAAAAAACGTAAGGGCTTTACCAATGATCTTTCTTAAACAACTATTTCAAGACACTTGTTTAAATCAAGTTGCCATCTTGGCAATGCTAAATTTTTGTGAACTTAGTGTAATTTTTGCTTTGGCTAAATTTTCAAGGAATGTTACAAAAATCTCCATGCAAGATACAAAAATGAAAACTTGGTATTTTGAACAACTCTAATCACTCCCATAATGACTATCAAAATCAGAGTCTGAGGAGCAATCTGATCTTCCATTAGTTATCATATAGGCAGTCTGTAGTCTTCTATGTCTTTGCTAAGCACTATTCCACAAATGAATAGCCTTCTCTGGGTCAAACTTTTTGATGTCTGGGGAATTCAGCTGAATTATCATGAGATCAGTCACACTTTCAGACATTCCTTTAGAGTGCAGTTGCATCATGGTAAGCTTCATTTGACTGAAGCCACGCTCTGCCTCAGCTGAACTTGCAGGAAGTGTTAGGATCAAATCTACCAGCATCAGGATGTTAGGATACTTGTGAGAGTAATCTGAGTTCACTGAATCCCATGTCAAACTCCGAATGTTCTGAAATCTAAAAAGAATAGCAAAAAATAAATTTAAAAAATGGCCATGTAGATTTTACATACTCTTTAAACACATTGGCTTCAAACATTTTTAGTTTGATGAACTTGCACAATTTCAGTATCTTTATTACCTGTCATATAGCTCTAATTTCAGCATGCTCCATTCAGTGTCAACCTCATCAACTTTTACATTGGCACCTTCCAGTATTGGTTCATAATGCTTAGTTAGGATGGAGACCTCCCTTTCACCAAATTCTGTACCAAAGGTGAAAGAAAACATCTGCATAACTTAAAGAAAAATTAAATAAATAATTCAGATTTATTCAGATAGCCAGTGCATAGTTTTCCAGACCTTGTTTGATCTTGTCTGGCCAAAGTTTAAAACTTCCAATGGTGGTAGCTCTCAAAACATCTTGGCTGGCATCACAAAAGCAATCATGTAGCCTCCTCACCAGATTACTTAATACTTTGGTTCGTACTGGTAAGATATTTTCATTTCCTACAAGCTGGTGACCATGAAAGTGTGTAACTGCATCAACTAGGCGCTCCTTTGGACCAGATCTGAAAAAATGTAGAATACAAAAAAAAATTATCTTTTCTTACACTTTGAGGCAAAACATCTGGTGTAATGATTAAACACTCACCTTGTTTTATACATTTGGAGTGTTTCCAGTGTCGACTGCATGGTTGCAAATATATCTGCAATGGAAGAGTTACGATCCTGAGTAACACGGGATAGAATGTTGAGAACATTAATGATATCCAGCAAGAAGTGAGAGAACTTGACAACCTCCATTTTCAGAAGAAGCTTTAGAAGGCATTTGGCTTTTTGGTGATTTGAGGCACTTGGGTCTCCTTGCACCTGGAACTCAACGAGAAAAATAATACATGTCAATGAAAATGGTGACAAACAAGTAGCCATGAGCTTGTTTTTTGTTTTTTTTTGGTCAAGTTACATACAATTTTTAAAGCGCTTACCTTATTCATATGCAGGAGAATTGCAGGGTAACCCTTAAGTAGGATCTGGAGAGCTGTCTGTAGGCGAGAAAGCCATCGAGTGCCTCCAATTCGAGAGGGAATCGCTGGACGTAGCTTAAGGGTTTCATATGTGGATTTGAGATTGCTCTTATTTAGAGGTGAGTTATGATAAAAGTAATACATATTTTGCAAGAGACCACTTAGAGTGGTGTATAGCTGAATGCTTTTCAGTGCTCCCTTATAAGCCAGTTCAAGTCGATGAGCAAAACAATGCACAGATTGCACACAAGGCTGAATTTCCTTCAGCAGCTTAGCTACCCCATTGTTTTCTCCTACCATGACATCTGCACCATCACTCCCAAACCCAACCAATTTTCTTGACCAGTCTTGACTTGACAGATTGACCTGAAGATTTATTTGCAAAGTTTTCACAATGGCATTTTTTATAGTTGAAGCATCAGGCTTGTCAACTGATTGAACCCCAACAATCTGGCAGTGGACTTTTCCTTCAGAGGCAAAGCGTATATATACAACTGCACCTTCTTTGATTGCATTGTCTGCCACTCCATCACTAATAAGGGAGAAGAACTTACATTTTTCGAGTTTCTCTTTCAAGGCCCTACGTTCTACTTCAGCTATATAATGTATAAATGTTCTTGCTGACTTGTCATTTCTAAACATAGAACCAATGTCCACACCTTTCATGTCATCCAGTTTGCACATCCAGTCAAGGTCTGTGAAAGGACGTCCACACTTGGCTATAGCATGGCATGTTCTAAAAATATTTTCTATTCGTCCTAAAGTTACTTTGTTCATGCTCTTTAACATCTGCTCAGTAGAAGCTTGGTCTCCTGTAGCACTGCTGGCAACTTCCATGCAACTAGCCCAGGCATGAGCTTCACTGCTGTGGTGTACATTTATAAATTCAAGCTTAAAGATGTCAGTCCCAGAACAAAAATTATGTATGTTTTCCCCCAAGTTCACATTATGCTTGCGACACAGGGCACAGAACATGATTCCTCTTTTATCATCATACTTTAACCATGGGTATTTCGTTAGCCATGTTTTCAGAAACTGGCGATTCCCCTTTGCTTGATGTTCAAAACACTGTTTCTCTTTTCCTTCGTCACCGACTTTGCTCTTGTTAGTAGGGATATTCTTGCCTTTAAAATGCTTCAGTGCTTTTATGGCTATAATTAAAAAAATCATTATTTGGGGCTTGGTTGTTTGGGGCATACACTCACACTATCATGATTATCTAGGCTGACTCACAGGCCACAGAACCTCACCTACTACTCCTGTAATAGGCCCATAACCTCTGACTAAGTTAATGAAGTCCTCACATTTTGATTTAAAGACTTAAAATTACAGAGAATCCACCATTTTCCCTAATTCAAACCTGCAAGTGACCCATGCCCCGTGCCACAGAGAAAGGTGGGGAAAAACAACCCAAAAACCCAGAGTGTCTGCCAGTCTGATCTGAGGCATAATTCATTCTTGACTCCTAATATCAGAAAGAGTTAGACCCTGAGACCCACCAGCCAGGGAAATAATTCTCTGGGTAACTCAGAGCCTTCTCAATCTAGTGTCCCATCTCTGGTCATTTGAGATATTTGCTAACAGCATTCACAGATGGTCTACTTGCCATTGTAGGCAATTTAATCATACCATCCTCTTCATAAATTTATCAAGCTCAAATCTTGAAATGTTAGATTTTTTGCCTCCTTGAAAGGCTGTTCCAGAATTTTACTCCTCTGATGGCTAGAAACGTTTGTCTAATTTCAAGCCTAAACTTATTGATGGCCAGTTTTTATCCATTTGTTCTCGTGCCAACATCTTGTGCCTTAACTTAATAATTCCTCTCCCTTCCTGGTATTTATCCTCTGATGTATTTATAGAGAGCAATCATATCTCCCCATATCCTTCATTTTGTTAGGCTAAATAAGCCACGCTCCTTAAGTTTCCTCTTGTAAGATAGGTACTCCATTCTTCTGTTCATCCCAGTAGCTCTTCTTTGCACCTGTTACAGTTTGAATTCATCTTTCTTAAAAATGGGACACCAGAATTGCACACACTATTCCAGATGACACCTCACCAATCCCTTGTATAACGGTAATAAAAATTCACTCTCTCTATTGGAAATACCTTACCTAATGCACCCTAGGATTGCATTAGCCTTTTTCATGGCCACATCACATTGGCAGCTCATAGTCATCCTGTGGTTGACTAATACACCTTTCTCCTCCTCTGTAGCTTCCAATTGATATGTACCCACCTTAGAGCAGAAATTCTTGCTGTTGACCTGTCAATTTGCACTACTAAATTTAATCTCATTTCTATTACTTCAGTTTTTAAGATTGTCTAAATCTTCTTGTATAATATTCTGGTCCTTCTCCATACTGCCAATACCTCCCAACTTTGTGTCATCCACAGATTTTTATTAGTGCATGTCCACTTTTTGTGCCAAGGTCACTAATGAAAATGTTCAAAAAGACTGGATCCAAGACTGATCCTTGAGGAACTCTACTAGTAACCTTCTTCCAGCCTGACAGTTCACTTTTCAGCATGACCCGTTGTAGTTTCCTCTTTAACCAGTTCCTTACCCACCCTTTGATTCTTGTACTAATCCCCATCTTCTCCAATTTAACTAATACACCCATGCAAGAGAAAGAGGTGGAATAAGCACACCTCTTACTCCCTTTGGGTCTGGACTCCTAAGAATAATATTGTGCTACATGCTTACTTACTTCAACCCAAAGCAGATAGATAGTGCAGAGTTTTGGCTCCACCTATGCTCCTTGCTGGCCGGCAGAAAATTTGCTACTGGTATAGAGTAGTAGAAAATCACTACTACCAGGGAACAAGGAAGAAGAGGAAATGTGATTCGTGGGGGTGTCACAACGTCTGTGAGAACTACTCCTGGGATGGTGAAGCTTACACATCGCACATTATGCATAGCTGTGCCTAAAATCACAATCTAGCCAATAAAGTTTCCTGTTCTAGAAGTTTATTTTCCTCTTGATAGCTATGCATGAGGTGATGACTTGCCTGAAATGACTAATATTTCAAGATATATGTTGCAACACATCACCGTTCATGGAGGCAGGCTCCTGCATGCAGGTATGGTGGGAACCCCTCAAGCTTGGTTTCCACAGAGGTCATCTTGCACCATCTCTGCAGTACTACCTTTTTGCAGGTCAGCTGCCAGTTCCTCCTCAGGGGGAAATGAAATACTTCTACCATTTATTTATTAAAAAATAGCAACAGAAACCTCAACATACATAACAGGAAGGCAGATTACTGGTGGTCTATCACAACACATATTGCTAGAAAATAGCAATTACAAATAAGCAATTTTCTCTAATCTAAATACATTTCTGGCACATTCCCCACTCTCCAGGGATGTCTCTAAAATAAAAATATAACATCAAAAATTCTCAACAAACTGTTGTGAATATATTTGTATCATCACAAGCTAGACAGATATACACATAATAGAATATCAGACAGGGAGAGTGGGAAAAACTCCATGAATGGGACTGGTCGTGGATCAACACCTCTAAAACAAAAACAAAAAAGAGAGACTAATAGAGATCCCAAAAAGTAAAATAAAATTACTGAGGCAATGACCGAAACTTTGGACAACCTAGAACAGAAAGTTTCCACAATGCTGATAAGATATACCAAGGGCCAAATTCACTAATGGCATATGCAGGTGCAAGTCCATTGATGTCAGAGGAATTATACCTGCTTAAACCAACAGTAATATAATTTGATTCCTCTCTAAAACCAAAATCTAATAGTTCTTGGTAAATGTGTGCATTGGCAACAGCTCATAATACAAACAGCCTACAGTAACAGGACAGTTACATCTAGTAGAAAATGGCTCATATCTTTGCTGATTCTCTCACCTAGGAAAAACACAATAAATTTAAATACCTTCTCTGAGAGGGCTCAAACACAGCAACTACCTAGAGAAAGAGCAACTGACTCTAATTTTGATTTTTCTAGATACACATAGTGCTCATAAGGCCTTCATATGGAGGTAACACAAAAGATATGACAGATACCAAACCTGAATTTTTTCAGGGAGAATGTGTAGGCTTGATCAAGAGCAAAGAAAACAAATCCACCCTTTGTTTCCTTGAGTCTTTCATCCACTCAGATCATAAAGGCACAATGAAAAATGCCAGCTAACAAGTCAGTCTTTTTGTTCAATTTGGTATGACTTAATCTTTTCATATATTTGACACTAATACAGTAGAAGAGCATGCTCTCTCTGTGGTTGTCTGAATAAATCAACTGCTGTTATGGTGTGGCAAGGCTGCAACTCTAAGGTCTTGTCAAAACCTGTTATGTATGAGGTAAATCCACTATGGCAGGAAGCCTCGGATTTCTTTCCATGCAGGAGATTTGCAAAGCAACCATGTGGTCTTTCTGCATGGGTATATTAGTGTCCCAAGTCTTGATCAGGTGGTGCTGCCCCACAAATCTAGCCCATTTTAGCCCTGGCTATAGCAGACTATACCAAACTCTCAATAGGCCATTGGGGGATGTAACTAGAAGCATCTAAGTAAGCATATATTTCCTATCTACTGCCTTAGCAACAGCTAGAATGGAATAAGGATGCCACCACAAAGTGGGTCAGAATAGGTGTGATGGGGTATTCTGTCCCCTTATGGGCAGTAAGGCCTAGGAGTCAGCCCACCCCATCACATGGCATGTCCCTTTAAGATTTTGGGAGGTCTGATATATATAAGGATGGAGGAAATAGGAGATATTGAAAGAGAGGAAGTGGTTCTGAAAAGAAGCAATGTTTGGGAGGAAATCCCGTTACTATTTCTTTCAGGGCCTGGGACAAGGAGCCTTGCAGAATGGGTAAGGCAAGACTCACCTCTCTCTCAGCCAACAGGGACAAGCTTGAGGAAGGAAACCAGCATATATGCTGTCTTCTCCCTCAAAGTAGGGACATACCAGCTGAAGGCTGGCTTGCTTGAACCCTCCAAGCTTGCAGCCTAGTAGGGGAAAAGGGATCAGCTGAAGTAAAAGCAGGCTAAGGCTCTACAGTTAACCTAAATTACAATCCCACTTACAAGGAAAAGAGCTTGGGGACTCCTGTCTTAAGAAGAGATATGAGGGATTGCCTGAACTGCAACTCCAGCTCCAGGCAGACGGCTGCGGGGGACTCCTATCTTAAGGACAGAGCAAGACAAAAACGGGCTTTATGAAGTACAACCCAGTTGCTACCAAAGAGGCTGGGAGTAGCCTTGAGGAAGCATCTCAATAACTGACTGGGGAAAAGCCACATGAGGAGACAGAACTCCAGAGCAGGAACAGGGGAATCTGCAGCCCCTGTGAAAGACAAGGAAAAGGTAGGAGTAGCCTGAAGAAGCAGCAAGGGATTAGAAAGAGCAGTTCTAAGCTGCCTAACACAGGGTCCCTGGGCTGGAACCCAGAGGAGAGGGCAGGCCTGGGTTCTCCTCTCTCCTGCAGCAAGAGAGGAGGTTGTAGGCCATGGGACTGAAAGAGGCAAAAGACAGATGAGTTCCACATGGGGGTCAAAGGCCTAGCATAAAGAACATTGGACTCTGGATTTTTTCCTCATTGGACTTTTCTGTTGCCCTCAGAAGGGGAGTGAACTGAGAGGTGACAAGGGCAGGCTACGGAAGCTGCAGACTGCTACAGCACCAGTATGATGGACAATATTGGGTGCTAGAGCAGAACCACCTCTGCAGTGCTGTGTCCTGGCACAAGGGGGTGCTCTGTGAGTTTGCTCCATAGCATATTACACCCTATTGTAATGGATTAGTGAAATCCTATTCAAAGAGGAATATGATCTAAGAATTGGTCAGTCTCAGTCCCTAGTGTCTTCTAGTGAGGGACTAAGGAACAAGTTCTGTACTCTTACTCACAGTGAGTAGGGGTCTTTTCCACAAGAAGTTCCATTGAAGAAAATGGGACTATTTATTGAATACTTCTGCTGAGTAGTACCATACAACAGCAGCAGAATCAGGTCTTAAAGGAAAACTGGTGACCTAGCTATCCAATTAAAAAACTTGGGAAAGTGAGATCCTGCAGGGCAGAGTCATTACACTTATCTTCCCTTGTGTAAATATATTTGGCCTCTGAAGAGTCACTAGTTTCCTCTGTGTCATAATAGCACTCCTCCTTGTCTTCTTCCTCACAGGTGTCCCTTCAGTCCCAAACAGGCATCACAGACTGTAGTGCCAATGGAAGAATTGGCATTAGTAGCACAGGCACTCACAAGGAGCTGTTGAGTACACCATCACAAGGAGTGCCAGTGGTAAGTGTGCTAAGACTAACACTGGCTGTGTGACAAAGGTTCTGATGGAACAGGGCAAAAGTCTTAACACTAAACACAGACAAAGCTCTGTTTTTTCTCTGCCTTGTCATCAAGACAGTGCTTTGAGGTATCAATATCAGTGCAAAGGTCCATGTTATCATCAAGGTAATTTGTCTGGAAGAGGATATCAAATCATGTAAAGTATCAGAGGGGTAGCCGTGTTAGTCTGGATCTGTAAAAGCAGCAAAGAGTCCTGTGGCACGTTATAGACTAACAGACGTATTGGAGCATGAGCTTTCATGGGTGAATACCCACTTCGTCGGATGCGATCAAATCATGAGATATCCCCTGCTGCTACTTTTTAAGATCCACTGTCTCATGTACCTGTGTAGCACTATTTCAAGCAGGGTCACTGGAAGTCTTGGTTGAGTGCCAGCGAATACACAAAGCTGGTCCCCTCCTGACATGGGCTGAAAAGCACAGTTTAAGGGAATTTCTCACTTCACAAGGAGGAAGTGGGGTGAAGCATGAACAGGATTGGTGCATTGAATCACTCAAGCAGTGCACTGTGTATTCCAAGACAGAAGAATCTGTTGTATAACCCAGTCCATCCTGTGCCACAGAATTGTGCAGTAAAATCTAAGCTTTTATTAAAAAGTTAAGTTTCTAGACCTTTTGATTGCCTTAACTCTTTCCATGTAAATACAATTTAAACAGGTATAGTGTGTTTTTCTTGAGTCTTCAAACAGACAGCCTGAAAAATGGCTCTGAGAGCTGTGAACTGCAACATACAAGTCAGTGCTATGCTACTCGGACATCTGGTTGCTGAAACGAGAAACTCTGACTTCAAGTCCTTTCCATTTCAACAGGGCCCAGAAGGCTTTTAAATGCTCTCTAGAACATCTGACATCAGGTGACATATAATCACACACTCCAGTTAGTCATGGCTTTGCTGAACTTGCTGAGGTAATTGTGTCTGTCGACGAAGAATTTAATACAATTATAATATGGGCATTTTCTGAAACCACTGGAGTGTCTTCCTTTCTCCATCCTATAAGTGAGGTCAGCAAGACAAAAAGAGAATAAGGCAGCAAGTGTGTTGATGTTCGGATCTAAAGAGTTGAACTGTGGGATGGGAGCAGATGAACACTTGGCATATTGAAATAACTGAAATTTGTGCTGAGGAGATTCATGACTCGATGCTCAAGGTACTGAGTATTCAATGTGTTGAGGCCTAATCTCATTGTGTAATCAGCACCATGAAAGCCAATAAGTCAATGCCTTGTTGAAACACCAGACAATCAGGTGAAACGAGAAAAGGCCAATGCACTAAAGGCACAGAAATCACCTATGCTCTAAATGGAGCAGTAACATAGGAACTAAGTTCCAAAAGGGCCAGTAATGTAATTGGGTACCACTCAAAAAGTAGGAGCCATGCACAGAAATTTTGTTTAGACCAAAACTACTTTTTTAGGCCCCCGACTGTGTATCCCTTACTCAAATCAACTAATGTTTGTTCAATAGTAGTCCCACTGACTTGAGTAGTCCCACTAAATTGAGTTCATGAAACTACTTACATGAGCAAGTACTATCCAATGTGAATACTGGTTGCAGAGTAAGCCTTTAATATTAGAAGCCTGACCAAGGAAAACGATGCAGGAAAAAAATGCTGTACAGCATCACTGCAAAGCAGACCCTTAGCACTGAAGTGCTGACAAAGCCTGGGAAGCTTCTCTATTGACAGATGTCAGAAAGAAACTCACCTTGGAATTTGGGGTACAGCCTGAGAAACTTAAAAAAAGTGTGCAAGACACCGTGTGTGTGTGCTCCAACAGCTCAGAAAACTTGAATGATGAGAATTTGTTTGGAATCACAGACCCAAGAGTACAAAAAGCAGGATATCCACTGTAATAATCTATATGTTTTCCAGTGATACCTTATCTTGTGAAATAAATGGACTGGATTATTTGAAAATTCTATAGTACCTTTTTCTATTGGCTCTAACAAACCTGCATTCTACATTAGAGTGAAACCTGCACAACAGACTATCCTTCATAGCAACCTTTTGTCTTAAGATACACTTCTGCTTCACTTTAATAGAAGATCACCTTCTGGAAACAACTGGTCTCTGGCAGTCTGAATGGCTGTTCAGTACAGATTTTGCTGCAATGTTTAACTAGCTGTCAATTTCTACTTATTGAATTAACTTTAATTTTCAGAAGTAAGATTTTAAAACTTTTTAACAGCTTTATTCCAGTTGTATGTAGTTTATTATTTAGCTTTAACAGTAGCTGTAAATTTAGCACAGGGATAATCTCTCATGTGCAGTTCTGCCCATTGATAATTAAATTAATAAGTAGATATGAGCATGAGCTCATTCAATACAGTAGTTCCTTAGACCACTGGACAACCTCCATCTACAACCTACATATCAGAACCTATATCTTCATCTCTTGGTATTTGTGTTAGAAGACAACCTGGTGTAGGCCCAATCCTGAAAATCATTAAGCATGTGTCTGCAGAATCAGGGTCAAACTGGACTCCTCACTAAAGAAGAAGTATGGCCCAGGGGTTGGGGTAGTGGCCAGGGACCTAGGACACCTCGGTTCAATGCAGAGCATGCCACAGACTTCCTGTGTAACCTTGAACAAGTCACTTAAACTCTCTATGCCTCAGTTCCCTGTCTGCAAATGGAGAGGAGAGGAGATGGGTGCCACCAGGATAAACCACCCATTGCGACTATGAAACGGACACCTTTACAACCAAGGTAGTCATGAGATATGTAGATGTAGACCCCTTACTAAATTCCTTTCTTTACTTTTGATTTTCAAAATAGAAAAAAGGCAATATAATCAGAACTTTTAGGAGTTAGCAGTCTTCTTTCTTTCCTCCTCATAAGCACCCATCAGCTGCTCTTAAGTCAATAAATGCAAAATCTGCTGTTGGATGAATGAAATGCCCTACTGTATTCCCAACTGATTTGACCTTCTTCAAAAATGTTCATCTGAAGTACAATTTTATTACTTGCCTCCCATACTCAGCAGATAATTTCATGGTTCTGGTGTAACATGGGAGGTCCTGGGAGGAAAGGCAATATCTCAGATAGCCAGAACCAGTCCCATTATAGGGCTCAGGACAGAAATCCTGAACTCTACACTGGCTCCTCATTGAATAGAGGAGGGGTAGGGAACCTATGGCACAGATGCCAAAGGCGGCACACGAGCTGATTTTCAGTGGCACTCACACCGCCCAGTCCTGGCCACCGGTCCAGGGGGGCTCTGCATTTTAATTTAATTTTAAATGAAGCTTCTTAAACATTTTATAATATTTTTAAAACCTTATTTACTTTACATACAACAATAGTTTAGTTATATATTATAGACATAGAAAGAGACCTTCTAAAAACGTTAAAATGTATTATTGCCACGCGAAACCTTAAATTAGAGTGAATAAATGAAGACTCGGCACACCACTTCTGAAAGCTTGCCGACCCCTGGAATAGAGAGTGCAGTAATGAGGTGATGACAACCTATGTCTCACCTCCCACTTATGGTGATGTGCACCCTTAAGGCAAATGGAGAGACCAATACTTGCATTCACGTAATTACAGGTGATGCAATTGTTGCTGATTCTTTCACAGGGTATGCCAGAGGGATATAGGGTGAGAAGGAGGTTTCTTGCACCGTATCCCACACCTTCATTAGGAACAGGGAAAATCTGGCCCATTGTATATTAGAGTACCTCAGAGCCCTGCTTTGAGAACCATAGTCCTCTGAAATTATATTCTTCCCTCTCAGTTCTAATTGTCAATATTATAAAAATTTTCATTGCTACATACACACATTTAACTTTTTATAATTTAAATCTATTTCCATGATCAATTATTATTTTAATGAGCTGTTGCTACATTTGCTATCATATTTTCTGTTTTTCACCTCCCTTGTCCCCTTCAACTGAGGATTTTAGTATGAAGATGTGATTTTTTTGTTTTAGCTGTTCAAATCCTGTTTCCTAGAGCCTTTGTGGCAAAAATGCAGTCAAAGCTATGGAGCCAGAGACACTGAAGAGCATCATGAAGAGATAAACTCCCCCTTCAGAGGCTGCTGCCTAGTGATTATGCCCTACCCATCTCCTTCATATACCCAGAGAGCGGAGACTATGACTCTGTTTCTACATGTAGTTTATATAGTTACAGCACTGAGTATGCTCAGAGGATTCCTGATCTCTCACCAGGGAGGTGGGGCTGAGTCCTTCTGTCTGATAGCCAATCAGAGGGGCCTTGAGGAGGACATACCTCCATAATACAACACTCCTATCTGACAGCTCTGAAATGGCGTCATTGACCAGAAAAGAATACAGGGCCTTCGGGAAATGAAAGGATGTGGTTTTCCCAGTGAATATCACCCACCTACAAAGAGGTTAACCTTTCTGATTAGTTTATGACTCCTCTTCCCTTGTGGAAGTCAGCTACATGGAAGATATTGCAGACCCAAGGTCCATGGGCCCAGTGAAGGACTGGGATCCAAGTGATTCTGCACCTCATTCCCTATGACCAGGTGTTGGTCTTTATTATTTGCATTATTGTGGCCTTTCTATCCTCACTACTGATATGTAGTTGGCTTATATAGCAGTAAAAGAACGCGATGCTTTTTACTGGCATTGCTTCAACCAAGGATTTGGCCAAGAATGTCATTTATATCATCATACACCTAGATGGATCCCCAAACACTTTACAACCTCAGTAACTGTGTCAGGTATATCATTCATTCACACACACAGACACACACACCCTTTTAGGACAAGAAATGAGGTAATCATATTTTTTGGAATGCCACGGGGAGTTTGGTAACAAAATATTACTTACATCAAGGTAACACTGTTTGCAAGCTTTTGACACAGTTCCATGTGGCATCCTCATAAGCACACTAGAGAAATGTGATCTAGATGAAATTACTAGAAGATACTACACAACTGGTTGAAAGACCATACTCAAAGAGTAGTTATCAATGGTTTACTGTTAAACTGGGAGGGCGTATCTAGTAGAGTCCCTCAGGGGTCAGTCCTGGGTTTGGTACTATTCAGTATTTCCATTAATTACTAGGAGAACGGAGTGGAGAGTCTGCTTATAAACTTTGAAAATGACACCAAGCTGGGAGGGATTGCAAGCACTTTAGAGGACAGGTTTAAAATTCATGACCTTGATAAATTGGAGAATTGGTCTGAGCTCAACAAGATGAAATTCAGTAAAGACAAGTGCAAAATCAAATGCAAAACTACAAAATGGGGAATAACTGTCTAGGTAGTAGTACTGCTGAAAAGGATTTTGGGGTTACAATGAACAACAAACTAAATATGAGTTGCTAACGTGATGCTGCTACATGTAACTAGTCTGACTGCCCCACACTTCCTTGGTTATGCAGTCTAACAAGTTGATAGCTTGAGGCAGTATGGCTGTAGAATTCTGCCATAGCTCCTTATTTCCAACAAAAGTTATATTCTCTGTTTACAAGTAGCGGATTATAATATCATGTGAGGAATAAGCAGCACCAGCAGATGAATGGTGAAGAAGTAAGGACTAAGGGGCAGATCCTCAGCTGGTGCAAATTGTCATTACTCCTTTAAGATCACTGGAGCTATAACAATTTACACCAGTTGAAGATATGCCTCAGGTATCTTTGTTTCATACAGAGGCTGTTTGCTTTGAAGACAGAGGGGAAATAAATGTAAAAAAATGATATATAATGTGTAGAATTGTTTTTAACTAGGCTATTTTCCAAAGTCAATAATTATTTACTGATATATACAACTTTAAGTGTTAACATGTTTCCGTAAGTAATGAATCCAGATAACATATAATAACATAACAAATATGTCCTTTGAATTAAATTAGGCACGTTACAACAATAAAATAAAATAACAAAGTAAAAATAAAATTATATTTTTTAAAGGAGATAGAAAAAACCCAGTAACAAATAAGAAATGTTTTGGTACATGTGCCAAGTGCATAAAGCAAACCATTTTAAAAGGGCAAGCAATAAGGATGGAAGAAGTAAAGATGAATCACACTGCCTGAATTATGAGAGAGGACAAACATGAGACAAGCTCTGCAAATACAAAGATCAATTTTTAAAGAGCCTCAAAAGTTATCAATTATAGATTTTGAACTTGTTCAGTTTCAGAGGTAAACAATCCACTTGCCCAAACCAAAGGATATCACAGGAATGACAGAGATGACAAATTATATGAGCAGCAAAATATGAAGCAGTAAGAAGACCCTTGCAACAATTAAGATAAGAATTATCAGATCTGGTTGAAAAATAGGGAAAATGTTTAATGAAAGTCCCCCTACCCCTTTTGTATTTGAAACCAAGTTTCAATACTTTCTGATCAGCTCTTGATGTTGCTAAGGGCTGGTTATGTTCATCATCAGAGGCAGCGGTATTTAAATAGTGGGCAAATGAGTGAAGTAATTGTGTGTGTGCATATTTATGTGTGTGCAGTCGGGGGGGGGGGGGGGGAAATAGGTTTTTTGTATACCATGCTGATAAGTATCTTAAAACCTAAATAGATACATATAATATATTTGTAGGCACAAACATGTATGTAAAGCTCTTTGGGATTCTTCTAGATATAAGGTAATTATGTACAAGCGGAGATTTTAAGCACTGCAGACAGATTTTTGAAATATTAAAAGAATGAAACCTGCATGATTAAGTAAGAGATCTAACTGGAGAGGTAAATGATAAATAAGAATCAAAAGAACTACTAGATTTTCTACTTTTGAAAGTAATATAATGAAAGAAAAATTACCCTTGGAAAAATCAACACTAGTAATGAAGGTCTGATTACCTATCCCTACAAACAAAACAAGAGTTCCAACTCATATTTAACATCAAATTGCAGCTAAATAGGTTTGCTGTTCTAATTATCTTGATTTGAACTCAAAAAAGTGCTGGGAAATGGACATAAATATGAACACCTTTTAGTATACAGTATAGAAGATATTTGAAATCATGGGCCCGGTTCTGAATTCCTTACTCAGGCAAAACTCCCACTGAAGGACAGACTTTCAATTGAATTAAATGCAGTCTTAAATTTAGCTATTTCAAATCCAATGATGCAACAAAACTAAACTGGTGACAGGCTTACAGTATCTGCAGTTTTTGACGCAAATAGTGATAAGAAGATGGTCGCTGTCTTATATTTGGTAAATATTGAAATAATAAGGCTTGGGATAAATTCTTACTACAAATAATCTGTCATGATTGATTAGAAAGATAACCTTCAAACTGTACCTGCCCTGAATGCCGGAGAGCCGCTCAGGTCTAAGTTGTCTATTTTTCACTGTGTTTAAATTTACAGGTATTCTAAATGATTTTTGGATTTAGAATAGAGAAGTAAATAAAGACTTGATTCATGGTTGTTTCAGTTAAATGGCTAGCTCTACAACTTGGACTGATATAGTTCACACAGGTCATGATTATAAAGACATGGCAGTATCTATGAACATGCTCATGCATATCAATTATAAATAGAAGAAAATAATTGGGACAGAATTTATTTTAGTTAATTTGGAAATGCAAAGCAGGTGAATTCAAAATAAGATTCATTAGGGCACATTTAGTAAAATATTAATAAGTTCCAGAAAACAAAGATTCATTTTTGGAAATTACTCCAGTCATAAGAAGGTGCTGCTGAAGAAACTCAAAGGAGATCGGATCAGACAAACAAGTAGACAGTTGGATTTTGCTGACAAGATAGACTACATCCAAAGAGACTGGGGAAAAAAAAGAAGAGAAAAATGTTGACTGGGAATTCAATTTCAGATCTGTCCTGGGTTGTCTATTACAGAACAGGGACACCCTTACTAGAGAACAATACAGTACATTCATCGGGGTATACATTAAATTACCATAAGAAAACTGATCAAAAGACTTTATGGACCCAACACACACTGAAAATTCACCTCAAATTAATACAATGACACTAACATAAAAATGTTTCTTAGGTTTCCTTGTTAATTGAGAGATTGCACCAGCATATATCTAGGTCCAGTACAAGTCTGTTTTTTTTCTCCATCGATGCTCAGAGTTGTTAGTAAGGTGTCTCCATAGAGAACCAAGGGTGAAGGACAGAACAAAGTTGTCTGTGAAGCACCAGCAGCTCTTTAATACTTTACAGTCCTAGGAAACATAAAACTGTTTAAAATTTGATTTTTGATATGATTGAATTTTATGTCCTCACCCTATTGTTAAAATATATTGATTTGGCTATTCTCCTCTGATTTTGTCAATCTATTACATATCTCACCAAGACAGCCTTTTCTCATTTCAAAAATATTTTCCATCCAAATTTCATGTGAAAAGGCACTTTATATCTCTGTTTCTTCCAAAATTAATTCTTTCTCCTGTTTTTTCCTCTCTTCTCTGGTTTTCCAGAGAAGTTAATTGAGAGACTGCACTTAATTCAAAATTCTGCTATATATAATCACAGTAATGTTATACCCAGTCAACTTGGTACTCTGATTCTTAAATCTTTTGCCTGGATTCTGATGAGGCTTCAGATTAGTTTTAGGATTTTTGTTATTTACATGCTATAGAACAGGGGTTCATTGCAACACAATCCCCTTCTGACAAAAAAAGTTACTACATGACCCCAGGAGGGGGGACCAAAGCCTGAGCCCACCTGAGTCCTGCCACCCGGATGGGGGGGGGGGCAAAGCCCCACTGCCTGGGGGAAGGGAGGGGCAAAGCCAAAACCCAAGGGCTTCAGCCCCAGGCAGGGGGCCTGTAATCTCAGCCTCACTGCCCAAAGCTGAACCCCTCAGGCTTCGGCCCCAGACAGTGGGGCTCAGGCTTTGGCTTTGGCCCCTGGCCACAGCAAGTCTAAGCCAGCCCAGGCACCCCATTAAAATGGGGCTGCGACCCACTTTGGGGTTCTGACCCACAGTTTGAGAACTGCTGCTACAGAAGACTTGTTCTTTTAATTTTATGCAAATATGCGGCCTTGCCACTTAACCGCTCTAGTGGTGGGGAATAGTACATATATCATAGAGGTATTAGGATTAATATTTGTAGGTATTGTATATCTGTAAGTATCTATATTAATGCCTAATCCTATAGCCCATACTCATAAGTAGTCTGGTGACTTTAGTATCACAAGTGTTCCTATCTGTTGTAGTGTTAGATTCACCCGGACTGTTCATGATCAGCCACTTAAACATCTATTCTGATGATTATTCATCTGAATAAATTCAGGCCTCCATGAGGGCCATGGCTGACCACAATCTTGAGCTACTGTTTGGATAAGGATTAGAGGTGGGTTGACTGGATATATTACCTATGTCTTTGGACAAATACCTCCTGCAGAAATAGAAGATTGCCGCATACCTCTTTCATTAGGGCAAGAGAACTGTTTTGATGATCTGCTCTTGATGGAACAAGAGCACTCTGAAGGAGAGGGCTGTTCTTCCAACAGACCACTCTATTATTGTTTTCAATAGGGTTTTTTAAGCTGTTATACTGTGGCTGTGCAGGAGACAAAGAAAAAGATTTTTTCTTCTACCATTCCATCCCCAAAATCTTGTTCCACAGACTTTTTTCAGATGACTGATAACTTGGACAATCCAACTGACTCCACTCAGAGGATGACTTTAGTTTGGTTTCTGAGGAAACTCCTTTTTACTTTGTGGAGACACATTGATTCTGACCAAACTGTCTGCTTCTGTGGAATCAGGGCAACTGTTTGGGGGACAAACACTGTCATCTGTTTCAGGCAGTGGTGCTCTGTGAAGTACTGGAGGGGGATCTTTGGGCCTCAAGCTCAGTTCTGGATTCGTGTCCTTCCTGAAATCTGGGGAGGTTCTGAATCCAGTGATAATGCAGACTGTCAGTGCCTCTCTTAAGAATATGCTGCCGGCTTTCTTAAAAAACAATTGATAAGGTTTTTGTTCAAGATGCCAAAAATTGATGTTGACTTATCTGGTTAACTATAGTCCTGTACCTAATCTTTTCTTCATGGTTAAAATTACCTACATAGCTCAGATTTCCTTGATTCCTGTCAACTGGGGTACCGACAAGGTTACGGGACAGAGATTATGTTGATTGCATTGATTGATGACTTCATCCTATCAGTGAATAAAGGCTGTGCATACGGATATCTTTAGATCTAAAGTTGCTATGGACCATATATATATGGACCATGGGGGAAGGGACAGGGTTGTCCTCAATCTTTTTCTCAAAGTTCCCAGAAAGTAATGTTTGGCAATTGCCATTTCTCCATGAAAGTGCTAACTGCAGGGCTCCTTCTTGTTCAACATTTATATAGGATTTTTAGGAAAGTCAGTGAGATAGCATGAGCTGCATTGCTTTCAACAGACAGATGATTCCAATCTATTATTTCTGTTCCTTCTGCCCCAGATAGTATAGTAGAGTACCTTTTCCAGTGTTTGGCTGTATTGAAAGTGAGCTGGCTAAAGCTCAATCTAGATATGTTGATTGGCTGGGGAAACCAATCGGAAGATATGGTGAGGATTATATCTGTTTCTCTGATTAAGGTGTCTGTCTCTCACTTCTCACTCACAATTGCAAATGGAGTATCTAGTTAGATTCCTAATTACTGTAGGATGATCACATTTCAGCAGGAACCAGACTGTTCTCTTTCATTTGTGTCTGGCCAGGAGGTTGAGATTTATTGATTTATTTTTGGGGGGCAAGGGAGGGGGAAGATATGTATGTTATTGCCATGATTCATGCCTTTGTCACTACAGAAGTAAATTACGGCAATGTGCTCTTCGTGGGGCTATATCTTAAATCCATTCAAATGCTGAACAAAGTGCAGAATGCAGCAACCTATTTGTTAAGCAAGATATATATCTGTCAGGACATTACACCAGTGCTTGTTATCTTCACTGGGTACCTGTAGGTTTCTAGGTAGAGTTTAAGGAGTTATTTTTGATCCTGTGGGTTCCTGGCCACTAGCTTGACCATAATACCAAAAATGTAACATAACAACAACAAAGCCCATATGGCCCACAACCTGCCTACTTGAGAGATCAGCTCTATTCCTGTGTTATACTGTCATTGCAGAGATCAGTGGAGGTTCTTGAACTAGTGTCCCTTTGGCTTTAAAAGATAGGGGACTGTAGTAGGGCATTCTCAGTGAGGGCCCCTTGACTTTGGAACTTGTTCCCCACTTGGTCTAGAATAGCTTGAGTCTGTTGACCTTTCTTTTACTGGAGGGGGATGCTATTTAAGGGGAAACATTGGAGGAAGGTGAAATATTCTAATTTTTTTTTTGCTACAAGATTTAACTGGTTGTCATCAGTATATAATGGAAATTATTGCTGCATTTAACTATATAGAAATGTCAAGGGGGTTAAAGTCTGTGTTAAACATCTTTTTATAGTCATATATATCTAGTACATAAATCTAAAATAAAAGCTCCTTGAGGGAGTGACCAGCCATGTTTGATGTCTGTGAAGTGTGCTTTACTCCCATGGAACTCCATAAATGAATGCAAATATAAGATATTCCCTGCTTCTTATAATTAATTATATGATACTATCTATTATTTCATTTGCTGCAGAGCAGTTTGGAATGTTCTCTCTCACATACACAAGACAGAAAGATAGACATCTCTTTAAAGGAAAACTGTAAACATGTTTCTCAGCTAAAAGTTTTCCAGTTCAAAAGGTGAGCTCACTTTTTCTCCATAAATATACAGTGAAATGTATTTCAACCTAAAGGACCAAATTCATCTTTAGTGGGCCTTCATGAGCTTTAATGCATTACACTGGATGAATTTGATTATGATGTTTAACTACACAAGGTATTTCTGATTGTATTGGCAGCACAGGTTCTGCAACTAGGGGTGCTGGGGGTTCTGCTGCACCCTTTGATTTAAATTGTTTCCCATCACATAGAGTTTACAGTTTGGTTCAATAGCTCTCAGCACCCCCACTATACAAATTGTTCCAGCACTCCGGACCAGTGGCAGTGGTCATTTGTTACACAAGATGATGATTTGTGACATTGTCGGTAATGAATCCTTGTGTAAATGATTGTGAACTATTTTCTATTTCATTTAATATTGATGTAACTAATCGGGAAAAATATATATTTAAATAAAAGGTTTAATTTTTAAACACTTACATTATTTTGCATAATTCTAAAACCAGTATTAAATCATGCTGGAAACTAGTTTAAAATCTTTTACCCAGAGTTCCCAAATTTCGAGGGTGTGTTTATATTAAGTGAAGAGACTGCTGGAAGGTCACTGATTGCATGAAATTGTTGGTTGGCTCAACAGTTAAGATTATTGAAGCTAGTAACTGAACCACAACTGAGCTAAAAGCTTCAGCTCCAAGTGTTGCAGGAAAAAATAAACATATCTGACCGACTACTTGTAAATTAATGGAACGGTTGCTGTATATTGACAAGAGGCATTCCAGAGGTGTTGCAAGCTCAAGATATTTCAACCAATGCTTTGTTGCCTTTTGGCTAAAAAGGCTCCAATGTCATAAATGATGTCATTTTTAATAACATGGCTGCCATCTCCACTGAACTCAGAAGTATTCATTTAATTAAAAACTTGTATTTGAAAATGATTCTTACTTATGAATTTTCAGAATTTCTGAGTTAAGCAAGATGGGCATCACTTTTAAAAGCACACACAGCATATTGATAATTCCAAAGAGTTACTTTAGATTTGAGTATAGAGGAACTCAGATCAAAGACTCTTACAGATCACTTAAATGTTGGATACCAGCATTCTAACTTTGCTCTTAATAACAGTAGTAGCATCTTTACTTACTAGCATAAATTAGTGTACGTAATGCTGTTGGCTAAGTATCAAAAATGGTTTAGTAGCTCCTAACAGTTATTTTAAATCTTGATTAGGTAACTAATTCTCTTATGAATGTGTAAGAATATTTTTTCCTACCTTTAGGTGCCACCTGTAGAAATTGCTTATGGAGTGTGCTAAGTTGTGAAATAGTTAGGGTACCATTTACAGATGTCTCTACAGGTGGAGGCCGTGGTGGAGGGATAGGATCTGGAATTACTTTTACATCATTGCTTATGAAGAAGTCTGTCTCATCTAAAACCAATTCATATTGGATTCTCGTAGAACATTCAATGTGGTGGCGTGCAATCTCAGTTAATTTGTCAACACTAAAAATGAAATGCAGGAAGCAATTATTACTTTAAAATGTAAGATAGTAACTTTGAATCAAATTCTGAAATATTTCATCAATGGGAGATTTTCTCTGTTAAGGACCACAAATCCTGTGTGGATCATGGGAAATGGGGGGGGGGGGGTCAACATGTGGCCCTATGACCAAGCTAGTTATTTCTCACTACATCCTGGCAGCATGCTCTATTTGTGACAGCTGGGGGAAGTCCATTTAAAGTGGAATCCCAGCCATTGAGAAAACCCGATGGAAAGATAGTACAGGTTGCGATTTTCAGAACTCCATAGGGCAAATGAGGTGATGTGTATTTGCCTGACCTCACCCTGTCCACCTACTTCAGCCTGTCACGCTGTCATGTGCCCCTGCATGGACTCCTGGATCTATGGAGCACATTCTGCAGGGAAAGGAGTAATACTGCTGTGGAGGCATAAGTACTTGGATATTACAGTGGGAAGGGCCTGACCTGCACACAGAAGATACCCTGTACATGAAAGTTAGGGAGTCATGATTAGGCCCAAATCTACACACTTCTTGGGCACTGGAGACTAATTTGTGTCACAAAGCAGGCCCTCATGTTCTTATGATCTTTAAAATAACTTCTGTCAACTGCTATACACAGTGGGTTTAACAAAAGGTGGAGGAATCTGGAATGGCAGAAGAATAGCAAATAAGATCCCCAAATTCCAAGGTGGCAGGAGCCACTACTTGATATTGTTGCTTCCTATGAACAAAATGTCGGGTTCTCTACTAGCGCTCATAAGTGTAACTGTATTTCCTAAGAAAAAAATAAGACTGAACAGTTGTGTACAATATTGCTGACTACACTTTTTAACTTTCCAAGGTATGCAGCACTATAGGGCATATATCCTAAGGCAAGATCAAGTCCCAAATCCTGAGAGTAAGATTAGCAAGAAAAATGATTAATTTTTGTACATTTTTACAAATTATTTGACTATGTCATCTGTCTGAACAATTATTTTTACCAGCTTTACTATAACTTTTCTATTCTATTAAAATATCTGGTCTATTTAAAAATTAGCCATATATTACCTGGACATTTCTGCAAGGAACCTGGCGCCAAGCCACTTTTCCATACATTTGTAAGTTTCTTCTGCTTTCATTACTAGTTCTTCAACAAATGTTAATGCCTTTATCTTAATCAGCTGTAGTCGAGATTTTGCAGCTTCCTCTGTTGAAACAGTCATTTCATAATAATAATTTATATATACAATCTGAAGTCTATTTTCAAGTTTACTTAGGCATCTAAAGTTGAGCACCGAAACTTGCACTCAGGCATCAAAATACCTATTTAGGTTTCCTGTGTTCATATATTATTTATATATGTTTTAATTCACTCAGACTGCAGAATTTGTTTTATAAACTATACCTACTGTTGATATCAGAATGTGCATATCACAAGGATATAGCAAAGTTAACCAAACTGTCGAAGGAAGAGGTGATAAGAAGACATTAATTCAGACAGTATCCTCTGACAAAAGTGTTAGATTTAGAAGCTCAATGGTGAAAAAGTCCACTGAGGATGATTTAAAAATATTTCCTTTAGAACTTGAATATAAAATGTAGATGTTCTACAGAGGAAGTGTTCCTTTTATTTAAAAATTATATTAATAATATTTAGGTAATTTTAAAAAATGAAATCTTTTCAGAGAGAGACCATTCCTTTCTCAGATTTTTCAAAAGGGGAAAAAAGAAAATCTCAAATGATACAAATTTTATTGGAACCATAGCCAATGATTGTTCTTTTGTTTCTGACCCAAAGCTCATTGAAATAATTGACTTTACAGGGCTTTGGATCAGGCCTTCCAAGCCTAGCTGTTTTGTATCTCACAAATCCATACTTATTATTACAATTCCCTCTTTGTGAAAATTGGTTGTTTTAGTGTGAGGAAAAAACAGTTACCTACCTTCTCGTAACTGTTGTTCTTCGAGATGTGTTGCTCATGTCCATTCTATTCTAGGTGTGCCCATGTGAACAGTCATCAGAGATTTTTGCCTTAGCGGTATTCGTAGCAGTATCCCTATGCCCTCTCAGTTCCTTCTTGCCAGCAACTCCGACAGAGGGGCAGGATGACGGGTAATGGAATGGACATGAGCAACACGTCTCAAAGAATAACAGTTACAAAAAGGTAGGTAACCGTTTTTCCTTCTTCGAGTGCTTGCTCATATCCATTCCATTCTAGGTGACTCACAAGTGGTATCCTCAGAGCTCACAGTCTAGCATCTTGCTGCACTGCTCTATCAAAGCCTGCTGGGTAAGTGCATAATGGAACATGAACATGTGGACGGATGACCAGGTGGCTACCCTACAGATGTCCTGGATAGGCACTTGGGCTAGAAAACCTGATAAAGAGGCTTGTGCCCTGGTTGTATGGGCAGTTACAATTGTCAGAGAAGGCACCTTTGCCTGATCGTAGCAGCAGCAAATGATGCAAGAAGAAATTATTTGACTGGACACTGGGTGACCTTTCATCCTGTTGGCCACCAAGACGAACAATTGCGTTGACTTGTGGAATGGCTTGGTCCTTTCAATGTAGAAGGCTAGTGCCCCCCTGACGTCTAGGGAATGCAACCTACGCTCCTCCTCCTCTGACTTATGTGGCTTTGGAAAAAAGACAGGTAAGTAAATGTCCTGGCCCATATGAAACTATCAGACCACCTGGGCAGGAAAACTGGATGTGGCCACAGCTGGACCTTACTTTGTAAAAAACTGTATAGGGCGGTTCCGAAGTAAGCGCCCTAATCTCAGAGACCTGGCAGGCAGATGTCCTTCCAGGAAAGGAGGAAAGAGCAGGAAGCCAGAGGCTCGAAGGGGGGTGCCATGAGCCGTGACAGCACAAGATTCAGGTCCCATGGAGGAACGGGGTCCCTGACATCTGGGTAGAAGTGCTTGAGGTCCTTGAGGAACCTGGCAGTCATGTCCTGGGTGAAAACTGACCTACTCTCAAGTGGAAGATGGAAGGCAAAGATAGCAGCGAAGTGGACCTTGACAGATGATGAGGACAGACCTTGGAGCTCGAGATACAGAAGGTAGTCCAGGATTAACTGCAGCGAGGCCCGTTAGGGCCAAATGCCTTTATTCAAGGTTCAACAAGCAAACTGCTTCCATTTGGCCAGGTAGGTTGCTTTGGTGGAGAGCTTTCTGATGCCCAACAGGACCTGTTGGACACCAGCTAGGCACTCCTGCTCCTCCACATTTAACCGTGCAGCAGCCAAGCTGTCAGATGCAGCACCGCCAGGTTCGGATGCAGAAGACTGCCATAGTTTAGGGACAGCAGGTCGGGCCTGAGCGGTAGCTGAAATGGAGCAGCCACCAAGAGGTCCAGCAGCATGCTGAACTTGTGCTGGTACGGCCAAGCCGGCGCTATGAGGATCACCTTTGCTCTGTCCAGCTTGATCTTCATGAGGACCTTGTGAATTAATAGCACTGGAGGAAAGGCATACAACAGAGCCCCCGACCACAGAAGCAGAAAAGCATCCAACAGGGAGCCTCGATTAATCCCCCAAATTGAGCAGAAAAGATAGCATTTTCTGTTCTGCCTGGATGTGAGGTCCACTTGGGGAGATCCCCACTTCTGGAAGTGGACACTGACCATTTCCGGATGGAGGGACCACTCGTGGTGAGATGAGAAGGTCCTGCTGAGGTGATCTGCCAAAGTGTTCCTGGCCCTGGGGCGGTGTGTGGCTATGAGATGAATGTTGTGTTGTACACAGAAATCCCAGAGCCTGAGGGCTTCTTGGCAAAGGGCAGACAATGCGGCTCTGTCTTGCTTGCTGATATAGAATATAGACACTGTATTGTGCTTTCTATGTGAGGTAGGAAGGCTTGACAGGACAGGCGAACTGCTCTGAGATCTCTCACGTTGATATGTAGGGAGTGATCGTGACTCGACCAATGACATTGCATGCTAAGATTGCCCAGATGGGCTCTCCACCCCAGATCCAAGGCATCGGAGACGAGGTTCACTGAAAAGGATGGAGCCACAAAGGGAACTCCCTCCAACGTTGGTGCAGGATTCTGCCACCATATGAGTGATGACAGTACATGGTCCGGGACCCTGACCACACGGCCCACGCTGTGTCTGTTAGGTATGTAGGCTGACGCCAGCCATGCCTGCAGGGGCCTGAGGCAGAACCGTGAGTGCCAGACCATGTCAGTGCTGGCTGCCATGTGGCCTGACAATCGCAGGCATGTGTGAGCGGTGATGAGAGGGTGGGCTGGCATCCACGAGATCAGCTCTGCCGTGGCTTGGAACCGAGCGTCGGAAAGAAAGGCTGTGGCCTGATTAGATTCAAGGACCATTCCAATGAACTCTGAGTTTGCACTGGAATTAAAGTACACTTTTTCTTGCTTATTAACAGCCCCAGGTCACAACAGGTGGAGCAAACCAGATCGAGATGCTGCTGCACTTGATCCTGGGATTAGTCCTTTATCATTGAGGTATGGATAAATTTGCACCCCTCGGTGCCTCAGGTAAGTGGCCACTGGTGCTATGCACTTTGTAAACACTCTTGGGGCTGATGGGAGACCAAAGGGCAGCACCGTGAATTTAAAATGGCAGTGGCCTAACACAAAACAGAGGAAACTCTTGTGCCCCAGGAAGATGGGAATATACATCCTTTAAGTCAAGGGAAGTGTACCAGTGTCCCAGACCCAGGGAGGGAATAATGGAGACCAGAGAGACCATGCAAAATTGCAGCTTCTTCAAAGACTTGTTGAGGTGGTGCAGGTCCAGAATGGATTTGAGGCCCCCTTTTGCTTTGGGGATTAGGAAATAGCAGGAGTAGAACTCTTTCCTTTTCAAGTCTGGAGGGACCTCCTCTACTGCCCCCACGTGTAGGAGGTTCTTGACCTCCTGAATGAGTAATTGTTTATGAGAAGGGTCCTTGAAGAGGGATGGAGAAGTGGGGTGGGAGGGAGGGTCAGCCACGAACTTCAGGGTGTAGCCAGAAGATATTATGTTGAGCACTCAACTGTCCAAGGTCAGCCGCGACTAGGCCAATCAGAAGGGATAAGGAAAGAGAGCGGGGGCGTGACTGAGGCAACATCCTCGGGTACATCCTCAAAATGCCTGGTTCTGGCTTCCTTGGCCTCTGGAAGAACAAGGCTGGACAGAGGAACAGGAAGATGAAGGGTGACGCTGTTTAAATCCTTTGTCTCTGTCCTTCTTTCTGTAGGAGCTGGACTGAGGGACACCCCATGACCCTGACAGAGGAGGTGGGGGATGGAACAGCTTTCTAGCCTGCAGAGGGGTGTTTAGGCCAACGAATGGAGGGTGGCATGGGAGTCTTTAAGGCTGTGGAGCCGTGCATCGGTCAGCTCCGAAAAGAGCCGTGCCCCCTCAATTGGAAGGTCTTGGAGTGTAGTCTGCATCTCCTGGGACAGCTCAGAGGACTGTAACCAGGAGCTGCGCCTCATGACCACCGCAGAAGTGACTAACCTGGCTGCCAAGTCTGTAGTGTCCCAGGTCATCTGGAGGGCGCCTCTTGCCACCACTTTGCCCTCTTCCACGAAGGTGGCGAACTCCTGAGCTCGGTCCTGTGGAAGGCCCTCCTTGAACTTGTTGATGGAGTCCCACAAGTTGAAGTTGTACCTGCCTAGCAGGGGTCTGCCACATAGTCTTAGCAATTTTTAGGACCCCTGGGTGAATGGGCAACACGACCTGGGCCGGAGTCGAGGAGGGTATGACATTAAAGAGATCGTCGGACTCCTCCACTAGCTCCTTGATCACCAATTTCAGGTTGGCAGCCACCCTTTTGAGCAGGGCCTGGTGCTCCTTGAAGTTGTCAGGGAAAGGTTGCTCGATTGCGAGGGGCCTGTCACTGCTTCGTCCAGAGACAACAAAGATGACTGCACTGCAGGGGGAGAGGCGGCTTCCCCTTGCTCATCTGGGGACAGCTCCTTGGGTGTCGGGGGCCGCTGTGTCGCCCCCACATCAGATTCAGCACCATGTACTGACTGTGCCGGGAGCAGTTCATCTGAAGCGGCCTTAGAGGAACGGTGTCAGTATGGGACCAGCATAAAAGGTACACCCCCCCGTGTTCCAGTACTGCCACTGAACAGGCCACAGCCCCCTGCCTCCACGCTGCCGCCGCAGGAGTCGCACTGGTCTCGTAGGCTGGTAGTAATTCACCTTTTATAGGTGAGGGGCTGAACTTTCCTTCTGACTTGGACCATTGCCCTTCTGGTGACCAGGGCGGAGCTGTAGATGCCTGTGTCTGCTGACTGACCCTTGTCGGAGACCAGTAAGGAGAGGATCCTTACCCCGGTGAGGATCAGTGTCTGCCCAAAGAGCGGTACCGGGGAGCTGCAGATCGTGGCGTGACTGGGAATGATCCCGCACCAGGCAGGGAGGTGGGAATCTATGCCTGGGAGACCACCTAGGTGATGGTGATCTGCGCTGTGGCAATCTCTGGTGGGAGGCCCAATGTTACTGTGCGTATGGGGATTGGTGTCATGACTCAGGTGTCCTGTGCCATGTAGGTGGAGATCTTGGCGTCAGGGACCTGTGTCTTTTAACCGGGGACCGAGGATGCAATGCTGGGGTTCAAGGCTGCGGTGATATGGATCGACGCCTGCGGTCTGGGGACACTTCGCTTCTTTAGAGAGTAGTCCCATAACTGCCTTGTCCATAGATGCCAGGGCCTTAGCTGGGTCCATCACCTGGCTTGGCATCTGCGGTGCCTGACGACCTACTTGCTCTTTGGTCACCGGGCCCGCTTTGGGCACACATGACCCTACTAGGAGCCGGGACCCCCTGCCACTCCCGGGAGCCTGGGTCCCTAGCTGGGCTAGGAGGTCTGACCCCAGTGGTACCCCCCAAGTAGCTCCAGGATGGGCACATAACCTAATACAGATCTTTTGCCCAAAGCCCCCAAACGGTGCTGGGCAGATTCCAGTGCCAGCTGTGTGTTGTGCACTGATGCCTAAGTCCCAGGCATGGAGTCCGATCGAGAGGGCTCCAAAGCAGGATGAAGCGCAGCCTCCATGACGAGGCCCTCAAGCGGATATCCCGCTCCTTTTGAATTCGAGGGTGAAAGTTTTTGCAGATCCTGCACTTGTCCTTTCTGTGGGACTCCCCCAAACACTTCAAACAGCTAGCGTGGGGGTTGCTAATGGACACCAGCCAGCTGCACAATGAGCATTGCTTAAAGCCTGGGGAATGGGGCATGCCCTGCTGCAAGGCAAAGTCCCAGCTGGGACTATAATTCCTAAACTACTACTCAAACACTTAACTTAGTTAGACCATTAAGTACCTATCAACTAAAAACAAAGGAGACAGAACAATGGGTTGTAAGAACCGCTAATGCTGTTGCGATGCAAGACAAGGAGATCCGAACAACTGTCACGGGCGGTAAGAAGAAACTGAAAGGGCATAGGGTCAGCAGCGATTAATATACCAGCGCATGAGTGTGGCACTCAAGGGGGTGCCACAGCCGACCCTACGGATACTGCTAAGGCAAAAATCTCTGATGACTATGCACGTAGGCACGCACACACCTAGAATGGAATTGACATGAGCAAGCACTTGAAGAAGAAAAAACAGTTACCTACCTTTTTGTAATTGTTGTTCTTTGAGATGCGTTGCTCATGTCCATTCCATTACCTACCCTCCTACCCCTCTGTTGGAGTTGCTGGCAAGAAGGAAGTGAGAGGGCCTAGTGTTGGCAGTGCCTAATATACCAGTGCATGAGCATAGCACCACAGCCAACCCAAGGCAAAAATCTCCAATGACTGTGCATGTGGATGTGCACACACCTACAACAGAATGGACATGAGCAAGCACTCAGAGAAGAAATATTCTTTCTATGAGTAAAAAATTCCACGTAACTTAGAAAAAACTGGCATTTCAGAATGGGAGGACTGAAAAAAGACTAAAAGAATTTGTTGTCACTGAGATTTTAGAGTTAAAAATGGAGGCAATAGACAGAGAAACAGGGTCTTTGGAAAAGATAAATGTCTTAAAAATGGGTATGGAATGTGAGAAAGAGAAAGATATAAAACAGATAAATAGAGGAATGAAAAACCTGAAGAAAAAGAAAAAAGACCAAAGAGTAACATTGAACTAAGAGTATCTCAAATCTTGAAAGATCCATGTAGGCATCCAATGTTCAACTCAATTTTCTATTTTGAGACCTGAAGAAGAGCTCTGTGTAGGTCAAATGCATGTCTCTTTCACCAACAGAAATTGGTCCAATAAAAGATATTACCTCCTCTACCCTCTCAATTTTTCATTAACTTTAATTTTACCTGCTAGAAAATGTTTTTCTAAACAAACAAACAAAAAAAATGTAGTTGCTGCTGACAGTAACTTCAATGGGTAAAACTGTAAAGCAGTTTCTGTTATACATCTTATTCCCATATGCCAATAATAACTTTCCAAAACAATCATCTTTGGGGCTGAAACTTTCCTTATGCAGTCTCTACATAAAGGTGAATGTATTTGGAAGGTCTGAACAAAATCCCTTCAAGGTCATCTTTGAGTTAAATGAGAATGAAAAAAAAATACACACTTCCTATTTTCAGCAAAAACAGCTGATATTTGAAATTTTAAACTTAGCATTAACTCATTTTTCTCTGAGATCTGCTTGATTTGGGAGGGAAAATAAAAGGCAAAAATAAAAAGGTATAAGCAACTGAAAACACCTCAGAGGAATTTTATTGCATATCCACTAAGCTTTTCAGTACAGCTTAACCAAATGCTGCCTTCTTTGTAACTTCTTTGCACATTTTCCAGGAGCTGCTGTTCTCAGTCTGATACTGGGACAATGACATAACAATCTGTAAGTATCAAATTGAATCACACAATTCTGAAAACAACCAATAACAGAAAATACTCTCAGACCAGGAACACAATTAAAAATAAGGCATATAGACGCAACTGATAGATTCAGTGAGAAATCAAAATTCAAGACTCAGTAATCGCCTACAGACTTGCATATCTCGACATATGCACTTTACTGGTCATGACACTTTACTGGTCGTTTGCACTTCCAGTTATTACGATTGCAGGTGTATCTGTGGTATCTGCATTTGCAAGTTATGTTAATAAGTTATTATGAAAATGTGGTCCTGTATGTTTTAGTTCTCTTTTGGTACATACCTTGGCTGTTTTGCAGCCAAAGCAGGTCTTTACCCCTTTAAGTTAATTACATTCCCCTCCCTACTTCCAAATACCTGATTTTAAAAAATATTGTTGTGCTGAGATTGGGTGAAACATTGTTGAAGCAGGTGAGTGTAACAGCCACCCTTCATTCAGGATAAATGTAAGAAGTAATTAAGCTCCTTTGTAGAACAGATAGCTGAAACAATAGGGGCCACAGCTCAAAACACAGGCCACCTGCAAGGCTGATGTGGGAGTTGAGCCAGGTGGTTGGAGGGGTTCTCCTTCGAGACTGAATGCAAATGCAGAAGGCTGATTATGGTTTGAGGCAGTTCTGCATATATGTGTGTGTGTGTGCGCATGCAGGAGCAGAAACATGCCAGAAGCACATAAAGGAGGCAGGAAGGAAGCTCCAGAGACAGCCAGAAAAGCTCTTGTAGCATTATCTTGAGAAAAGCTAAGAGAAAGAGTTTTTGGGTAGAGTGCTGGCTGAAAAGAAGCTTGGCACTGTGAGAAAAGGGACTGTCTCCTGCTGTTTCGTTCCTATTGTATTCAGGAAAACAGGACTTTATACATTCTTTGTGAATAAACAGGACTGCATCAAACAAATACCTGACTCCCTCTAAGAGAAACAACCCAAAAGATCATGAACATTGGTTAACTGCTGAGGTCAATATTATTTAACTTGTTCGCTTACAATGAACAGCTGATAGTAGAAGGATGACAGGAAAGAGAAGAGAAAGTACTTTTAAGCCTCTCTCTTCTATTTTGAATATATTTATTTAAAAATTATTGTCTACTACCATTTTTTTAAGTTTCCAGGATTCTTCAGACCCCTTTTCTCCCCACTCCCCATTCACTCAGCAAACTTTCAACAAAACTTTGCAGACAGTTTCAAGTATTAAAAAAAAAATCTAAATTGGGAATGATGATCAACTTCCACAATGTAGCCCACTGAACTAGTTACATACCTTCATATTCAAGGGCACTAAAATATTCCTGTTTCATTTTAAGCTTTAATTCTTGTTTCTTTAGTTCCTCTGGTGTTAGAGGAATGGGAGTGGCTTCAACCACAGGTGCTGGAGAAGGAACACCTGCAAAGAAAATAAAATATTTTCACCAAAAAGGAAATCTTATCTTTGGACTGCATATATGTAGACAGCACAACATAGTACAATTTGTTTTATGGAAAATAGGTCTTTTCAAATGAATCTGACACCATTTTTATGAGATTACAAGTTTGGTGAATAAGTATAATTGTTGACATGATATCCTTAGACTTCTGTAAGGCATTATTACTGCATGACATCCCAATTAAAAAAATTAACACTATACTAAATCAGTGTAGCACCTATTAAATGGATTAAAACTGGGTAACTAATGGAGCTCAAAATATAATCGCTAAAGGGAAATGATTATCTAATGGAGTTGTTTCTATTGGAGTTCTAGATGGTCACAATGATCCCTTGTGGCTTTAAAATCTATTAATCTATGACAATTTGCAGGTACACGCTGTACCTTTTGAATGCTAAGTGTCAGTCAAATTCAGAGATGAAGTAAATGGTGATAAAAGTTCTATGTTGAGAAGTAGGGCCCTACCAAATTCATGACCATGAAAAACACATCACGTGAGATCCGTGAAATCTGGTCTTTTATATGCTTTTACCCTATACTATACAGATTTCACAGAGGAGACCAGCATTTCTCAAATTGGGGGTCCTGACCCACAAGGAAGTTTCTGGGGGGTTCGCAAGGTTATTGTAGCGGGGGTTGTGATATTGCCACCCTTATTTCTGCACCATCTTCAGAGCTGGGCAGCTGGAGAGCAGCAGCTGTTGGCTGAGCACCCCGCCCTGAAGGCAACACCCTGCCAGAAGCAGCGCAGAAGTAAGAGTTGCAATACTGTACCATGCCACACTTATTTCTGCGCTGCTGCCTTCAGAACTGGAGAGTGGCAGCTGCTGACTGAGGGCCCAGCTCTGCAGGCAGCAGCGCAGAAGGGTGGCAATACCATACTATGCCATCCTTACTTCTGCACTGCTGCTGACGGCGGTTCTGCCTTCAGATCTGGGATCCCAGCCAGCAGCCACCGCTCTCCAGCTGCTCAGATCTGAAGGCAGTGCCACCGCCAGCAGCAGTGCAGAAGTAAGGGTAGCAGTACTGCAACCCCCCTGCAATAACCTTGCAACTTTTTAAAATCATCCTATTAGTTATTTTTACATGATGGACCTAAAGCCTGAAATGAAAACAACAACACTAATATTATAAAGCTATTTTATAATTTTGTTTTTAAATATAATGTTGGCACTTTAATTGCAGTCAAAGCACTTTGACTGTTAAGTGTTGTTAAGTACAGATAATGATAACTTTTCTTCCCCAACAACTGACTTGCAGCTGCTGTGGTGGTGCAACAGGATGATACCAAATCAGTATATCAGGTTGAACATAACTCTAATGATCAAATCTAAAGGTGACAAAATTGAGTGCAGCAAGTTATATCACTCTTTCAGTAAGTATGCTGCTGCACTGCCTACAAGATAAAAAAGAAATTGTATTGTGTATTCCTAGGATGTAAAGGCCAGAAATAAAAGTTGATCAGCTCTTCCACTCTTGGGAGATGTACAACACTCGATTTGGCATAAAATAAAAAATGTATCCATTAATATCTTATCTTATATTGCGAGGGAAGATGGTTCAGGCACTTGACTTAGATTCAGGAGATCTGATCTCTGACACGGACTACTTGTGTAACTTTGGGCAAGTAATTTAGTGTATATCTACACAGCAAACCCGCCCCCCCACCCCGCCAAATAAATAAATAAATAAATAAAAAACCCATGGCAGCAAGTCTCAGAGTCCGGGTCAAAAGACTTGGTCTCATGCTGAGGGGCTGAAAATAGCAGTGTAGACATTCAGGCTTGGGCTGGAATTTGGCCTCTAAAACCCAGGTGCCGGAAGGAGAGGGGGGAAGGGTCTTGGAGCTCTGGCTTCAGTCCAATCCTGTATGTCTACACTACTATTTTCAGCACTGCAGCATGAGCCCCACAAGGCTGAGTCAATTGACCTGGGCTCTGAGACTCGCTGCCACAGGTGTATTTTTGCTGTGTAGACATATGCTAAGTGACTTGCCACAAGTAGTTTGTGGCAGAGAACAGGTTTTTATTTGCTGTGTAGACATACGCATAATCTCTCTGCGCTTCATTTGCCCATTTTTAAAACACTTTCTTTCCCCTACCATTTGTCTATCTTCTCTATTTAGACTGTCAACTCATTGAGGCAGAGACTGTCTCTTATTATGTATACATAGAGTACCTATTACAATAGGGCCCTGATCTTGGTTGGGACTTTAGGTGCTAATAGAATGCAATTAAATAATACATTGTTTATACCTTGTCAGAATGATGATAGAGCAGGGACAGACCTCATTGATCCATCATATTATAAAGATTGATACATTATAGTGTGGAATAATAGCCTTGGACTATTTTTATCCTGTTTCTTATTAATAAAGTAAGGAAGTATTTATATGCTTTTAGCTACATCAGGAGATTAATGATAGAAAAGAACCAGCATTTTTTGAAAAGTTGACATAATTTGATAAAATGGCTGCAACGTGTACATTTCCAATGCACAGAAAAAGATTAGCAAGTATTATTTTCTGTTATTACTCTGAACATTTATCCCTAAATATTATTTATGATTTAATTCACCCAACTATCACTCAACAGTCTATGGATTTCTTAATCACTACCCATGTCAGCACACTGATTTATCATGTTTTGAACTATCAAAAGAAAAGAGAGAAAAGAATTAAACTTTTGTAGTTAGTCTCTTTTTTAACATACACCTCTACCCCGATATAACACGACCTCGGATATAACACAGTAAAGCAGCGCTCTGGGGGGGGTGGGGCTGCGCGCTCCGGCGGATCAAAGCAAGTTCAATATAACGCGGTTTCACCTATAACGCGGTAAGATATGTTGGCTCCCAAGGACAGCGTTATATCAGGATACAGGTGTATGTTCATTTAATTTGAGTAGTTTTATGCTCTATTTTTAAAAGAAAATCACATGCTTCAGTTACCTTTCTTTTTGGTGGGTGATTTGGGAGGTGGTTTCTTGGCATCTTTGGCATCCTTTCCACCACCTTTGCCTCCTGCTGCCTGAGAAGGTTTTTGACGTTCTTGTTCTTTCTTTTCTAGCTGCTGGCGTTCTTTTTCTTCCTCTGCTTCTTTTGATTGTTTTTCAGCAGTTACCTTAATATTCATATTTTAACTTAACTATTCTGTATCTATAACATACAATTAACATTTTGAACAAGCTATTCTTTATTTTCTACTAGTGGTTGCTGCTGGATGTATAATATAAATTAGATATTTTGATACTTGATTTCATATTTGATCAGTATATGATTATTAAATATGGAAACAGTTGTTAAAGCAAAAAAGCAAGATGGAAAAAGATGGCAACTTTAAATTTCTCTTAGAACAAATTATTTAAGTATTAAAGGGAAGCAGGGGTAACCAAGCAGGGCTAGACTTCAGCGAAGGCTGAGAAGCTGAAGAACTGAGGGTATGTCTTCACTAGCAATGATAAAGCGCTGTGCAGCAGTGCTTTAATGTGGCTGTGTAGTCACGGCACCATCGCATGGGTCTGGTATTTGGACTGGAAAGATTTAGATCTAACTATTTAGCCAATCTGTGAATCTTAAACAAAGCATTTCTTACCATATTTGATATTGCTGTTACTGCTGCTTGCCATGTATCAGTGATAAGTTTCTCATCTGCCCCAAAGTTAAATATTATACTTTCAGAGGAATTCTCCTCCTTATTGCTCTTTAGTTGAATTGCTTTGCTTTTCTGCTTGATGACATTTATTTCAGGAGAAGGGGGTCTACGAGGAACCATGGGAATCCTTGAAAACAAAATAAGAAATAACTCACTATCCCTATGGTGTGCTATATGTTTATATGGTGCAATTAAGTTACAGTATATTAAGAGAACCAGAATCCCATTTTCAAAGTCTGTGATAGCAATGGAAAAAGGAGGAACCCTCCCACGGATCACAAGAGGTAAAATTTGTGGATGATACAAAATCATATTGGTTAGTCCAGAGTAGAGAGGTTTATAAGGAACTCAAGACTGATCTAAACAAAAACAGGGGACTAGACAAGAAGTAATACAGACTGGATGGACTGATATTAATTACTTATATATATGCTGATGGGGTCTTGATGGACTGTAACCATTCAGGTATCAATATAGGTATTGTTATGCACAGTATTATGCCACTGTTATACACAAGTGATGGTATACTCTCACCTTGAATATTGTGTTTAATTCCTCACACCCAGCAAGGCTGCTTTAACTTATGCTCAGTTGACCCCAACCTCAGAGGCCATGCTTGTGAAATTTTAAATTTTGTCACTGATCCAGAACTGAATGTTTAATATTTAACTATAATTAGTTGCAGGATTTGTTGGGGAACTGCCATAATTTGGGGAAAAGAAGGAACCTTTTATCTGCCAGCTTTTGTTGTTTTGTTACTGCAGAGAGTATAGATGGGGCAGTCAATAGTGTGTAATAAATTAAATACATTACGATATTCAGCATCTATCATATGCCTGTGATCACCATCATCTATCTATTTAACAGTTACACATGCACAAACACACTTATATGCTAAATTAATTGTTACTTTTTTTTACAATGCAGTTTTTACCTTTTTGACTTGCTTTGATCCACAGATTGCTCGACATTAACAATATCTAATAATGGGATTCTAGCAAACTCTTGATAGGCCTCTGTTGGCATTTTGCCTTCCATTCCCCTGTAATAGTCATGTAGAAATCTCTTTGTATCTTGGAAACGGTCCACTTCAACCTTCATAAGGGAAGACAGATTTACATTCAAAACATGATGGAACAAAGCATTTTCTGTTTTTTATACCCTAAACTATAATATCAAAAGCAATGCCTACATCATGAGAATGCTTGATGGAGGCTAGAAAATAGGACTGGTTGATCATATGTGTTTAAGTATTTTATAATAAATACATACTACAACATGTAATGGAAAAGTACACCTTCAAAATGTGTGTTCAAAACTTTAATACAGATATTTCTAAGCTTTAATAACATTATCAGCTATGAAATAGGAAAATATATTTAATTTGAATATAAAAATATATTGATATTTAATTCTGACACATATATAAATAAAATTATATGAAAACAAATTACCACGTGCTTCTAAACTGTAATTAAACAGATTTGAATACATCTTTAATCCAAATTATGAAAAACCTTTAATAATAATATTAAGCAAAAGAAATTTGTTTAAATGACCAAGAAAGAATTATAATTGTGCAAGCAGTATAAAGAAAAAACAAGTGGATTTTGTAAGGTTCAAGACATTTATTTATTTCAGAGTGAAGCCAAAAAGCATTAGCACCTGTCATGCTTTGATTTATTAAACCAGTAGTGTCGGAGTCTCTAACTGACAAAACGGCACTGCATATTCATGGGAAAATGCACAAAACCACATTCACAAAAAGAATAAAAATCTCATAGTGTAAAACAGCCAGTTGGCCATAAGTTAAAGATAAAAATTATTCTGGCTGGTTACAGAAAACAAAGTGGATGGAAATCTGGTATAGACTTGTTAGGGATATCAGACCTTGCTAAAATGAGTATATAAAATCTATACTGATACAATAATATAGCTACCTGAAGAACATATTATAGAATCCCATAGTAAAACCTACACCAGAGGATCTCAGCAATCAGGAAAACTCTGCCTGTTTTGTTGCTATTCTTATTGCTTTCTCTGACAAAGCTGTTGAATGTAAAGGTATAGATATCACAATTTCAGACTTGCTAGTTTTAGCATGAATAATTTTGCCCATCATTGTCAATGAAGGATATAATAGGTAAAATTATGATTAATCATGTTAATTACAGCAATGTCAAAGGGCCAACCAAGAATGCGGCCCCCCTTGCGCTTGGCACTGTACATACACAGAGTGGTAGATGATCCATGCCCTGAAGAAAGTAAGTGTTGGGGAAGGGGTATAACCCACAAGCAGAGTGAACAATGTGATGGTAGCAAATATCATGTCAGTTCCACAGGGGTGGAGAGGGGTTTGGGGTGGGTTTACTTAGAAGGTAACAGTTTGAGGGGAAAAGTCAGAAGCAGCTCAGTGACTTCAGACACAAAATCCCATTAACTTTCAATGACACTTAGTGCTTGACTACACATTAACTTAGTTAATGGCAAAGTGGGTGCACTCTGCAATAGCTTACTCTGTGCTAATAAGGATAGATCAAAGTGCACTAACAAACTATTAGACGAATCTTATGCAGATACAAAAATCTGGATCCGCATCTGCAACCATCAAATTATATCCAATCTGTGATCCACACTCCATCTTTTATATGAATCTGCATCCACATCTGCACCTGAACCCTCTAGAGCAGCAGTTCTCAACCAGGCCTACATGAGGGCCACAAGCTGGTTTCAGGGGGTCATAATGATCACTGGGGGAAGATGTGCAAATGGAACTCCTGTGCATACGTTGTGATGGTCCTTCCACTGTTGAGGGATAGTTTCATGAAGGCAGGTACGAAAAGAAGCGTATTTAGACTGTGCCTGGTGGGTGAATAGATGATTCTGAGCCACCCTTGAAGGCAGCACATTCGAAGTCTGGCATGTTCCGTATCGAAGGTGGTGGCTGCCATGTGCCCCAGTAGTTGAATGCAGTTCCTGATCGTGGTTTGGGGACTAAGCTGAACTCTGTTTGCTATGTTGGAAAGAGCCACAAATCTGTGCTGAGGAAGATAGGCTCTTTTTCATCACTGTCCCCATCAAGATGTGCCTCTGTGAACTCTAGGTTCTGTACTCAGGTCAAGATGGATTTTTGTATGTACAGTTGTTGGCCCAGTTTGAGAAAGAGTCCTCTGGCCTTGGAAGTTGCCCGAGACATCAGTTCCGGGGGGCGGCTGTTCAGCAACCAACCATCCAGGAAAGAGAATACTAAAACACCTTTCCTGTGGAGTTGCGTTGCTACCAACATGACCCTTGGGGCAGATGATAGGCTAAAGAGGAGCATTCAGTATTGAAAGTTATCCTGGCCAATAAAATGATGGCAGGGGAGTGGCATGATGAAGGAACTGTTGTTTATTGGACGTCCTCACCACAAGGTGAGAACTTGAGGCAAAGGACACTGCCCAATGTATTCTGGAGTGGGTGTTTTGCTCATGGTCATATGCTTCTGAATCATGCTTGTTGCATTTCCCCAAATTAATGCCAGGTTACTTCCCTCTTTTTATTAAGTTTCTTTACTACACACAGACTCGGTGATTGCAAGAGGGGAAGTATTGTCTCTTAGAGGTTCGCAGGGGTGGTGTGGAATTTCCCTGGTTACTGGGTGGGGAGCTCAAGCCAGTGCTCAGTTGTATTGTAAAAAGGACCCTAGATATTGAACCTGGCCCTTGTGGCTGCCGACTGCACCTGGCAGATGGGTTACATGAGTAAGAGAGAAAAACAGAGTTGAGGGAATCTCAACAGGACAATTGCTAGAGCTCTGTCTCAGGCAAAGGCAGTTCAGAAGGAACTGAGAGTGGTTCGCCCATGCAGAGCTATATAACAACAGCATGGGCATGAGACTGACTTAATACCCATGAGCAGGCTAAACGGACACTGCTATGAGAAATCTCTGTTCAAAGGTGTAGGGGGCTCTAGTGCACTTAGAGTGGAGCACCCGTAGGGACATGACTCGAAGAAGAACCGGATAAACAAGTAATTGAAGATGGCAGATGAAGGGTTTATATTTGACATAATAAGAGACTAGCCCAACTAAATAGGGAAAGGCAAAATTATTCAGGATGTTGAAGCATGGACAAGATTGATTTGATGCTATAGAGAATGGAGGCCCATGAAAAAAGGATGAAAGCATAAATGTACATCATTTGTCAGTGCAGCTATGAAAAGTGATATTTAGAGTGTATACTCTTAAATATGATACTGTAAAAGAGCTCCAAAAATATATATATAATCAATGTCAAGCACTTAAAAGTTAGGAAATGACAGAATTAAGCTTGTTTGTGCAACTTTAATTCAGTCCCCTTCTGTGTAGGCATTATGATAGTTTTTAATTACATGATAACATGATATTTTATCCATAGAAGTCCTGCTTCATTCAGTGCACAGGATGGATGGTGCATATTAAGATCAGTTATTCAATATTTTGTTTTATCTCCACCATTCAAAGCATGGCCTATGGTTTATTCATGGCACACTATTCAAACCCTGGTCTGAATACAGAATTATGAATTTCCTCATGAGCATTTCTATGGCACTGATTAGGGTGCTTCCCAAACATTTATTTATCTTCAAAACACCCCTGTGAGGGGTGGCATTATCCCATTTTACAGAGGGTGAGCTGAAGCACAGAGAGATTAAGGTCAAAACTATCCACTAATTTTGGATGCCTAATTTAAGAAGCTTAGGGTCTGATTTTTCAGAGTACTTAGCATTAGATAGCACTTTATATTCAGAGCACAGCTCTCACCTGACTTCAGCTGCAGCTGTGAATCTCCCTTGCCCACCAAATCCCAGTCCCCAACCTGAGTCCCAATTTCCTCCACCCCCCAACACTCACTCACAGTGTCTCTCCTCACCTCCAGTTCCAGTCTCACTAGACTCCTTGTCTCAGTCTACTCCTTTCCCTCCCTCCATCCCTCCCAGTATGACTCTTGTCCGCTATGCATTCAAGTCAGACAGCTTCTTCATCCATGGTGCCTGGGCACCAAAAGGGAAGGATATCATTGAGAGCACGGGAGAGAGAGTCTCCCTGTTTTCAGTTCTAGTGTCTGTCCATGCCCTGGCCTGGAACAACTGGAAGCAGCAATTACAGGGAAAGTCCAGCTTCAACCCTGTAGCCCTGGGCTGGAGCATGCTCAGTGACTCTGTGGTGATGGTGCATGAGCAGTCTGGTCACTAGAAGCTGTGAGGGGATGCAGCATGTTCATTAAGGACAATACCTTTGGAGATTTTATCTGTTAAACCCTAGGAAGTTTTTACTGACATGTGATATATGAAGTTTTTCAAAGGTTTGGCCAAATGCGAGCAGAATTTTTCAGGAACAGCAAAAGGCACATTACTGACACAAAGGCCAATCCCTATCAAATTTCAAGTCCATGTTCCAAATTTTAAAAATGACCAGATATTTTTTAAATGGCAAAACAATGTTTTTTTCCTTTGCTTCACTCTTAGAAATGGCTGAACTGTTTTGGCTGAAATTTTCCAAAAGACATCTGGCATATGCCAAACTTTAACCATTTGGGGTGAAATTGTAAAGTTAAAAGCAACAGAAAACAGGGTCTTATAAAAGTAAGTGTTGGGCAATCTTAAACAAGTGGGTCTGGTAGCACTGTATATAATTATAGCATTTAGAAGGCTAAGTTAAGAACAGAAGCCATTATAAATAGAAAAGGATAACCAGCACCAGGATATTTCACTAAACTCATTTAGGGGGGAGGGATAGCTCAGTGGTTTGAGCATTAGCCTGCTAAACCCAGGGTTGTGAGTTCAATCCTTAAGGAGGCCACTTAGGAATCTGGGGCAAAAATTGGTCCTGCTAGTGAAGGCAGGGGGCTGGACTAGATGACCTTTCAAGGTCCCTTCCAGTTCTAGGAGATTGGTATATCTCCAATTATTACCTTTATTATTTGATTGGTAAGCTGAATGCAAATAGCGACATTATGCAATATAGCCTGAAAATTTATTTTTACAGGACTATGATAATGGTATTTTTCTTGATCCGCTCTGCCCAGAAGGTGATACAATGCCAGGAGCGCACGTGCATGTCTTCCTTTTTTTATTTTCTCACTCCTCACTTCAGTCAGCTTCCTTCTTTAGTAGGATTGAATTAAAGGATATTTGGTCTTGACCGTGTAGTCTTAAGGGACCACACACATGAAGTCCCACTGAGATAAATACATTATTCCAAGAGTCTGCCTGGACTATTGCAGGATCAGGACTATATTGATTTAGCAATTGACCATACCTGCATAAGTGAAAAGAAATGGTTCATCAGGATTCCCATATGATCGGGTAACCAGCCATCATTCATGATATCACTACGTTCTTGCTCTGCTTCTTCCCTTCTGTTTTCACAAATATCCCAGAGACGGTCCCTCAGGTCCTAAATACAAATACTATTTCAAATAACTGATGTGTAAAACCTTAGGCAATCTTTCATATATTTAAGAAATTATATTGGAGTGCATGGCAAAGGCACCTTACTTCAATCCCATCGTTAAACAAACACTTTTTTCCTCAGTATAATAAAAGTCAGTCCAAAAGAACCTGGCCAAACAGTAATCAACTAGGCCCTGAAGCTCACAAAATCTAGCTTTGTAGACCTACCAGGGGCATGGATTGACTGAGAAGTAAGAAGACACAACCAGTAATACTGGTACCAATGAATGCACAATGTACCAGCTGTTTTTTCTCTAATACTGGAGTGAGAATTGGTGGTGGAGGCTGTAATCTTCACAGTTTTGGGGACCAAAATATAATTTTTGCTGGGCCAAAAGCCACTTATGGCAAATAGGTCTTTGAAGCGGAGATGTACCTGCACTGGCCTTTAAACCTGAAAGAAGGTACTCCTCATGCTTTGCTCTTAAAAAGCACTCAGTCCTTTATCTAATGGCGATTTCCCAGATTTCTTCTATATAGACACATAAAAAAAGAACAAAATTGACAACAGAAGTACTGGTATACTGACCATATTTTTGACAAAGGAAAAGAATGAAAAGAAAAAGAAACAGTGCTTATTCCACGTCCTATGCCCATCATAACTAAACTCCAGGATAGTTCCCTAAGCTTTTAGGATTTCATTGCAATGCACTTCAGAAAAATGACACTGCAATTATAATGTCTTATTCCAACATGATGCCAAGCACTTCAGGCCAGATCTAATCAATCATTTTCAGCAAAACAGTTGGAAAATTATTTGCAGTGTAATAAACTCATCTCTTTAACAGAGTTAATACAAGTAAGATTCACCAGAGTACCAAGTGCTTTGAAAAAATCTGCTGAAAAGATTTTGCCATTGTATATTAAAACAACTACCACTTTGTCTCTTTCACAACAGCAATAAGTCTGACTCAAGGTAAGTTCTTCCACTACTGGTTCTCTAGCCTTTTCTCCTACCAGTTTATCAGTTGCAGGCTGTCAATGTAAAAAGAAAGCAAAGAAGGGGAAATATAAGTGGCTATGTTCAGTCCACTAGTAGTAGGTATTAATTTAAACTATTTGCCTACTGATAAAATTATAATCACTATGGCCAAGAGGAGGTATTACTAAAGTAACATGCAATATGAAAAATACAATAGTTTTATTTCATTGTATGCAGATCTTCTAAGACGGGGTTCTCAGACTTTAGTAATAGTAACCCCTTTCACACAGCAAGCCTCTGAGTGCAACCCCCCTTATACATTTAAAACACTTTTTTATTATTTAACACCATTATAAATGCTGGAGGCAAAGTGGGGTTTGGGGCGGAGGCTGACAGCTCGTAACCCCCCATGTAATAACCTTGCAACCCCCTGAGGGGTCCCAACCCCCAGTTTGAGAACCCCTGTTCTAAGATGTACAGTTGCATTCCATTTCTATTTAATGAAGCTAATTCTTTAGTAGCAACTGCCACAATTTTTTCCATCTCCTGGAGAATTTGACTTATTTTTTTTTAAATAATCTTGACAGATAATATTGATGTGTTTAAGCATCCCCCTCAAACCCCATTTACATAAAGTTAATTTTCACAGTTGTGGGAAAATTACTGGTTTGTGGGGGAGTGTCACACAATAGATATATAATGACGATATACCTGAGATTCAAAAAGTTAAAGATTTAAAGATTTATAAAGATTTATGGTCTAGACAAGTATCAGAGGGGTAGCCGTGTTAGTCTGGATCTGTAAAAGCAGCAAAGAATCCTGTGGCACCTTATAGACTAACAGACGTTTTGGAGCATGAGCTTTCATGGGTGAATACCCACTTGGTCGGATGCAAGTAGACTTGCATCCGACCAAGTGGGTATTCACCCACGAAAGCTCATGCTCCAAAATGTCTGTTAGTCTATAAGGTGCCACAGGATTCTTTGATGGTCTAGACAGTATTTGGTCCTGCCATGAGGGCAGGGGACTGGACTTGATGACCTCTCGAGGTCCCTTCCAGTCCTAGAATCTATGAATTCTGCACATAAAGTCTATTCTTCTCTCCATGTGACCTTAGGTTTTGCCACTGAGATAGAGCATCACATATGGGATATTCCAACTCCTGTATTTCTTTTTAGCCTCTTGACATTGTTTTCAACTGGGTTTATGCTATTATCCTGGAAAAAGGGTATTCTGACATTTTGATATTAGAAATCATTCTCTCTTTTTGCCAGTCATGTAATCAAGTCTTCATTTTTCAAATGTTCACCTTGCTAGCTGGGCTGCAATTTTGATGGGGCGAGGAGTAATGGAGACATTTTCTGGGGCTGGAGGATGGGGGAAGAGGGCAGGGCCAGCTCCAGGCACCAGCTGAGCAAGCTCATGCTTGGGGCGGCAGATTCTACGGTGCGACATTCCGCCCAATCCTAGGGTGGCACAGCAGGTTTGGGGGGTTTTTTTGGTTCCCCGATCCGGCTGCTCTGTAGGGGGCGGAGGAGAGGAGTGCCCTGCAGCAAACTCGGCAGGGCAGCCCATGTACTTCCCTCCCAGCTGACCCGAGCGGAGCCCTCCCGGCAGGCGGCGCTCGGGGCCGTGTGGCGAGTGCCCCGCTGAAGCCCTGGCCGCCCCCCTTCTCTCTCTCTCCCGCTCCCTCCCCCTCCCCCACCATTAGACCAGGCACACACACTGCAGCACAGGGAGTTCTCCCTGCACCCTGGATCCGGCTGCCAGGGGCGGCTCTAGAAAATCCGCCGCCCCAAGCAGGGCGGCGCGCGGCGCCGCTCGCATTGCCCTTCGCCGGTCCCGCGGACGGGGCAGAAGTGGCTGCGGACCGTCCCGTGGTCCCGCGGCTCCGGTGGAGCATCCGCAGGCATGCCTGCGGGAGCTCCGTCCGAGCCGTGGGACCAGCGCACCCGCCGCAGTCATGCCTGCGGGAGCTCAAGCGGAGCCGCGGGAAGAGGGGACCCTCCGCAGTCATGCCTGCGGCAGGTCCGCTCGTCCCGGGGCTCCGCTGGACCTCCCGCAGGCATGACTGCGGAAGGTCCGCCGGAGCCAAATGCCGCCCTGCCGCCAAAATGCCGCCCCACGCGCCTGCTTGGCACGCTGGGGTCTAGAGCCGGCCCTGCCGGCCGCCCTGTAGGGTTTTTTTGTTTTGTTTCCCTGCTTTGCCGGCCACGCCATTTCACGTCCCCTGGCTATGCCGCTCCAGCCGCGCCGGCTTTTTCCCCCTGCTTTGCCGCTCTGGCCACGCTGTGGTTTTTTTTTTCCCCCTACTTTGCCGCTCCGGCCGTGCCGCAGGTTGTTGTTTTTTTTTTTTCCTTCCCCTGCTTTGCTGCTCTGATCGTCCCCCCCACCTTTTTTCTTTTGGTTGGGGCAGCAAAAAAGCCAGAGCCGGCCCTGGAAGAGGGTGAGAGATCACCTGGAAAAGGCTGAGGAAGTGTTCCATGTGCCCCTTCTACTTTTCTTTCTCCTTCCCCCTACTCCTTTTCTTTCAGCATGTGAGGTCTGCTTTTCCCTTCCCTCCTCTTTCTTCCTCATGCTTAGTGGGGGGAAAAGTGGACATACTCGATCAGAGGCCTAGGCTCTGAGACTGTACCACACACCGCCGCTGCCATTGGGCAGCAGCGGTTGTGACTGGTGCTGTTTGGTGGTGGTGGAGAGTGAGAAGGGTTGATATAATAGCTACCTAGGCAAGGTAGCATTAGTACGTTAGTATTCATATTCATATTACATCAATCCTGCATGAATTCAAATGCCCAAAGATGTACAAAGCTACAGAGCTAGATGAATTGAAACATTTGCTATTTACTTACAGTAACCCTTTGGTGTAATTCTGCTTTTGTTTCCTCATCTTCCCACAGATCATCAGCAATGGAGTTATAATCAGATTGCCACTGAGATACAAACTCCTGCTTATGGTCTGGACGCTTCAGGTAATCCTTAAAATGGTTTCTGTGAACAGTGAGTCAAAACAAGAGTTTTAGCGCTAAAACATACGTAGTGTACTAGGTTTCAGAGTGGCAGCCTGAATAAAGACTGGGAGTGGTTGAGTCACTACTAAACCTAAATTAATTTCCCCAATACTAATTTCTACCTACTGTTACTCACACCTTCTTGTCAACTGCCTGTAATGGGCTACTCTCTTACCACTTCAAAAGTTATTTTTCCTCCCTTGGTATCCTGCTGTTAATTGATTTATCTCATTAGACTGACCTCACCCTTGGTAAAGCAACCCACATCCTTTCATGTATTTATACCCGCTCCTGAATTTTTCACTTTATGCATCTGATGAAGTGGGTTCTAGCCCATGAAAACTTATGCCCAAATAAATGTGTTAGTCTCTAAGGTGCCACAAGGACTTCTCGTTGTTTTTATAGTGTACTAGAGGATTAATATAAAATGAGAATTCTAATGCAATAAACTACTGTTACTCACCTATTATCTGCTAAGTAGTGAATCACAGAAAACCGTTCTTCTCTTAAACATCTAAGTATAGTTTTGATGGTATTTTCATAAGTATTTTCTACCGAGTCCCAATAAGGTACTAAAAATTCAGGTATTTCCTGTTAATTATTAAAATACACAAATCTTTATTTTATATACTTCCTACAGCCTGTCCAAATACACCATCAGCAAGTATAGGAAAGAGGTATCTCTGGACATGAGGTTAACAATATATTTCCTTTATTTTATTTATAATTAAGGCCATGATTATGTCACGGAGGTCATGTAATTTGGGACTTCCATTGACCTCCGTGACATTTTCTGCCCTGGGGCTGCAGCTCCCAGCCAGCCCTGCCCTCGCAGCTTCCATCCCCCAACCTGGTGGGAGGATCCTGCAGCTGCCCAACCACGCGGGGAGGAGCGGCTGGTGGAACTGCAGCTGTCCAGCCGCCCCTGGGCATGGGGGGACTCCCTGCAGCTGCCCAGCCACAGCAAGTGGGGGGGACCCCAAGCAGCTGCCCAGCCATGGCCAGTGGCCCCCCGCATCTGCTCAGCTGCAGCAGACAGGTATGGGGACCCCGCGCAGCCGCGGCGAGCAGCAAGGACTCCCCACTGCTACCCAGCTGTAGCTGCAGCCGCGGCCAGGGCATCCTGCAGCTACCAGCTGCCCGGGGCAAGGGGACCCCACAAAAGCCCAGCCCCAGGGGCAGGGGGACCCTGGAGCTCCCACACACCTTATTGGTGGGGGACCCAGGAGCCCCAGCAGCAGTGGGTGCTGAACCCACCTACCCCTTTTGTCAGGGATATTTTTAGTGAAAGTCAGGGACAGGACATGGGCTGCCATGAATTTCTGTTTATTTCCCGTGACCTCTTCCTGACTTTTACTAAAAATATCAGTGACAAAAACTTAGCCTTAGTTATAATGTATTACAAATACCCTGTCAAAATACAATATTTACTCTGGATACACCTTTAATAAAATTAAAGTGTTACCATCTTGTCAACCATGTGCATTGTAACTCTGAGGAATTAACCATAAACTTCTAATATACGTCATTATCAAATTATCAGATATTTTCAATACTGTACACGGAGTTGCAGCATATTTTTAAAATCTCATCTCTATAGGTATTTATATTTGTAATTCATGCTACAATCTCTCCTGCATTCATTATGTATTAGAAATAGCTTTAAAAATGAATTCATTTGTAATGAACAAAAAGTTATATAGAACTCAATAACGTATAGCTATATAAAAGATTCCTAATCTTGAACTACTGCACCTTGGGAAGTGGCTCATCTACATAAACCCATTCATCTGATCCTGGTTTAACTGGTGGTGGTCCTACAGGGGTGGGAGCAGGTAGATCTTCAGGTGTAGCTGGTGAAGATTTTTTCCCTGGTGATTTTCCTCGAACAGAGCCTTAAATATGAATGCACAATTAGTACCCTCAAATATATTTTACATAAGAATAAATACATGGACCTAGACACCTAAGATTCTTAGTTGCCGTCAAATAAAGTTTGCAGGTGTTCAAATGTGTCACCCCGCAACCAATATATAGCTGAAATCAGTAGTTTTACAGCTATATAGAGACATTTTCCAGTTTAGCTTTTATTTTATTTGACTTGCCAAAAAAATTAGGTTTCCTAAAGCTCTTCTGTGGAAGAAATAGAAAGATAATGAAACAAGTTACTTACCATGTTAACAAAAAGTAAATGGTATTGTTACCATTATGACTGACAGTATAAGTACCAGGATTTCAAAGTATCACTGTATAATTTCTGCTTAATGGAGCATGAACACTGTAAATATTTACAGTTTCTATACAGCAGGGCTGGGAAGAGCTGGAGTCAGACTGAAATAATTTCTAGGACCAATAATCCTTTGAGGTTACCCCATGACTTCATGGCAAGATGCTGTTTTTAAATTCAATTAACCCTAGGCATTAGGGTTACTCAGAGTGCTTCATTTGATATACACTCTACTCTTAACTTTACATGTACTGCAAAGTACAAAGTAAAGCATAGGTCCTATCCCATAATGGGGATACACAACACATAGTCTGAAAGGCTTCTAGCAAAAGGAAAATGAAAGAAGGGGTACTTACTGGATCACCTTCTAAATACTAGGTGTTTTTAAATTGTTGAGGAATGAGAGAGAAATGGGCAAGAGGAGGGGCAGGAAGATGGTATGGGCAAGATTCAAAGGGGAAGAAAAGGAATAAAAACAAAAGAATCAGATATATAGGGAAGGGGAAAGAAACAGGTGAATTTGGATCCAAAGCCGGCACTGAGGGAAAACTGAGAAGTATGGAAGGAGCAGAAAGTGAGTGGAACAAGAACTGGGGGAAAGACCAAGGCAGATAAAGGAAGATAAGATCATTCAAGAAGGAAGCTGGGGGGAAAAAAAAATCTAGTGGCCTGCAGGAAAATGTGGAAAACTACTTAAGAAAACCATTCATAGGAACTATAAGTGCGGCAAGATTTGCAATTGTCACCTGCACTCCACCTTTGTACTACTTTAGGAGGGGGATCCAGCCAAATAATTTTGCTCTGGGAGCAGTTAGACAAGAACACAAGGTATGGTAAAATACTGGCTATACTGAGTAGAGAATTGAATGGGTCATGCTGTGTACAATAAGCTCATTTAAAAATGCTATACAATGGTCCCATTCTTTTTGTTTAAATTTTTAGTGAAGACATATCTTGGTTCACTGCCTCATAGCTGTGACAAATCTGTACATCCAATAATAGCATAACTAGTATTCCCCAAAGGAACAGCTGCTTCTGAAAGCACTGACTTAGTATGACAGAAAGCAGATAAGCTGATGACCAAATAAAGTACTCGGATATCATTGTGATGTCCCTGTCAATGCCCTAAAGCTCCTCCCAGTGCTCCCCTCACTTAATAGCCCTACACGCATATCCCTGCTTTGCTCATATCATCCCTCTAGCCTCTGAGAACAGGATTGGACTCCATTTGGAATTCATCAACACAAACCCTGAATTACTTGTTGCTGACTGACCCAAACGATTACTGCCCCACCGGGTCTGAGTGCTCTGCAGCACCTCCAGACTCCAAGTGTGAAATCCTTGCTCCTCTCAAATCAATGAGAGTTTTGCTATTGATTTCAGTGGGGCTGGGCTTTCACACCAAAGTGCATGCACATAAATGCAGAAGACAAAGCCAACCATGTGATTGCTTGGAAACATTTATCCAATTATCTGTCATGTGTGACATTTACAAGAATTCATCACGAAGTGGCTGAATCTCCCTTTGTTGGTATACTACACCAAATTGTCCATATCTCAGTGTGCCTTGCATCCTAATTAACTTTTATCAACACTATTTTTAAAGAGAGGAATGGAAGGTAAGTAAGAACTATACATCCTTATGTTAATTACCAAAACAGTAAAAAAAAAAAAAATGCAAAAGTGTACTTCACCTGGTTTATTTGCTGCATCTTTTCCCTTGGGTGCTTCATCTTTCATTACCTTTTTGTCCTTAAAGGATTCTGATTTTTTGGGTAGCTCTAGGGAAAGTTTTAAAAAAACCACAAAGGCACACAACAGAGACACCTTTAAGATGCAGAGTTACCAGCATTTCTGAAGTGTTAGCATTAGAGAGAAATTGGTATATTAGTATGTTGATAATGAAAACTTGGTCTTTCCTGTATATACATTGCGCTGTCTCAGATGGCGAGGGTACTAGCTCTGAGGTAAAACACAGGAAGGAAAGGCTGAAATTAATACACAGTTACCTCAAGGAAGTAAATTATACCTGCTGGACAGCTCCTTTTGAACATTTTAGAACCTCAAAGTATCTGTGAGAAGCTGTGAAACTGACTCATATAATTGGAAAAGGTAGACAGGCTGTTCAGAGGTTTGGGACAATTATTTAACAGGAAATACGCTCTAGTTAATCTTTTTTTGAAATACACTGAAAATATTTATTATTTCCCAGGATCTGTTCCAAACAGCTAAGAAAGAGCTCTATAAATAAGTTTGCTATGGCTGACAAACCTTTGGCTGATTTGGACTTTGCAGGCATAGGCTCCTTATCTTGAGAAGGAGATTCGGTTTCCTTATTTTTATCTGCTAGAACTGTTAGTGTCTCAGCTTGTGGCAAAGGGGTAGGAACTTCTTGCTTTTTCTCAGCTTCTTTTTTTTCCAGTTCTTTTCCTTCAACATAATTTCAATAAAACACATAATCTAATAAAAGAGGTACTGTAAACATATTATTAATTTTGAACCAATAAATCTTGAAGATTATTTTCAAATATGTTTTTACTTTTGTTTTATGTATTTAAATGGATTAGCATTAAAAGAAAGCTACATTTAAAATGGGTGCATCCATTTGCCTTTGCACAAGCCGTATATTTATAGACTTGCTGAAAATATGCCCTTTTAAATTAAACATAACTTGACAATTTTTTCTCTCAGTTATACCACTGTAAAACTAGAGTAACATCAGTTAAGTTATTCAGTGTGTCTGGGAACAGAATTTGGCCCAGGCTTACATAATCCATATATACATATATACACATCAATACACATACAACAGCTGAACAACTACCAAAATTCCGACGTTGGTATTTTTGTGAGTCTGATCCAAAGCAAAGTTTTGCCATTTCTGCAAGTGAATATAGCTTTTCATGGGCAAAATAATAAAATTTCACCTAATGTGGGGAAATCTATTTGCCTCCACAGTGTAATACAGATCTTTGTCAATAAAATATATAGTTTTAATATTAAAGTTTCCATATGAAAAACATGAATTCAAAAACTTACTTCTATTCTCTTTTTTAGCAATTTCCTCCAATAAGATTTCCTTTATCCTTTTACACAGAAGGTTCTTTTCTGTCTCACCATTAACTTTCACTAGAATATTTTGTTGCACTGAAAACCATTTCTCCAGTTTTGGCCAGTTGTCTAGAAAGCCCGCAATCCTGTGAAATCATATCAGTGTATAATTTTAAAATCAAAATGTTAAAACAAATAGTGAAAAATAAAATCTTATTCCCAACCCAACAAACACATTTAATAGCATAGTGTACAATCTAAATCTAATGCCAATCCTGAAGATATTCTGGATGCAGAACTCTCAGTGTAGATAAGGTCACAGGTTAAACTAATCTTCTGTTACATCATCATTAAAAATCAATAATTATTAATATATTAATATAAACTAATTACAAATTTTAAAATGCAGGTTGTTGTCCCTTTAAATTTGCTTGTTATACAAAATTAAATATTTAGTGCAAATGATTTTAAAATAAAGTATAGTACTATTTTTGTATTAAAAAAAAAAGAGAGAAAGATAAAAGAAAGCCCAATTTTGGAAATCTAATACCCTAGGGCAAATTTAGACACAACATGCACTTATGCATCACATGATATAAATAAGTAAATAGCTGTTTTGATATGAATTTGAAAAATAATATTTGCAAGACTTTGAAAAGTAGAGTATATGAATTATTTATTTGGGAATCATTTATACTATACCAATAAATGAGGATTCCTACTTGGGCCCCACTTCAGCAATTTCCTAAGGACATCCTTAACTTTAAGTACATGAATGGTGTCATTAGAAGTCAAGTATACTTTGACTACTATGTGCTTAAAGTTAATCACATGCTTCAGTACTCTGCTGAAGTAGAGCCTTACTGTACTAAATATAACAAACCTATGTTGTATCTGGTCCCTGACTAAATCGATCTTCTCTCTTTCTTTGAGTTCAAGATCTGAAGCTTGATCACTGTCTTCCAGCTGAATCTGTGATGACCCTGATTTATCTGTTGAGTAGAAAATACCAGAGACTGTTGAAACAAGTTACTACATAGACTTGTTCTGTGTTCCTGTTAAAAAGTTTATCAAAATGAAACACTGACTGGCTACTTCACTCCTTCATTTTTAAAACTGGCTCCATACATTCTACACAAAGGAGATGGTAATACAGTACTTTATTAGGAATACATTCTCATTAGGTTCCTGGGACTATGGCATTTACTGTCAAATTTTCAAAGGGCTTTAGCAGCACAATCCCTTTAAATTATTGAGAATTGCAAATCTAAAATTCTAAGGCCTTGTCTTCACTGCATTGTTAGCTCTAGTTCTAACTCAAGTTTTACCTTTAACCCACCTTCTGTTCACACACAAAAATCTATAGCTAGAGTTAAGTGGTGCTTTAAGCTAGCTTGAGCTAGTTGGTCAAAGGGTATAGGTTGAAGCTCAGTGATGTTGGTGCCTGAGCTAGTAACACCTTAGGGATGCAGCAGCTCATGTAACAGCAACTCATCTACTGCTAATCCAATCACTCTGTGCTGCTAATCAAATCACTGTGCTTTCCCAGTGTGGCCATCTCACTCAGAGATAGGGTAGCCTGAGCGGAGTAACTCAAGTATACTAACTTCGGGTAACTATGGCAGTAAAGACAAGCCCTATGTCATTCTTTGGACGTTAAAGGGGCATTCTCCTTTCAGTTTGGACAACATAGGTTCTCTTCAAGATAATATGTTCCTCCATAGCCATCATGTATAAGGTGACAAAGAAGATGTGGTCTGAGTGGAGTGTAGGGGTGGCCATTTCGTGCCCACCTTATCTTTGACTCTATAATACAATGTGCTTTGGCTATTTTGTCAAAAACAATTATTCCTGCATCCTCACAGGAGTAAATGAACACACATACTGAAGGCAGTGATCAGTGTGGAGAGTAGTGGTGCCACTTGCTTGGGTGTACACCTTCCCTCTTCTCCCTTTTGCATCTCTCCTAGTTTTCAATCATTGCAATATGCGGCCCTCAGAGAATGATGTCTGCACATGCACAATTAACTAGTCACATTTCTGCACTTGCTGTATTCTATATTTTTTCTACTTGACACTTCATTAAATTATGTGGCACATCAGCTGGTGCCAACATAATGCAGATTTAAACAAACACAGCATTTTTTGGCTGCAGGCAGATCTTGAAAATTAAGGAAAAAAAACTACAATAGTTTGAAAGTACCTGCACTAATGATGTATAGTAACTCCATGAGATCTAGTGAGATTTAGAGAAATTTGTCAGCAATGATTTTTTGCTCCAATGAATATAAGTTATTGTGAGACATTCTCGTAAATCTTGAGATAACTTCTGTAACTAGCGTGTGATTAGTATGTCATATATATTTAGTTATACACTATAGCAGAAATATACAATCTGAAGTCAGAGGCCCAAAAGGAGCCTGAAAAATATTAAAATATAGTCAATAGCTTCCCTCTTTTTAGAACTGCACTAAGGGTACATCTACACTACCTGCCGAATCGGTGGGCAGTGATCAATCTATCAGAGATTGATTTATCGCATCTAGTGTAGATACGATAAAATCGATCCCCGATTGCTCTGCCGTTGACTCCAGAACTCCACCGTGGCGAGAGGCAGAAGCAAAGTCGACAGGGGAGCGGTAGCAGTCGACTCGCTGCCATCCTCACAGCTAGGTAAATCGACCTAAGATACGCGGACTTCAGCTATGCTATTCTTGTAGCTGAAGTTGCGTATCTTAGGTCGACCCTCCCACCCCCCCCAGTGTAGACCTAGCCATAGAGAACAAATCTGATGACGAATCTAAACAACACACAATTCCTATCCATCATCGTCAGGGAAGATACAAGTACATTTTTAAGAGTTTCTGGTATTTGTTATAAAAATTATGTAAGTTTATATGTGATTTTACAATTCAGCCCACAAACTCCTCACATGTAACCAATCTGATCCTTGGTGTTGTAAAGATATGGCAACCAAGCAGCACATTAATGACTTTAACTCTCTTGGTGTCATAAGTACTTTGTATTTCCCAATTTATCATGATATGGGTGTCACTAAGCTTTTAAAATATATGCAGTGAAGTATAACTCACCCTTCATGCCAGCCACGCGTTCCAGCACTGTGGTGTCTGAAATGTCTAATAACAGAGCAAAATCAAATGCAGGTGGGGATAAAGGTGGATCTTTTGGGGCTCCTGGGTCTGTAACTAGGGAGGGCTTTTTAGACTTCTCATCCTTTGTTTCTGCTTTGTCTGAATCACTCCCTGTAAGTGCTTTTTCAAGTAGTTTTGCCTGGTTTATTGTCATTGGAAATCCATCCATGACCCATCCCTTCTTCTGTGGTGTTCGTCTAAACATAAACAAGGAAGTATAAACATGTAGAGAAACTACTTTAACTTAATATTAACATTTATAATACAGAGTTTTCCTATAATTCTCTGATTTGAAATTAGATAAAACAAAATACCATGACAATTCTATAAAATAACAATGTATGTCATTAAAATTAACACTAGAAATCAAAAGATTTTCCAAACAGAAAACCACAGAAAACAGGACTAAAAACAAACAAAACAAAAAGACTGCAATTTTCTGGAACAAACACTGTGGGCTGATCTTTATACCATGAGAAAAGATGCCAATTTTCTGTTCTCTGCCAACATGCGGAACTACAGTAGTAAATAACAGATTTCTAGAGGGAGGTGCATGCCTTGCTCAACTTGCCTATTCGTTCAGAGGAGGTGAAAACTATTCCATGAGTAGTTCCATCTATTTCAGTGGGACTACTCGCGGAGTCAGGTATTATTCACCAGGAGCAAGAATGGCAGTATCTACCCCTAAGAAATATATAATTATTTAGCATATAATTATGTTTGAAAGCAAACTACACTATTTCATACTTAATAGCCTCCACCATGATGTCAACTAGCAATTCATCAGGAATATTTTTTCCTTTCTTCAACAATTTCTCTGATGCTGCACCAAGACAGGCACGAACAGATAGCTGTGAAAAAGAACAGTTAAAAGGATATGTAGTACTAATATCATGTTCAAGAAGTTCTGAGCACTAATTGTTAAAGTGTATGCATTCCACTGCACACTTAAAACACATATTCAATTACTAATAAAGGCAAGATCCTCAGCAGGTGTAAACTGGCCTAGGGTCTTGGTCATTACATGCAAAAATTAATGTTAGGCAATGTTAAGGTTGAAAAATGAAGCATTTAAAAAAATCAGGAAATTCAAAGTTAAGAGGACTGATTTGGATCTCACTCTGGTTTTACACTGATGTAACTCTACTAACTCCAGTGGAGCCCAGTCCTGATTTCCACTAGTGTAAGATTATAATCAAGACTGAAGTTTTTATAGCAACCAAAGTCATGCTCTCTATAGGTCTTCAGGATATTCCCACATCCTGTTTGTTGAGTAAGGTACTACTTAGTATAAGGCTAACATAATCTAGCCCTAAGGAATAAACATTTTAATATTGGTAGGACCAATATAGTAACAAATTCTGGGAATGTTCTGGATATAGTAATAAGCAGATTTAAAAGCATGGGAAATATGAGATGAAGAGCTATTTGTGGATAATTCTGATGACACAGAGGACAAAGCCAACACAGAAAACAAATCTAAATTTGTGTAGTTACTTTGAGTAAAGTTATCACTTTTCATATTTATATAAAATACGAGCCTGTGGCATGGTCCATAAATTAAAAATAGTAAGAGAAAAGTGCACTATTAACTGGTTTTGTTTAATATACAGACATTTAATATATCTGTACATGGTGGAAGTCAAAGTCAGTTTACATACTTTGGATACTTCATCCTTACTCTCGCTTGACTTCATTTCTTGATGAGAAGATTCTTTTCCAACAAGACCATTACCTAGCAATAACAAAACATCAGCAAATATTACTTTTATTACATTAACATTTATTCTTATGGATGCATAATATCATTACATTATATTTTTATTTAGTGAGTACTGTCAGCGTTCTCTGCACTGGTCAGAACACAGGGGGAGGCACAGAAACTATCCCCAGGAGCTTGTTATCCATAATTATTTTACTATAATTTCTCCTTTTCAGTCTATTTATTTATTAAGAGACAATCCATCAAATTCTTACTCACATGAATAGACTTTACTCCTGAGAACTGACTTCAATAGGGCAACTTGCATTAGTAAGGACTATACACAGGAGAGAGAGTTTTCAGGACTGTAAGCTTTTCAGGGCAGGATTCTTGTCTTCATACCTCTCTATAAAGCACCGAACATATTGTTGTCACTCTCCAAATATAAAATAACTACTATTTTGGTTTTTTTATCCTCCTCACACTACGTGATGCCACAAATAGTCAGTAAGGAATATGGCTTAGTCCTGTAAACACTTCTGCATGTGCTTGAGTTTACACACACAAGTAGTCTCATTGATTTCCATGAGACTACACATGTATCTGAAGTTAGGTATGTGTGTATGTGTTCATAGGTGTGGGGGATATGTCCATGACAAATTTCAGGTTTCAAACTTCAAACAGTTTTTGCTGGAGTCATATTCAAAAAAGGGAGGTTAAAATTTTCTGCCCAAGCGAAAAGACTATTTTCAACCACCATATTCTAATACAAGGAGGCTGAAAAAGTTTCAACCTCAGAGTGAACATTCTGGAAAACTATGAGTATGCGGAAACAAGGGTTATAATAGGAACTTTTGCAAAGCATGAGCTGTAGTGGGCACTAACAAACACCTGCGAGAACATATAAGCAAAAAATCAGCAGGGGATGGAGATATCCTCTTTTTTGCCATTCAAATCCAGCCATCAAAATTATTTTAAAAAAATCTAATTAACTCTACACATTTTTACCTTTGGTTCCATCAAGTGACATGCTCTTTGGCACTGTTTCAGAAACCTGAGATGCTGAAGCTGAAGGAGGCCTCTTCAGGACCTTTTATAAATTAAACAATCACAAACCACATTTCTTAGTTTTCATAACATTAAGCAAGGATAGTTTTTGGATGTTTTAAAAGTATTTTATTGAATATTCAGTTATTTAAACATATATAAACTGACTGTCAGGTGCATAACAGTAAGAAAAAGTTATTAATGTCATCCTGGAATATGAGTGTAAGTAGTATTTTGATATTGAAGGTAACTTAAAAGCAAATGAAAAGTTGGGGATGGAGTAACAGGAAAGAGGGTTGTTATTCACTCCTGACACTACTCAAATTCAGGTAAACAGAGCAGGCTAGAAGGCAATGATCACTTTATTCACTATGGTCCTGGTCCTGCACCACTCAAGTCAGTGGGCATTTTGCCATTGACTTCAATGGAAGCAGGATCAGGTCCTATATAATCTAAGAATGGTTTGCAGTTGAGGTTGAAATCATCATTTTGTCACACTGCACAAAGGGAATATTCTGGCATTTTACTTATATCCAAAGGGAGTACTCTTGCATGGTAACAACACATTAATCTACAGTGCTATAGATGGGGCTGATTTACTCTTTCAGTATGAGGTTAAGCTATTTTTCTGTCACTGCAGTTCTTAAAAATAATCTCTTTCTCCAGTGACTCAAGATTTTAGTGCATTAATATGATAAAGGATGATCGGGTCTGTACTCCTTTCTATGCCTATATTCAGTGTAAGGTTCCTCCTACTTAACAGAGCATCCTAATGTGTGATTATTACTAGGCAGCTCCACACCATGTGGACTAACAAGACTTTCTTATAGGCAGGACTGGTATCACCACCTATTACTAAGGTTGCCAAACACTCCTCATTATCAGCCTTTTTTCAGTTTCTTATAACTTTTCCAAAATTTAACTATTTGGGCTGAAATTTTCTATGCTTGGTGTATTTGGGAAAATTTCAGACAAAAGGGTTCAGATGTTTCCAAGACTGAGGTTAAGGAAAAATACATTGTGTTGACCTTTAAAAAAATTATGGTGACCTTTTCTTTGAAATGGTCTGGCATCCTCATGCTTTGCAGCAGGGACCTGAAATCTAGAAAAGCGGTGACCTTTGTGAGTGGGGTGGACCTTTTTCCATCCCCGTGACAATCCACCTAAATTTAGTCAAATTATAAGCCTTTGAAAAATTACCTGTTCATGTGTGCTCAGTAGAGACTTGCTAGAGCTTAACAGTTAAAACTTCAGAATACTCCCTCTTCTCTGAGCATGCTTGAGCCTCTCACAATCCCAGTGTTGACCAGACTGTGCATGTGCCATCCCCACAGAACAACAGAGCATACTACAAGGCTACCGAGTACTTTCTCTGTAACTGCTGCTCTGAGTAAGGGTAACAGAGCTGGGGCCTGGAACTGACAGAAAGGAGGCTGTGTCTCCTGTGCTCTTTATGACCCTCCTGCTGGTACCCAGGCAGAAAGGGAGCAGGAAGGAGTCTGCTTTGAATAGAGAGGGGATAAAGCTGAACATGGGGAAATAAAGGGAGTAGATTGGGACAAGGAGTCTGGTGATGATAAAAAGAACGCCAAAAAAACACTATTAAGGTGTCAAAGCCAACCCCTCAAAAGTTAGGAAATGTCAGAATTAAGATTGCCTGTGCAAGTCTTCTATACCTGACTCATCTCAAAGAAGAGGAAGGAACATGACCAATATACTTTCCCCCTAGCCTGCTTCGCTGTTCCTTATAACAGTTAAATCTGAAATGAAACTTGCACTTACTTCATTTTGTTTCCCAGAACTCTCTGCTTCTCGTGGAATCAAGCTGCTTTCACTTTTCATTTCACTCTCATGGAAAGCTTTGATGCTGTCCTGGACCAGAGTTTCAATAGACAATACCTGAATGTTGCAAGCTAATAGACAGAAACATTATTGTGATAGGTTTCCATTTTGGAAAGAATGGAAAGAGATTATTAAATGCAATTAAACTAATTCTGACAAGGCAGTTTTATTAAATGCAATGCACACTTCTTTTGGTTTGGGTTTTTAATGGAGTTTGTTCCCGCCAACACTACACTACAGCCTGTACAATGTACATTGGTAACTGCAATTAGTCTGTTGACCATTTTATAGCCATCTACAGAGAAGTTTTGTGAAAACATTTCTCACAGTTCTTTACTTAATAAATTCTGAAGCAGTAAACTTATGAGGTACAATGAATTAACAATACACTTTTATATTCAGGAACTTTTACTTTGGAAGGTAGAGAATAAATTCCATGGAGCCAGACCTTGCAAGTTCTGATGCATCTGAGGCACCTATCTTGCAACGAGCTCTGCAGGTGCAGGGATCTGACCACAAAGAGCTCATTGTAGGACTGGGGCTTAAAAAAGTGTAAACAAACAAACAAAAAAATAAAAAAGTCTACAGAAAAAAAACCTTCTACCTTCTTCCAAGAACTTTACACAGGTGCTTTTTCCACTAAAAAGCTTTCCTAAAACACATCCCTGGATAGGAAACGGAGGAAATACAGGTGGTGGGTGTTCAGGCATTGGAGGGTAGACAATGTCCATCAATCTATGAACCACATGACCCAATATATTGTTATTAGGTGGAGGTTTGCTTCCACTGTGCTCTTCAGGTGGGCACCACTCCCCTACCATACTCTGTATCAAAAACAAATCAGAGAATAATTCGTGACTATGCCTTGTATTTCATCTTTTAAAAGATAAATTCACAAATAAATAAATATTTTGCACTGCTAGAATGCTGTATTTCATCCAAAGATATCACAGGTCTTTACAAACATTATTAATTAAAACTCATTCAAACCTATTTGAGATAGGCATTTTATGCATTTTACAGACCAGTAAGCCCATTTTTATCCATTTTACAGAGAAATTAAGTAATTTGACTAATGCAATAAACAAGTCAATGGCAGAGTTAGGAGCAGAACTCAGGAGTCCTGACTTCAGCCCCCTACTTTAAATATTAGACAACACTGCTTCCCTATTACCAAAAACCAACATTGAGCTAAAACTTTCAGTAACACATTGACAATTATTTGATTTATTTCATAGGCATTTAGTTAAGAAACCAAATTACATAGTGTTTTAAGGGAGGAAAATAACCATGAGAAATGTGGGCCAGGTCTATACTTCAAACTTTTGCTGGCACAGCTACATCAGTCAAGGGTGTGATGAGGTATAATCTCTGGCCGACATAGCTGTGCTGGCAGAAGTGCCTCGCATAGATGCAGTTACACAGGCAAAACTGCATTTTTGCTGCTTGTGAGAGGACAGAGGGCTGGAATAATCAATCCTGGCAAAAGCATAATTTTGCTGGTATGAGCTATGTCCAAACTAGGAGCACTTTGTTGGTACAGTATACTAGTATAGCTATACCAGCAAAGCACTCCTAGGCCTGGTCTACACTAGGGTGGGGGGGAGTCGAACTAAGGTACGCGACTTCAGCTACGCTATCGAACTACCTTAGTTCGAACTTCTTACCTGTCCAGACGCTGCAGGATCGAAGTCCGCGGCTCCCCCGTCGACTCCGCCACCGCCGTTCGCGGTGGTGGAGTTCCGGAGTCGACGGGAGCACGTTCGGAGTTTGAACTATCGCGTCTAGATTAGATTATCGCGTCAAACTCTGAGAAGTCGAACGCTACGCATCAACCCGGCAGGTAAGTATAGACCTACCCCTAGTGTTGACCCAGATGTGGTTGATACTAAGAAAACGGAACATTTTATTAGGGTTGGATAATTCTAACTCTCTCAAAAGACTTATTGAGAAGACAGGCCATTAAACAGCTTCAAGAGGACAAGTTTTGGCTTCCAACGACCTGGGCTAGATTCACGCTTGTAATCTAAAGGTTAAACACTTCATTATCAATCTTTTATGTCATCCAGTTCTCCCTCTGAGCACTACTGAAAGACACAATATGTATTCAGTCACACTACAGGTAAAATATAAAGCTATTTTTCCTATGTCTATTAACAAATAGATATTGTCACAGTGTATTTCACACACTTCAAATATAAACTTGATTTGTGCTTACTTATTTCCACATGGAGCATCCCATGGAAACTGTAACTACATGTGATTACATATAACTATATTATTAGTGTAAATTAAAATGTTGCCTATTTTTTAAAACAGCAAAACTTATTTTGAGCTATAAAAATGTACCCTCTAACATATCTCAGGGCAGATAAAAATGTATGAGAGGAGACAGGATAAACTTACTTGAGCTCTAAGGGAACATCGACAGTGCAGCTGGGAGAATGCCTCTCAGCCCAGGTAGACAGACACAAGTTAGCTCCTCTTGAGCTCATGTGCTAAAAATAGCAGCATGGCCATTGCAGCATGGGTGACAGCACAGACTAGCCATCCAAGTACCAGCCTTCCTGACCCCCTGGGTCCGAGTTCACGTGGCTAGCCTATGCCGCCAAAACATCCATACAGCTATTTTTTAGCACACTAGATTGAGCAGAGCTTGCACTTGTCTGTCTACCTGGGCTGGGAAGCATGCTCCCAGCTGCAGTGTAGACACACCCAATCAGACAAAGGGGAAAAGTGAATTCCATACTGCATGGACTCTCCATTAAGATCACTCAGGCTTTGGCTACACTTACACTTCAAAGCGCTTTGAATCGCTAAGTGTAGTCAAAGCGCCAGCGCTGGGAGAGAGCTCTCCCAGCGCTGTCCGTACTCCACCTCCCTGTGGGGAATAACGGACAGCGCTGGGAGCCGCGCTCCCAGCGCTGGGGCTTTGACCACACTGGCACTTTGCAGCGCCGCAATTTGCAGCGCTGGAGGGGGTGTGTTTTCACACCCTGCTGCAGCGCTGCAAATTTGTAAGTGTAGCCAAGCCCTCAGTCACCAATTTTCTGGCCTTTAAATCTAAGGACTATTAGCTTGTGTGTCTCTGCTGACCTAAATTGTCATGATGGCTCACAGGGGAGAGGCAGCCTGGTTGATGTAAGGCAGCTTACATCAACCTAATTATGTCAAAGTACACACTGATGTAAGTGTCCGACTACACCGACATAATAACTCCAGAGAGGCATAGGGCTGTCAGTGTAGGTAGGGAGACACAGTGTCTGTCTAGATACTGCATTACTTACATCGGCTGTTGGCTGTCTTAGCAAGAAAGCCAGACAGGGAGAGCCCAGTCCCCAGCTCTCCACTCCCAGCTGGACTGCACCCACCCCGCTCCTTGCTCCCAGCTGGGCTGCTGCCTAGAGGCTCCCTGCTCAGGGACCCAAGAAGTCCAGGTGGCTGCCCCCACGCCCAGCTGTGAGTGGGGAGTTGAGAGTTGGGGGGGCAGTTGGGTTCCCAGCAGGGAGCTGTGTGGAGCTGAAAGCCTTGGCTCTCAGCCACCCACACTGCCCCTCAAGTCAGCGGAAGTACTCCTAGCGAGGACACACACCACCAACAGAAGGAGGGCAGTGTGGACATCAGCCACCGCGCTGGCTGTAAGTCAACCTAACATAGGTCGACTTAAGTCTGTAGTGCAGACATGCCCGCAGTCTTTCAGACAGCCAGGACCCAAGTCATATAGGGATATACAGATCAAAGTCAGTACCTTGAATTGCACCTGGAAGTTAAGTGAAATTCCATGTAGATCTAAATTTTTAAGAACATAAGAACGGTCATACTGGATCAGACCCAGTATCCTGTCTTCCAACAGTGGCCAATGATAGGTGCCCCAGAGGGAAAGAACAGAACAGGTAATCAGCAATCCATCACGTTGCACATTTCCAGCTTCTGGCAGAGGCTAGGGCTACTATCCCTGCCAACCCTGGCTAATAGCCATTGATAGAGCTATCATCCATGAATTTATCTAGTTCTTTTTTAAACCCTGTTATAGGTCTTGGCCTTCACAACATCCTCTGGCAAATTGTTCCACTGGTTGACTGTGTGTTGTGTGAAGAAATACTTCCTTTTGTTTGTTTTAACAGCTGCCTATGAATTTCATTTGCTGACCCCTAGTTCTTGTGTTATGAGGAATAAACCGCACTTCCTTATTTCGTTTCTGCACACCAGGCATGATTTTATAGACCTCTATCATATCCCCGCTTAGTCGTCTCTTTTCCAAGATGAAAAGTTCCAGTCTCATTAATCTCTCCTCATATGGAAGCTATTCCACATCCCTAATCATTTTTTGGCCCTTTTCTGTACCTTTTCCAATTCCACTATATCTTTTTTGAGATGGAGCGACTACATGGGCACACAGTATTCAAGATGTGGGCCTAACATGGATATGATATTTTCTGTCTTATTATCTATCCCTTTCCTAATGATTCCCAACATTCTGTTAGCTTTTTTTTTTTTTGACTGCAGCAGCACATTGAGCTTATGTTTTCAGAGAACTATCCAAGATCTCTTTTTTGAGTGGTAACAGCTAATTTAGACCCCATCATTTTATCTGTATAGTTGGGATTATGTTTTCTAATGTGCATTACTTTGCATTTATCAACATTGATCTAGGAGAACTAGTGTAATGTGTTCCTTGTGACTGATTCTATTTAATAAGCGAGCAGCTGCAATCTACAACTGCTGCAGCTTACACATATTCTTCAAGGGTAATCCATTGTAGAATGCACTGCAGTAATTATGTCAGGTGTCACAGTGCTTTGCCGTACTTTGCTGTTTTATCAGCTATACTTCTTATATTGGAGTCGCAATATTTTGTAAGGCAATACATACCTTCCTATGTTCTTGTCTTCACTTTTACTCTCTTAACCCCACTGTCTCAATCTCTGACATCAAAAGTTGCTGCCATAGCACAAGAGTTTGGGATATAATTTAAATATGCTGTTAATATACTTATTTGTGTTTGATGGAGTCACTGCAGTTCTAGAAAAATGTTTGTTAATCTGAACTGAACAAGATATTGTAAAGGGCCTTGCTGATGAATTGCTGACTGACAATTTCTCTATATTCTCTAACTATGCAATATTCAGGGCCACCCAGAGGATTCAGGGGGCCTGGGGCAAAGCAATTTCAGGGGCCCCTTCTATAAAAAAAAGTTGCAATACTATAGAAAACTATATTCTCATGGGGGCCCCTGCGGGGCCCAAGGCAAATTGCCCCCCCCCCAAGGCAGCCCTGGGAAAAATAAACATTTAAAAACCTTCCACATCTCGGCACAAACCCAGTTTTAAGAAAACTTCTTTTCAAGTCACCTTTACAAGGTATCACTGGTTCTCAGCATCAGCTAGTGCTAAAAGGCACTAAAGCTCATTAAAAGGGTTGGACAAATATTTTCTGTCAAAACTTTTTTTGGATCGAAAACTAAGGGTTTTTAAAAAGCAGAAAAAAATCACGTCTGCTTTCCTTCAAAATTTGTTGTGTTTTTTTTAATTGAAAAGCTGAAATTAGTCTGCCAAAACCTGAACATGGTTTGGGGTTTCAGAAGTGTGTGGCCAAATATTTGCTGCTTGCTGTGTTTGATTGTTTAAAGAAACAATAAAAAAAGTCTGCTTAAAAAAAAAATCCCAAAACTTTTGAACCACCTCAGCTTGTGACCAAATGCCTGAGACCATTCAGTCAGAGATTTTTCCAGGTTTCTGATAATCTGCTGTCTCCTTTGACTCATATCTGTCTCCGTAACTTTGGGTTCATTTAGCTTAGAACATAAGAATGGCCATACTGGGTCAGACCAAAAGTCCATCCAGCCCAGTATCCTGTCTACCGACAGTGGCCAATGCCAAGTGCCCCAGAGGGAGTGAACCTAACAGGTAATGATCAAGTGATCTCTCTCCTGCCATCCATCTCCACTCTCTGACAAACAGAGGCTAGGGACACCATTCCTTACCCATCCTGGCTAATAGCCATTAGTGGACTTAACCTCCATGAATGTATCTGTTTCCTAGAGACTGGCTCCATGGGGTCCCTCACAAACTGGAGACGGTTACTGTGGTTTTGTCTTTAGTATAGCTTATGTACATACTCTATGAACTGAGCATTTGAGATTGTTCCAGAATCTGGGATGAGCCTATGTTGTGAAAACTGAAACGCTCAAAATAGCACATGCACGTGAATGCACACAGGGTGCTAAAATTAAACTAACCCAGGGGTTCTCAAACTTGGGGTCGGGACCCCTCAGGGGGTCACGAGGTTATTACTGGGGGTCATGAGCTGTCAGCCTCCACCTCAAACCCCGCTTTGCCTCCAGCATTTATAAAATAGTGTTAAATATATTTAAAAAGTGTTTTTAATTTATAAGGTGGGGGTCACACTCAGAGGTTTGCTATCTGAAAGGGGTCACCAGTACAAAAGTTCGAGAACCACTGAATTACCTGAAGAACCTCTGGAGCCTCAGGGAATGCAGGGGAGGGTGGTCTCCCTTGGTAAGTTGGGAAGGAGGTAGGTGGTATAGGATATTGCTCTTCTCATGTGATCCCTCCCCCATGGAAAAGATAACAGCTTCGCTCTTTCTATTAAATAGCTGTCTGCAAGCCTCAAACTGCTGTATGAGCTTTAGGGTAGGAAAGGCTGTGCCTCCCAAAACAGCCTGGCCCTGCCCCCCTATCCGACCCCCATCCACTTCCTGCCCCCTGACTGTCCCACTCAGAATCCCCGACCCATTCTGCTCCTAGTCCCCTCACTGCTCCCCCGAGACCTCCTCCCCAACCACCACCCCGGGACCCCATCCCCCACCAACCCCCCCCATTCCCTGACTGCCCCGACCCCTATCTACCCCCCCACAGAGTCCTGACAGACCCCCGGAATGCCCACGATCCAATCCCCCCATTCCCCATCCCCTGACCACTCCCCCAGAACCTCTGCCCCCTCCCTGTCCCCTGACTGTCCCTGGGACTCCGTCTCTTATCCAAGCCCCCCCAGCCCCGGCCCCCTGCCATGCCGCTTACCCCCATTTCCCCCTCTCCCGGGGGCTCAGCGCGCCATGTCCAGGAGAAGCCCTGGACAGCGCTGCAGCGGCCTGACTCCAGCCTTATTTTTAATAAGTACCATTAGTATGTTCAGCACTGTACAGTAAATAGAACTATAGTCCCTGTATCAAAGAGCTTATCATTTTGAGGTCCTTAACTCAAGCAAACTGATGTTAATTTTAATTGGGCTTTGCCTAAAACCTCATTAAAAAATTAGTAAGGTCTTTAGTATTTTCCCCTAACTTAGACAAACAGAATGGTTCAGCTGCATAAGAAACTGGAAGATCAGATGATGGTGAAAATTCATGACTGAATTTTTTTTTCTTCAGATATATGTTGTGATATGTTATAGACTTCTGGCAGCAGTAACTGAGGTGGATTAACATTGATAGGGCTCCGCAAAAGTAGTACTTGAGTGAGGGATTTTAAGGAAGGATTTGAATGAAAAGAGAATTGATGTTTGGTGCAAGCATAGGGGGTAGTGAAGATGAAAGCACAAAGATGATAGGGGAAAGATAAAAAGGGCGGTGAGATATACCTCTTTCATATCCTTCCCTCAATACCCACTTCTGCTTTGATGCTAAGTGTCTGAAGTTGGGCCACGTTGAAAATTAAGGGCCGCATTTGAAAATTTTGGGTTGTGACTTGCCATGACCAAACAGAGAGTCAGTGTTTAGACAGCAGACAGTTGTAATTAGAGAATCAGTGAATTGGGTTCTCAATCTTGTGCTGTCCTGTATAGATCATGCTCTTCTTTCATCAACACTGATTTTATTTCTATTTGCTCTCTGTTCAAATGTCCGTAACCAATTTGACTTGCTAAAGGATCCTAGTGAATAGTGATTATGCTCTTTTTGAACCAATGAGTTATTGTACATTGCATCACTTGAAAATAATGCAAACAGTTAAAAAATTGCTATCCTAATTATTGACTTTTTTTGCATAAGCTCAATGTGTATTTAAAACAAAGTTATACTGCTGTCTGTCCTAATTCAGTACATGACTGCTGTGTTGACTGGCCTGTTAAGAGTTATAAAAATACTTTAGATATTTTTTAATTAATGTTTATTATTCAAAACTTATATAACATTCCATACATTTGCCTGGCACTTTAAACTGATATTAAAGCTATGGTAATTAATTTGCCATTTACTTATTACCAGTTAATTGCAAGTTAATTAGAAATTGAATTGAGAACACCAAATGTTTGGTGACAAGGAATAGAATAGGGGAGTAGGACTGGAAACCTAGAGGTGAAAGGACCTGATTTTCCTTTACACTAAGGTCCCTTTATCCCACTTGCAAGGTAAGGAGGCCTTAAAGGGTGCATAAATTAAATTTACATTCATTTTAACGTCCTGCATTCTCCCACCGTGGTGTACAGAGGCCTTAATGTAAACGAGACTCTGGCCCAAAGACTTATTATGCCATTACTAAATCTTAACCATCTAGGTTCCTCCCTCCACAGAGTTGTCTTTGCTCTTCTAAAGAAGGTTTTAAAATTTATCATACGTGTTAATTCTGTATGAACAGGTATCTTGTAAATAACTTTCAGTTGGTAGAGAACATACTTAAAGATTGAAAACAAAATAAACTGAGCTGTCAGACATACACCACACCAACCCCTAACAAAAGTTGACTACTTACTGCAAAAGAATATGTACCAATTGGTTCAGGATGTGGGTAAAAAGCACATATCGTGTGGTAATCATTTCTCAAACAACAAAGACAGAAATACAAGTTATTTACAATGATTGTGCTATATTATACTAAACAGACTGTCAGAAAAGATTCAAAGCATAAAAGCTTCTTTTTCAAACAATAGAATAAATAATACTGAATTGGGGGAAAAATAACTATGTAGTGTACTTTGGCCAAAGCAGTTTAACATTCTTACTTCAATTTTCAATTGTTAAATTATTCTGTGTTCTAAAATTGCAGGAAACAGATTATAGGATCTGAAAAATTGTCACTTAGATTATTACAGCATGGTCATAACAATATCAGCCATTTCTCAAAACTTCTTTTTTAAAATGTTGTCTTATTAAAATAAATGGATCACCAAATATAAAATTCCACTACAAAGGTGTAATTCACAACTTGTTGCAAATAGTATTTACAGGACTACCAGATCTTGTAACAGGCACTGTTTTTATTTAGTCTTGGGGTTTTTTTGCTGACTACTTTGTGTTACATTTTCTAATGTGGTGCATTAACTACACTTTAATTTCTACTTAAAAATAATTGCACTGAAGTTTCACGTGTTGTAGTTATGTAACATCAGTAACATCATAGTAACATCAGTTGTTCATATACAGTATGAAATGTGTTACTGCACTCAAGGCCAAACAAGGATTAAGAGTTTCAGGGTTGCACAGGCTTTCAAATGCCAGCAACAGAAAATATTATTTACTCCCAGACGAATATGGAGTTAATGTGAAAACATCTGTAACTACATGAAAATTTATATCTAATTCTATCATCATGAACTGTCAAAAAAAACCGAAAAACCAAATGTATTATAACATCACAACAAATTGTCAACAATCATGAGTAAACAAGGTGCATTTTCTTTCATTATGCCATGTCAGTTAGGGGTACCTTATATTCATCATAATCTTTCTCATCTAGCAAATTCATTTTATCCAACTCTACAAGTTGTTCTGGGGTTGGCTCAGTTGGCAAAGGTTCAATCGACGCTTGTTCATATATTGGTTTTCCGTTAAAAAAAAGTTCTTTCCAATCTCGCATCAGTTTCATTGGAATTAGGCTGCAGAAACAAAAACAAACCAAATTAGTTGTCAAACCAAACTAACAAGTCAGCTATTTTGAGAATTATGGACCCAATTCTGCCCCAAACATGCAGCAGAAGTAAACAGGTTCTACACTACAACATCTGTCGGATTTGGGACAAAGACAGAACCCACCCTAAAGACCGCATAGTTGTACCCAACCTCATCTGCAGCTGCTGTCATAGACACAAGGGCCGCTGTATCGCCACATATGTGCCAGTGTACAGTATTTGGTTGGTGAAACTGTGTAGTAGCAAATCTATTGTCTCTGCCCCTCTCCCACTCCAAAACTTATATTCTCACTGGGGAAGGACTCATTGGAGGATCTGTGGAGATGTACTCTAGGCTACACAAGAGATGTGGACTCCACACCTAATCCATCCCTTCCGCAGTTTTCCTGCACTCAGAGCCTTACGCACCAACAAAAGAGGGTGGCAAGATCTGTCCAGAAATGCCTACTCTACATGTTAATACTAGTTTATGATAATATAAGTAATTCAACCTGATTATGTTAAAGGTATTTCTAGAAAATAAAAAATTAAAGTAGATATAAATATGGAACAAGTGTTTTTATTATTAAAGATAAAACAAAGAACCTGAACACATCATGTGTAGTAATTCTAGGGTTGCTCAAGTCAACAAGCTGAGCAACACCAGTAGCATAATTAGTCCATATTCAACACGTGTGCTCAAACTGAACTGAGTTATATTATTGTCAAAATACATAAGACTACCTTATAATTATCTTGTACTTTGTATTAAAGAAAAAAAAAGTTGTGATTTAATTATATGATCATAAAAGGGCACAACTATAAAATTGCTAGCAGACAGCATTATCATTTTGGAACAACAACTTCATCTATTTGAATTTTCTTCTTTTTAAGTACAGATCTGAGATAACTGAGTGTTATGCTATAAATATACTTTGCACATAATACCTTTGAACACTGAAAATAATACTGTTTGCATCTTGCACAAGGAAATGCATGGAAATACTGACAAAATTTACCTCCCGTGGCAGTCAGGATGCTGATACAATCTTGATCTGTATATGTACCTATATAGTGTATTCACCACTCAGTTCACATATGTTTTATACTAATTTACATTGGAGTCATGGCTGCACATTGACAAGAAAATCACCCACAAAATGTGAACGTGATGTTAAATATTGCAATGCTGAAATACAATTCATATTAAACATCTGTTGGGCCATAATTTATATTTGCACATTTTTCTTTAAATCTTTTGCTCTTAATCTTTTAACAGAACTGTTATTTTTTAAAGGTAATGGAGTTTTATATTTATATTCTTGGGGTGAAATCTTCACCACCACTCTAGCACCTTTATGCTGTGTAAAAAGGCTGGAACAACGTAAGGGAACCCTGAAAGCCCCAAATCTGACCAGGGGAGGATTCCCTTGGGACAGGAACTGTGGAGACAGCTGCAAGACTGCTTTCTGAGGATCATCTCACAAGCTCTGATGCAGGGGGCATGTCAGGGGTGGGGCCACCCAGAGTATATAACCTGTGGAGATTCCAAGCAGAGCTGTGGTCCTTAGGGCAGCCCAGGGAGTAAACAAGCCTCCACAGCTGTCTAAATTATACTGTGGGCCATCCAGCCATTGGAGTGGCCTCAGATTGGGAGGGCACAAAGTTTTAAGCCACTTCAGCCTCCCCCTACTCCTGACTTGTGAGTTCTGTGCTGTGCAGACATTTGTGAGGACATTTTTGCTTCTCAATGTAGAGAGAAAAATATGAAAGTCATAATAAGGACATCTTATAAAACTTCTACATTATTCACATTTTCAATCATACTGAAATGCAATGGCCTCAGCCTGAGTACAGGGATACTCTACAGTTATAAAAACAAACATTCAGTACTCTCCTGGTCCTACCAATTATTCAATTCTCTGAATTCTCTTAGTTTCTAGAGTGCACAATAACTATATGATTATTTCTTATTAATCATACAGTATGTTAATCTACGTACTCTGACTGGATAAAAGCCATAGTGCAGGGCTCTGCGTAATCACTGTATAGTTATTTTTCAATGTCTCTCAAGAAGAGATGTACTGACCCATAAGGAGCAAAAGGAGATGAGAGAGGGAAATGAGAAGGTGAGGTGAAAGATGGGGAGAGCACTTGCACACTTACATAATGAAGAAAGGATCAAAAATATTTTAAAACGAATTACCTTTCAGCAGTCTGACAGCTCGTGTTGTTTCTGGGCTTTCCCCCTACTTTCCCATATTTAATTTAAAATTTCAGTGTAAAAAGATCAACAATCACCTGAAGTTGTAGCTTGTTATCTCATTCTTAACCATATCCTGAGTTAAGACTAGCTAGCAGTGATTCTTCAGGGAGCTGGGTTGAGGACCCCTATTAGGTAAACAATGACTGAAACACTGCCTTCCCAAAACCAGTATCTGTTCTTGATACCATGTCATGAAAATGGTGGTTTGTGAAGGTAGCCTTATTCAGTACCCTTACAGATTTCAAATAAAGGCACATTGTTTATACATGTTGTGGAAGCTGCTATCCCCTTTGTTAAGTGAGCCCCGCCCAACTAGCTCATAACATGACTGAATGCATAATCTTATCCACTTACACAGGCTTTGAGCCAAGATGGGAAGACCCTTAGATTGTTCTCTGAAAGTCACAAAAAGCTTCCACTTTCTGAATTGCTTGCAAACAATACTAGGATGTGAGTAAGACTTAGGACATTAAATCTGCTGTCGTGAACAATTCAAATGTGCATTATATTCACCTTGCAGTTTCAAATGCATGCAGTATTATTTCAGACTGTCACAAAATGTTTTGTCCCTTTCAAAGCAGGCCTAAGTCCATTTAAAGCCTTTTAAGATCAGCACTCTGTGGGTTGTACTCATCAGAGGGATTGTGTAACTGCAGGTTACAGCAAAGCCTACTGTGGAATGGAACAGCACTATATACAATCGCTTGTTTTCGCAATAATTAGAGAAGACTGGAGGGTGTAGCAGCTTGCTGTAGAGATGCTCCAAGGTGGACCAAACTGAGTTGTAGACCAAGATTGCCAGTGGTGTTCCCAGAGGTCAGGGACCTGAAGCAGGAGAAGGAGAGGGGCTGTGGCCAGAAGCCAGTGAGAGGGCCTAAGAGAAGTCCTAAAGGCAGGCAGGAGAAGGAACCGGTGAGGAGTAAGAGTATTACTGAAAAGAGTATGAGCCATGGACTAAGGAGTGCTAAAGGTTTCCAGACCAAGGAGAAAGCAGGGGAAGAAAAAAGTCTGACAAGAAAAGAACAGAGAAGGCAGGAGACTCAGTGAAAAAACAAGCTCTTTCTTGTTTAGAGGTCCCAGGCCAAAGCTTCCAGAGAGGATAAGGGGAAGTTCTCCTTTACGTTCCTCCTTCAAGTGGGGAAGACCACACTATACCCTGGCTGAAAGATTTGTTTAGCCTGTGGCAGGAAAAGTCTATCAGTGAAGCCAGTGGAGAAGGCTGAAGAATTGTGGACCAGGGAGTGGCAAAGAACTTGTGTGGAATCCTAGCTATTAAGGGGAAGGATTTAGCTAAGGATGGGTGATGGTTTGTTTGCAGAAATCTTTTGTTTTGAACTTTTATTTGTCTTAGAAAGGGAGGAATATTTGACTTGGTCAGAGGGCCAAACTGCCAATTCACTCAAGTACCCAGCTATCTGAAAGCAAGGGGAAATTAAAGCACCAATCTGATGGGAAACTAAGGCATGGCAGCATCTGATGCCAGACCAGGTAGGAAAACCTCTTACAGTCCTAAAGCATTAAGTTGTGATTTCTTGGCCTTCTTAAACAGTTGCTGTTTCACCCACAGGTGGCTCTGTTGCTGATGTGAGGGAAGTAATTTGTAAAGTACACATTGAACCTAAAGCCTTTTAACCTGAAGGATCTCAAAATGCTTTTCAAACTTACTTCTATTAGGGCTCTCCAATTATTAAAAAAAAAAAGATGTTTGTGATTAATTGCAGTTTTAATTGCACTGTTAAACAATAACAGAATACCATTTATTTAAATATTTTTGGATATTTTCTACATTTTCAAATATATTGATTTTAATTACAACACAGAATACAAAGTGTATAGTGCTCACTTTATATTATCTTTTATTACAAATACTTGCACTGATAAAAAGAAATAGTATTTTTCAATTCACTTCATATAAGTACTGTAGTTCACTCTCTTTATCATGAAAGTGCAACTTAAAAATGTAGAATTTTTTTTTACATAATTGCACTCAAAAACAAAACAATGTAAAACTTTAGAGCCTACAAGTCCATTCAGTCCTACTTCTTGTTCAGCCAATCGCTAAGACAAACAAGTTTGTTTACATTTATGGGAGATAATGGTGCCCACTTCTTATTTACAATGTCACCTGAAAATGAGAACAGGTGTACGCATGGCACTTTTGTAGCAGGCGTTGCAGGTGTTTATGCGCCAGATATGCCAAACATTTATATGTCCCTTCATGCTTGACCACCATTCCAGAGGACATTCTTCCATGCTGAGGATGAGTTTTACTCGATAACATAGCAAATGTTATGTCACCAAAAAAAATAAAAATCTACATTTGTAAGTGGCACTTTCACAATAAGAAGATTGCACTACAGCACATGTACGAGATGAACAGAAAAATACTATTTCTTTTGTTTATATTTTACAGTGCAAATATCTGTAATAAAAATAATACAAAGTGAGCACTATACACTTCGTACAATTTGTTATAATTAAAATCAATATTTGAAAATACAGAAAAACATCCAAAATATTTAGAATAAACTTCAATTGGTATTCTATTATTGTTTAACAGTATGATTAAAACAGTGATTAATCACAATTAATTTTTTAATCAGACTAATTTGTTTTGATTAATCACTTGAGTTAACAGTGATTAATTAACAGCCCTACAATCTATATAAATTACATTGTGATCCTTTAGAACAGGGGTCGGCAACCTCTCAGAAGTGGTGTGCCAAGTCTTCATTTATTCACTCTAATTTAAGTTTTTGCGTGCCAGTAATTTTTTAGAAGGTCTCTTTCTATAAGTCTATAATATATAACTAAACTATTGTTGTATGTAAAGTAAATAAGGTTTTTAAAATGTTTAAGAAGCTTTATTTAAAATTAAATTAAAATGCAGAGCCCCCCGGACGAGTGGCCAGGACCCAGGCAGTGTGAGTGCCACTGAAAATCAGCTCATGTGCCTTAGGTTGCCTACCTCACGTGCCATAGGTTGCTTTAGAACAAAAGGTTGTACTACAAATATAATATTTAATTATTATTATTAATTCATGTGCAAAAAATGTGAAAATATTAAAAAGTATTTCCAGTTGAAAGTAATTAGCACTGTGGAGTTGAGTTTAATTTTTCCACAGTAACATTAGCTCCGGTACACTGAATACGAGAAACAGAACTCATGATTCTATAATAATCTTTTAAATTATATGCTTGTTTTCAGTATTAACCACAACTGGAAAGCAGGGCGTTCACAAGGGAACATATTTCATGAAATAATGTGTCTCACTAATTTTCCTTTCCCTGTATTCTGTTTCTTATACACTTATTTTCTCTGACTTCTGAAATTTACTTACTTGTTTGTCAACATTCGATATTCTCCTGTTTTGGCTGACAGATCAATAATTTGGTCAATCACTTCCCAACACATGGAATAATGCTTTTTATATCGAGCCTCTGCTCTTTCAGCAGCAATTTTCTCATGTAGGTCTCTTTCTTTGCAAATATGTTCCTCATAATCAATTTTTTCTTGTTTTGCAAGAGCCTAAGGATTTTTTTTCAAAAACACACTTTTTAATTAGATTGTAAATTAACTTGCACTGGCATAGCAATAAAAAAAGTTTAAAAATGCTTAGAGTAAATCTATAAAAAGAAAATGAACTTGATGAATTTGAGTCAAGAATTGAAAACATTTTTATAAGATTCATTAATCAAATGATATATAGCAGGTAATAAAAAATTAAGACCTGCAGAAGTCTGAATACAACCTCTGAGGACTCTGTAAGTTCCTGCTTTTTGCAAAATAGTTACTAATATACTAAAGTAAAGGAACAAAATGTTACCTCCCCCATAACAAGTAAAATATTTTTTCAGTGATTTCTGAAAAAAAGCCATTTTAACCTTAAACATGGAGAGAGTATATTTGCTATTCATGAAAAACAGACACTGGGTGAAATCCCAGTCCCAGTACAGTCAATACCAAAACACCTCTCGATGTCAATTGGGCCAGGATTTCAGCCATTAAATACATTTTAGAAGGTATGGCACACAGCAAGGGCCTAATCTGCAAAGAATTAATACAAAGATACTGATACTATTTGAGCTTTTGAACCCCCACCCTCCAAAATTTTTGCACATAAAATCAAAAAGGAGGAAGAACAACTTGACTATCAGCACTCCCAACAGCACAGTGGGCCCTGGTGGCCAGGAGGTGTAATTCTGGACAATCCCTGATCAATACCTACAGACTCCTGGATGCATGAGATTCCTAATGAGAATTAAGTTTATTTTGGAGGGACTGGGAGGAGATAGAGTGAGGGTTCAGGGCTGGAAAGGGTGAATGTGTGAGTGTCATGCCCTGCTGTATGCATAACATTTGGCATAACATCTCATTTGGACTTAGGCTTCCAAGTGCTTAAGTCACTTTTGAAAATGAGACAGGCTCCTAAGTCACTTAAGCCGTGCAACACTGGCTGGGCAATGCCTGAATACCTTTAAAAATCTGAGCTCATGTATGGGAGGCAGACAAAGCTCTGCACAATATATTGAATAATTAATCTTTTACCGCCTCTCTGTCAAGAGCTTCTTGGAACTCTTTCAGTCGTCTTTCCTCATACTGTTTTTCTCTGAAAATTCTGTTCTGCCATAGCACTTCTTTTTCATGACGAACATGCATGAGTTGTACAGCAATCCTCCGCTCCTGCTGGGACTGTCTCATTAATCTATTAACAAGTTGCTCTTCCCGGTAAGCCTCCTAAAAAAAATAAAATATTGTAAGCTATGCTAAATAGTGATTAACTATTTAATGGTTATGTCAGAAAATTCTATACTCCTGATATAAAATGTTTATTCAAAATAGCATGACAGTCTTCATCTATGCTTATTTAACATACATAGCCTAAAACATACATTTCTATTTATGATGCTATCAGTAATATAATATAATTACGGTTTTATCAAGTAATACATAACCACTTAAAAATATTTTAATTGAAATACTCAACAGAAACACATTTTCTTAAAATTTAGGCAGCTAAAATTAATTTTAACACAGACTATTTTGATGTGACTTTTCTGTGCTTCAAATAATTCTCTTTTTAGTTGTAATGATACTCACTCCCCAACAACTAGTCCCAGTTTCCTTCTCTTCCCCTGGCCCCGTCCTACAACTCATATCCAGTCCCAGTTCTCCCTCTCCAAAGGTTCCTTGTCCTAATCTACTCCCCCCACATGCACATCCCCTCTGCTTTTTATTCAGGCAGCTTCCTTCCTCACAGTAGAACGGGGGCATTGAGTACAGGTGACTCTCCATTCTAGTGCCTGGACCTGGCCCTAAGATAGCCTGCATCAGCCTGGAGCTTAATTGCAAGGAAAGTCCAGCTCAGCCCTGGGCTGAAGCATGCCTAGTACAGATAGATGGAGAGCTGTAGTAGCCAGAAGTTGGTCTAATAAAAAAAAAAATCACCTCACCCACCTTGTCTCTCCAGTACAGATGGAATCTTTCAAGAAGATCTAGCAAGTCTCTAGTGAGTAAGCGTGGACTGCAATTTTTCAAAGTCTTATAATGACGAATTTGGATGGATTGTCACAGGGCCGGCAAAAAGCAGATCCCTGACACAAAGGCACACGACTCCTCCTTTTCCCTCCCCTAAATGCTAAAATTTTGCAAAATAAGTCGGCCTGATGTAGATGCCCAGCCTGTAAAATTTCAGCCTAAACAGTTAAAGATGGTAAAGTTATAATAGGAAGTGTCAGGCAACTGCCTATTATAAATGTTAAGAAAGAAATCATAAAGGAAAAGGAGGACTGGTTTTCTGTTTCTCCTTATTATCCTAATTAACGTAGGAGTTTAGGAGGGTTTAGGAGTTTGTCTTTGTTAAATGCAGTGGCAACCAAAGTTTGTAGTAACTCCTCATTGACATGCTTACATTTTCAGCTTCCTTCTGCCACTCCTCTGTTCTTATGAATTCAGATCTCTGAATTAAACTTCAAAACTTTTCAGCTGCTTCTGCAGCCCAGGCACTGAGCTTTGAGTGAAAGTTGCAGTTTCCCTTTGAAGTCCCACTGTCCCACAGAAGGGCTTGAAAGGGAAATCACTGATTCCCTCTGCAGCCCAGACACCTGCTCCAGAAGCAATGGTACAGCTTTAAAGTTTAGTTTAGAGATCTGTAATTGGAGCTTGTCTAAGAGTCCCAATTCAGTTTCTTCAGAAAAGAGGAGAGAAGTGAAGAAAGAGGCTAGAGGGGAAAACTGGCAGCTCTTCACTAACACTTTTATCCATCATGAGCTTAGTTTCCCTTTCATCAGATGTTTGTGATGGAGCTGCAATGGAACAACACACTACATAAACCCACCTCAAATTTTGTTTTCATTTTGTAAACTACTGTTAACAAACAAGACATACTCCAAAAGCAATAACCAACTCTAATATGCTACAGCGTGCCTCACAGTACAACGAGGCATGTAACAATAACCTACTAACACATATCCATGGGGGTTAATGGCAGTTCTAGAAGTACTATAGAAAATTCTGAGAAAGATGTCCTTTGTATTACTGCAAACTGTGATATACTGTTGTAGAGGAAAAAATGCAAATTCAATATTGTAAATTCAAACCATTTTATTTGTTTTTTAATTCTTTTGACTTCTTGAATACTATATCAAATGGGCAGGCAGGCTAGTGCATTCTAATGAAATGCTACTGACTTGAAACGTCTAAGAAGATATACAGCACTATCACCTCCAGGGGCAATAGTTTTCAACTGGCTATTAAGCCAGCCTCTGAGGTCTCAATCCTGCAATGAGCTCCACATGGGCACAGGGTTCTGCCCACATGAAGCTCACTGCAGGATCAGATCTGATTTTGCATGCACACATCCATTTTCACACAGAAATGTCATTTATGCATGCAAATTTAAAATAGAGAATTCAATAGTCTTGAAAATGAAGGTTACTTGCCTGTAACCAGAGTTGTCTGAGATGGACTCTGCACATTCCCATGAATGGGATACACTGGTTGGTACAGCTCAAGTGGTGGATCCTTCTCATAGCAGTGCCCATAGGAACACTCATGTGCCCCTTCTACTTCTTCCCTCTGCATCCCTGAAAATTTTGAGGGTGAGGTTATAAAACGGGGGTGCCCACTGATACCTCAGTTCCTTCCACCACTTTCTTAGACTCAATAGTCCATTAGGCTTCTGAGGATGAGGAGAAAATGGGCAGGAAGTGTGAATATGCAGAGTCCATCTCAAAGAATTCTGTTTACAGGAAAGTTATATTAATTTCTTCTTCAAAGTGGCCTCTGCATATTTCCACTTCTGAGATAGTTTGCCAAACTGTAGACCATCAAAGGAAGGTGGGACTTGGAGTCCTAACTGAACAGGGATTGAAATACTGCCCTACCAAACTGAACGTCAGCTCTAGACACTAAGTCTAAGGAGTAGAGGTTTATACATTTTGAGCTCTAAATAGCAATCTCACAGATCTCAGGAACTGGAACATGTCTAAAGCATGCTGTGGAGGGAGCCATTGCTCTGGTAGAGTGTGACTTAACCCCAACAAGGGGAGGAATAGATGTTAGCTTGTAACTTCTCTCTATACATTGTGAAGAGACAGCATGACTTTGTGGCTGTCTGTACATAACATAAAGAGATTGGGAGACTTGTGAAATTCTTTGGTCCTATTAAAACAGTAAGCTAGAGCTCTCTTGGTATTTAAAGTATGTAGTTCTGACTCCCCTATGTGGTGTGAGGTCTAGGAAAGAAAACTTGTACATTCATCATTTGATTAATGTCGAAGTCAGATACCACCTTGGCAAGGAATGTAGCATTTGAATGAAGTACCACCTTATTGTTGTGAAAGACAGTGAATGGTGAATTGACTATGAGGGCATGTAGATTACTCATTTGCCTAGCTGATGTCATGGCTATTATAAACATAATTTTAATAGCTAGGTGGAATAGTGAACAATCTGCCATATGCTCAAATGCAGACTTCATGAGCTGCTTTAAGACTGAACTGAGGTCCTTGAAGGAACAGAGTCTTTCATTCACAGGTCCCTTCATAAGTTTCTTAACTCAGAAGACAGATTTATTGTCTATGAGCACTTAGTGTGCCTCTATAGCTGCTAATTGCACTTTCAAAGAAGATTTGGAAAGACCTGAAAGCTTTAATTGAAGTAAATAATCAAAAATATATTATACTGGAGCCAATGTTAGATCTATATGTTTTTTGGATATCACCGTCACAAATCTAGTCCACTTGAGATATCATAACACCTTCTGGTTGACTATTTTATCAAGTTAATCAATAGCTGATGCACTTCTGAAGGACAAGATTTTTCAAGGTATGTTAGAGTCCTGTAGCCCATGAAGTTAGGTGAAGTGGTAGAGGGTCAGAAGATAAATTCTGCCTAGCTCCTCCCTGTTCAGATAATAAACCTGGTAACACTGGAAGTAGCCAGTGCGCTCCATTGGAGAGTTGAAGAAGGGCTGTTTATCACTGTTGTCTTGACCATACTTGGGCAATAAGAATTATCTTGTCTCCATCTTATCTTTTTTCTCAGTCTCTGGATCAGAGGAAAGGGGAGAGAAAGCATAAAACAGACCCTTCCACCAGTTCACAAGAAAAGACTCTGATATGGACATACTGTCTCTCCCTGCTCATGAGCAAAAGAATAGACACTTCAAATAATGTCTGGTGACAAGAAGATCTATGCCTGGGAGCCTGTACAGGTCATCGATTTCTTTAATAACCATTCATGCATCTCTGCTCAGTTGAACTGCTATCCTGTTGACTTTACCTGCATCCTCACACAGCTGGAAAGAGTGAGCCTCTCCCTGTTTGTTCACATAGTACACTGCCAGTGTATTGTCTGTGATGAACGGCACTACCTTGTTCTTGATGCCATGTATAAAAGATTTAAATGCCAAACAAATTACTCTCAATTTTAGGAAGTTAGTGATCTCTTTTCTTGAGAGCTCCAGTGACCTCTAATTGCTAATCTGTTGTTCCCCATCTCTTGCTGAAGGCAACAAAGGCATCCAGACCACACTACTCGATCCATTGTCTACAGCCAAGCTCTACAATACAATTGCATTTGCTCCAACCCCTCAGACAGAGACAAACACCTACAACATCTCTATTAAGCGTTCTTACAACTACAATATCCACCTGCTGAAGTGAAGAAACAGATTGACAGAGCCAGGAGAGTACCCAGAAGTCACCTACTACAGGACAGGCCCAACAAAGTAACAGAACGCCACTAGCCATCACCTACAGCCCCCAACTAAAACCTCTCCAGCGCATCATCAAGGATCTACAACCTATCCTGAAGAACAATCCATCACTCTCACAGATCTTGGGAGACAGGCCAGTCCTTGCTTACAGACAGCCCCAAACCTGAAGCAAATACTCACCAGCAACCACACACCACACAACAAAAACACTAACCCTGGAACCTATGCTTGCAACAAAGCCCGTTGCCAACTCTGTCCACATATCTAGTCAGGGGATACCATCATAGGACCTAATCACATCAGCCACACTATCAGGGGCTCGTTCACCTGCACATCTACCAATGTGATCTATGCCATCATGTGCCACCAATGCCCCTCTGCCATGTACATTGGCCAAACTGGACAGTCTCTACGTAAAAGAATAAATGGACACAAATCAGACGTCAAGAATTATAACATTCAAAAACCAGTTGGAGAACACTTCAACCTCCCTGGCCACTCGATTACAGACCTAAAAGTCACAATATTACAACAAAAAAAACTTCAAAAACAGACTCCACTGAGAGACTGCTGAATTGGAATTAATTTGCAAATTGGACACCATTAAATTAGGTTTGAATAAAGACTGGGAGAGGATGGGCCATTACACAAAGTAAAACTATTTCCCCATGCTTATCTCTTCCCCCCTGCCGCCCAGTTCCTTATATCACCTTATCATGTGCTGGAAATGGGCCATTTTCATTACCACTACAAACAGTTATTTTTCTCTCCTGCTGACAACAGCTCACCTTAACTGATCACTCTCCTTATAATGTGTATGGTAACACCCATTGTTTCATGTTCCCTGTGTGTATATATATATCTCTTCCGTCTGTATTTTCCACTACATGCATCTGATGAAGTGGGTTTTAGCCCACGAAAGCTTATGCTACAATAAATTTGTTAGTCTCTAAGGTGCCACAAGTACTCCTGTTCTTTTTGCGGATACAGAATAACACGGCTACTACTCTTTAACCCTAAGGTAAGGTAAGGTATGTGATGAAGATAAAGAGTCCAGGTAGGAGGAGGCCCAAGGAAGTAGCAGCAACTAACTGAAATGAGAGGCACATGGCTGCTGTTTATAGGCTCCCTGAGTTGGAACCTGAAGTAGTGGGTGGGCCTGGGCTCCAACACCAGCCACTGGAGAAATGGTGTAAACCCCAAGAATGGGACAAGGCTCATTTGGAAGCCAAAGCAAAGGGCTGAATGTAAAGGGCCCAGAACTGGGTCTTAAGACCCTGGTCAGAGCGGATACACAGTTTTGCTATCCCAGAAGGGGTTCATTTTGACTATGTGACATGGCTGAAGAGTCAAGCCACTGAAGAACTGACAACCTACAGGGGTGCCAGGAGTAGAACAAGGCCTACAGTTCCACACACAGGAGGTGCTCAAGAGGTAAGTGCTCCCCATTACAACATCCTTTTGGCAGACTGAAGCTTCAGTTATCTGTCTTCTAGCAGATAAGCTCTGCCCTCTTGAGAGTCAAGAACTGCTTCTGCAAAAGGGATTCTCTACATAGGAGGCAGAAGGGATTTTTTTTTCACATTTATCAAGAATTCTAACCACTTAAATATGTGTAATGTATATCTTTGAAAAGGGCATCTTTTTATGATGTTTTGATAAGCCAATTATATAAATAAGGGTAAATGAAAAAAAACTGCTGTCTTAAAAGAGAGTCTCTACCACAGATAGGCACTTTGTAAATCACCCGGGGGCAGCAGACAGGCCAAAGGGTAGGACTTTGTATTTGGAAATGTTCTTGTCCAACCATGAAAGGGAGATAACTGCAGTGACTTGGTCTGATAGAGATAGGGAAGCATACATTCTTTGGATCAAGAGCTACAAACTAATCTAAGGCCTGGTCTACACTAGGACTTTAATTCGAATTTAGCAGCGTTAATTCGAACTAACCGCTCAACCGTCCACACCAGGAAGCCATTTAATTCGAACTAGAGGGCTCTTTAGTTTGAATTTGGTACTCCACCCCGGCAGGTGGAGTAACGCTAAATTCGACATGGCTAGTTCGAATTAGGCTAGGTGTGGATGCAAATCGAACTTAGTAGCTCCGGGAGCTATCCCACAGTGCACCACTCTGTTGACGCTCTGGACAGCAGCCCGAGCTTGGATTCTCTGCCCAGCCACACAGGAAATGACCCGCGAAAATTTGAATTCATTTTCCTGTCTGGGCGGTTTGAATCTGACGTTCTGGTTGCACATCGGGGCGAGCTCCGCAGCACCGGCAGCAATGCAGAGCTCTCCAGCAGAGGAGTTCATGTAATCTCTGAATAGAAAGAGGGACTCGGCATAGACTGACCGGGAACTCTTCGATCTGATCGGTGTGTGGGGCGAGGAGTCTGTGCTTTCGGAGCTGCGCTCCAACGAACGGAATGCAAAGACCTACGAGAAGGTCTCCAAAGCCATGATCCAGACAGAGGATACAGCCGTCATGCAACGCAGCGCCGCGTGAAAATCAAGGACCCCAGACAAGCCTACCAAAAAATCAAAGCGGCCAACGGACGCTACGGAGCCTGCCACCACTGCCCCACCAGTGACCATGGACTCTGATGATGGGACAGTGTCGATGGACAGTTCCTCGACGATGTTCACGGACGGGAAGATGAGGAAGGGTTTGTGGAGGACGAGGCAGGCGATAGCGCTTACAACGCTGGTTTCCCCGACAGCCAGGATCTATTCATCACCGTCACGGAGATCCCCTACCAACCCTCCCCGGCCAGGAACCCGGATCCTGAATCAGGGGTAGGATCTGTCGGTAAGTGCTTTAACCATGTTAACTTTTATTCTTAATATAACAGGAATCTGAAGTGTGTGAAAAGGAGGTCTCTGTATATATGGTGATAGAACAGAAATCCTCCTGGGAGAATGCCACGAAGCTCTCCTGCCGTTAATCGATAAGCATCAGCAGGAGGTTCCTGGGGAGAGCTGCCTTACTGGGTGCTCCGTGGTAGCACACTTTTCCGCGCGAGGCTTTCACGCGGTATTCAGGGAGCACTGCCTCCCAGAGCACGGCTGCATAGGTCCGTGGTTCGTGCTAGATTTCACGCAGCATGCGCTCTCTATCTCCTTCAGTGCCCGTCCTCACGGTGATCTCGCTCGGAGACTCCTGCATCTAAGTAGGGGAAGAAATGTTACGTTACGCCTGGTCCAAAGTATTTTTAATAAATAAACGGACAGACGGCATAGCACAGACTCAGCACGCAGCTGCGTGACGAGCGTAACGGAAAGCCAAAGAATCAAATGGACGCTCATGGAGGGAACGAGGACGCAAGGTATCCCACAGTTCCTGCTGTCTCCGAAAAGCATTTGCATTCTTGGCTGATCTCCGAATGCTTCTAGGGTCAAACACAGTGTCCGCGGTGGGTCGGGGCATAGCTCGGCAATTTACGCAGCCCCCCGACCCCCAGAAGTTAAAGGGAAAACAATCCTCTGTTGACTCTTTTACATGTCACCGTATCTGTACTGAATGCTGCAGATAGACGCGATGGTGCAGCACTCAACACCAACATCCTTGCTCCCCCCACGCTATGGATGGCTGATGATGAGGATGCATTTCCATCTTTTTGTACCATCAGCCTATTGGCACATGGGGCAGTGCAAAAGGGCTGGTAACCATGACAACCGTACCAACTTGCTTGGGACCGGTCGGTCAAGGCCGCCTGTTGCTAATTTTTCATGGTAGATGGTGCAGTATGGCTGGTAACCGTCCTCATCATTGCAACAGGGGGCTGAGCTCCATCAGCCCCCACCCTTCATTGTAAAGAAAAGATTCAATTGCCCCTGGACTAGCAGAGGGATGAGTGGCTCCCTCCTCCACACCCCTTAATGTCATCTCTGGACTATCATTGCAGCTGGAGGCTTCCTTCCACTCATTTCTCACAAACGACTACCTGTGTCTTGTTCATGCATTCTATATTACTTCATCACACAAGTGGGGGGACAATGGTATTGGAACCCAGGAAGGCTGGGGGAAGAACGGAATGAACAGCTGGGGTTGTTTCAGGAGCACACCCTGTGAATAGCGTTCAGCTCAAAATTTATGCAGGATTGGACAGAGAGCAGCTGTGGTCTCTGGTTGTATGATACAGTGGTTCTCTAGTACACTTGCCCATAATCTAGGCAGGACTGATTCTATTTTTAGATACCCAAAAAGGAGGGATTGACTCGGGGAGTCATTCCCAAATTTTGCTTTTGCGCCCCTGGCTGATCGACCAGGGGCACTTATGACAGCACCAAATGGCGCAGTGCAAAAGGACAGGTAACCATGACCATCTTATTACCGTCTTCTTACCAGTTCATGGTATGGTAGACGGTGCAGTATGCCTGGTAACCATCGCTGCTGTCATGCAAAAGCATAAGCATGCTGCTGTGTAGCGCTGCTGGTCCGCCTCTGTCAGCGGCATCCAGTACACATACGGTGACATATACAAAAGGCAAAATAGGGTCCATTGTTGCCACGCTATGGCGTGTGCCAGGGCATTTCATGGAAAACGTGCTCGAAATGATTGTCTGCCATTGCTTTCCCGGAGGAAGGAATGACTGGCGACATTTACCCAGAATCCACCGCGCAAATGATTTGTGCAACAGCAGGCACAGGGGTCTCAACAAAAAATTCACAGAGACAGCCTAGACTCAGTTAATTGTTCGCAAAAAAGTATCATTGCAAGGAATTAACTAACTGTTTCCCATCTCACAGCTTCCACTGTCTCCAGACCTGCCACAGCATCCACCTCGCAGAGGCTGGCGAAGATTAGGCGGCGAAAGAAAAAGACAAGGGACACGATTTTCGATGAATGTGTGGGCTGCTACCTAGCCGAGGCGGACCAGCAGAGGCAGTGGAGGGAGAAAGTCTCTCTGTACCAGCGCTCACACAGCGAATGGGAGGAGAGGTGGCGTGAGGAACACAAGCAGGCGACTCAAGCAATGCTTGTACTACTGAGGGAGCAAACGGACACGCTCCGGCGACTTGTGTATGTTCTGCAGGACCGCTGCAGGACAGAGCCCCCGGCAGTATCTCTGCAACTGCCCTCCCCTGCCACAAAGTCACATTCCCCCCTCACCTCAAATAACCAGGAGGATGCCCGCCCTGGGCCGTGAATACTGTCACTGCACCCCAGCAGAGTGCTCAAGTAACCAAAAGCTCTCCTACCCTACATTTGCATAAGTCCTTCCCTTCCGGACTCAAACAAGTCCCAATCCCAGTCCCATCCCATAACTGTGTACTTAAGTAATAAAAATACTTTGCTGTTAAGTACTGTTTCCGTCATGTTTCTTCACTGAAGACTGTGTTTGAATGGGGTGCGTGGGGAAGTGCGTTGCTAATTGCATAGGACAGGCACCTTTCGCAGGGTACAGACACGGGGGCCGGATCAGCAGCGGGTAACACACACAGTGCAGTCAGCAGGCACCGTGGTCGGTATGGGAGGTGGTTTCCAGGTTCTGTGTGGGCGGTGGGGATGTGACTTTTTAGCGGGGGAGGGCAGGTACAGATCTTATACAGCGGTCCTTGTCGTGGACCGCTGAGTCACGCAGCAGAGGAATCTGTATCCGTCCTCCTCCGCCACAAGGCCACATAGCCCCCTGCACACAGAATCCCAAAAAGGAGGGATGGCAGGCTCCGTTGAAACAAGCAGTCCGGCAATGCGGACCGCTGTATGAGCAACCTCTCCTCAGTAACAGTGTGACATGTATTTTATTTTTACACGTGTCTTGGAAGTGGAGGAAACGGGGAGAACGGGGTATTTAACCGAAGAGGAGAGTCAACAGTAACTGGGTAAAGAAACAGGGGCAGGTTCAGCTTCTCTGTAAAGAAACTGAACAGTCACAGGTCACGCTGCTCGCTGGTATTTAAAGAGTTCCTTGTCGCTGTCCCAGGCGCCTGTATAGGGCTTCATGAGCAAGTGCATTAGCGGGCAGGCTGGGTCACCGAGGATCACTATAGGCAAATGCACATCCACAACAGTTATTTCGTGGTACGGGAAGAAACTACCTTCCAGCAGGCGTCTGAGCAGCCCACAGTTCCTGAGAACACACGCATCAGGAACCTTGCCCGGCCATACGACGTTCATGTTGGTAAAACGTCCCCTATGGTCCCCCAGTGCTTGCAGAACCATTGAAAAGTAGCCCAATTTCTCAGCAGCTGAATGTGGAAGAGGTGGACGATAAAGTGCGAGGAGGAGAAAACGGCGAGGATCGCAGCGGGCTCCATGCTTGCAGTGCTGTGGCGTCCACGCTGTCACTGACCAGAAAAGTGCACGAACAGATTGCCCGCAGGCGCTTTCAGGGAGGGAGGGAGTGAGGGCGTGATTGACGGTTCAATGACGACAGTTACCCAAAACCACCCTCGACACATTTTTTCCCCCAGCAGGCATTGGGGGCTCTACCCAGCATTCCAATGGGCAGCGGGGACTGCGGGAACTGTGGGATAGCTTCCCACAGTGCACCGCTTCGAAAGTCGACGCCGGCCCCGTTAATGTGGACTCAGAAGTTCGAATTAGTGTATTTAGTATGGATACACAAATTCGACTTCATAAGGTCGAATCCACAAATTCGAATTAAGTAGATTCGAAATAGTCCTGTAGTGTAGACAAGGCCTCAAGAGGTAAAAGAGGGTATATTGGATACTAGAGTCAACATGAGGAAACTGAATCTTCTAATAAAAGCACTGAACTTTTTAAGATCTAATATCAGATGAATTTTTCCACAGCTGTCGACTCCATGGGTGCACCTGGGCTGGAGCATCCACCAGGAAAAGTTAGTGGGTGAGCAGCCTTTTCCCCCTCACCTCCAAGCGCGCTGCATCCCCTCTCCTCCCCCTCCCTCCCAGCGCTTCCTGCCACCTAACAGCTGTTTGGCGGTGCTTAGGACTTTCCAGAAGGGAGGGGGAGGAGTGGGGATGCAGCGCACTCAGGTGAGGAGGTGGAGAAGAGGCAGGGCAGGGGTGGGGATGGGGTGGGAAAAGGCAGGGTGGAGCAGGGACTTTGGGGAAGGGGTGGAATGGAGGTGGAGCGAGGGCGGTGCAAGGGTGGGAAGAGACAGTGCGGGGGGTTATGCACCCACCGGGCAGATACCAGAAAATATCTGGAATAGAATTTCTGAATTCCCTTGGAACCTCCTTTATTGCTCAAGCTTCTACAAGGGACTGAATCTCTGATTTTAACAAGCTTTTGTGAGACAGTCCCTGAATCAGGAAGAGGGGTTTGGATGGAGGAAGTGTTTCAAACTGAATGGAATAACCATCTTTTAAAAAGGCATACATTTTAATGGCGAAGGTAATTAACCATGGGAACAATTTACCCAGGGTTATAGCAGATTCTCCATCACAGGCCATTTTTAAATCTAATCAAGATTAGATGCTTTTCTCAGAGACTTCTTGTAGTTCAGACAGGAATTGTTTCAGAGAATTTCTATAGGCTGTATTATGCAGATGGTCAGACTAGATGATCACCATGTTCCCTTTTATAGTCTCACCCTCAGAACACACAGAAATGCAGAGAGAAGAGGTGCGAGGGACACAGGAGAGCTCCAACGGGCACTGAGCTGCACCTGCTGATGCATCCCATGAGCGAATATGCAGAGGACACTCAATAAAGAATTTGTCTTGTTCATGTTTGACATAATTTTGAAATGATTGCACTCTGTGATACATAGTCATAAATCACACAGGTGCCATTTTACTATGTTATAAGGCTTCATTCAAGTAGTCATTTTAAGGCTGCCAATCCCTGTAGCATATAGATTGAGTAGGAGGGTTAATCTATTAAAATAGTAACCTCTGAAGTTTCCTGAGGTTTTAATAGCATAGTTGGTTATTGCACTTACCCCCTTTGAAATGTTGACTGCCATTTCTGCAGACCTGGGTATGATCACAAGTTAGTTTAAAATGAGTGCAGTGTTGTTATTTTAGCTTCAGTCCACCTAATCAGAAAACTGTTAATCAACTGAATGTTTCTATTTAAAGTAGACTCAGAACTAGATATCTGCTGGGAGAGCAACACAGCAGTGCACAGACAATCTAGGAAGTTTCTGGAAAGTGTAGGGGACAATTTCCTGGTGCAAGTGCTGGAGGAACCAACTAGGGGAAAAGCTCTTCTTGACCTGCTGCTCACAAACAGGGAAGAAATAGTAGAGGAAGCAATAGTGGATGGGAACCTGGGGGGCAGTGACCATGAGATGGTCGAGTTCAGGATCCTGACACAAGGAAAAAGGGAAAGCAGTAGAACAGAGACCCTGGACTTCAGAAAAGCAGACTTTGACTCCCTCAGGGAACTGATGGGCAAGGTCCCTTGGGAGAATAACATGACGGGGAAAGGAGTCGAGGAAAGCTGGCTGTATTTCAAAGAAACCTTATTGAGGTTGCAGGAACAAACCATCCCGATGTGTAGGAAGAAAAGTAAATATGGCAGGCGACCAGCTTGGCTTAACAGTGAAATCCTTGCTCGTCTTAAACACAAAAGAACAGCTTACAAGAAGTGGAAGATTGGACAAATAACCAGGGAGGAGTATAAAAGTATTGTTCAGGCATGCAGGTGTGAAATCAGGAAGGCCAAATCACACTTGGAGTTGCAGCTAGCCGGAGATGTTAGGAGTAACAAGAAGGGTTTCTTTAGGTATGTTAGCAACAGGAAGAAAGTCAAGGAAAGTGTGGGCCCCTTGCTGAATGAGGGAGGGAACCTAGTGACAGAGGATGTGGAGAAAGCTAGTGTACTCAATGCTTTTTTTGCCTCTGTCTTCACAGACAAGGTCAGCTCCCAGACAGCTGCACTCTGCAGCACGGTATGGGGAGGAGGTGACCAGCTCTCTGTGGAGAAAGAAGTAGTTCGGGGCTATTTAGGAAAGCTGGAAGTCCATGGGGCCGGATGCGCTGCATCCGAGGGTGCTAAAGGAGTTGGCCGATGAGATTGCAGAACCATTGGCCATTATCTTTGAAAAATCATGGCGATCGGGGGAGGTCCCGGATGACTGGAAAAAAGCTAATGTAGTGCCCATCTTTAAAAAAGGGAAGAAGGAAGATCCAGGGAACTACAGGCCAGTCAGTCTCACCTCAGTCCCTGGAAAAATCATGGAACAGGTCCTCAAGGAATCAATCCTGAACCACTTAAAGGAGGGGAAAGTGATCAGGAACAGTCAGCATGGATTCACCAAGGGCAAGTCATGCCTGACTAACCTAACTGCCTTCTATGACGAGATAACCGGCTCTGTGGATGAGGGGAAAGCAGTGGATGTACTATTTCTGGATTTTAGCAAAGCTTTTGATACAGTCTCCCACAGTATTCTTGCCAGCAAGTTAAAGAAGTCTGGGCTGGATGAATGGACGGTAAAGTGGATAGAAAACTGGCTAGATGGTCGGGCTCAACGGGTAGTGATCAATGGTTCCATGTCTAGATGGCAGCCGGTATCAAGTGGAGTGCCCCAAGGGTCGGTGCTGGGGCCGGTTTTGTTCAATATCTTCATTAACGATCTGGAGGATGGTGTGGACTGCACCCTTAGCAAGTTTGCAGATGACACTAAACTGGGAGGAGTGGTTGATACGCTGGAGGGTAGGGATAGGATACAGAGGGACCTAGACAAATTAGAGGATTGGGCCAAAAGAAATATGATGAGGTTCAACAAGGACAAGTGCAGAGTCCTGCACTTAGGACGGAAGAATCCCATGCACTGCTACAGACTAGGGACCAAATGGCTGGGTAGCAGTTCTGCAGAAAAGGACCTAGGGGTTACGGTGGACGAAAAGCTGAATATGAGTCAACAGTGTGCCCTTGTTGCCAAGAAGGCTAATGGCATTTTGGGTTGTATAAGTAGGGGCATTTCCAGCAGATCGAGGGATGTGATCATCCCCCTCTACTCAGCACTGGTGAGGCCTCATTTGGAGTACTGTGTCCAGTTTTGGGCCCCACACTACAAGAAGGATGTGGATAAATTGGAGAGAGTCCAGCGGAGGGCAACAAAAATGATTAGGGGGCTGGAGCACATGACTTATGAGGAGAGGCTGAGGAAACTGGGATTGTTTAGTCTGCAGAAGAGAAGAATGAGGGGGGATTTGATAGCTGCTTTCAACTACCTGAAAGGGGGTTCCAAAGAGGATGGATCTAGACTGTTCTCAGTGGTAGAAGATGACAGAACAAGGAGTAATGGTCTCAAGTTGCAGAGGGGGAGGTTTAGGTTGGATATTAGGAAAAACTTTTTCACTAGTAGGGTGGTGAAGAACTGGAATGGGTTACCTAGGGAGGTAGTGGAATCTCCTTCCTTAGAGGCTTTTAAGGTCAGGCTTGACAAAGCCCTGGCTGGGATGATTTAGTTGGGTTTGGTCCTGCTTTGAGCAGGGGGTTGGACTAGATGATCTCCTGAGGTCCCTTCCAACCCTGAGATTCTATGATTCTATGATTCTAGAATAGCAGTGGTGTTGCCGGTAAGGACTGAAGTGTACTGGCAGCACACTGCAGGACTGAAGTGTGTGTGGGGGGTCTGCCATGGACTTAAATTGGTGCAGGATCAGGCCCACTATGTGGAAACTTGTACAGCATTTACTTACTTTATCTGCTTCTTATCAAGAACACAACAATTAATAGGAAAAAATATAACACAGTTTAGGAAGAATTAAAACCCATCAAAGGCTAAATGTGAAAGAGACCTAAAATAAGGTACAGGACAAAAGCATAACTTGAGTTTAGTTTTATATTGCAGCATTTCTAAAAATCCATAGTAAAACACAGGATCACAAGTCACTGTAGAAAAGATAAAATAGGTTTTTAAATAACATATGGCTTTGTAATGGTGATTATTTGAGAAATGTATGATAAGAGGCTTATAATTATATCAATTTGGGACAACAGTGGCATCCAGTGGCCAAACACATTAATTCTATGTTTATGTATCATACCAAAAACCTGTATATTACTACACATATTTCATGTATTACTATATTTCTATCTGCATCTTTAATTTAAAGATGAATGGAACATGCTGTTTTAAGCTGTTTTATTTACATTGTCATCACTGTGAAAGGAGAAGCACAGAACCCTGAACTCAGGTGTTCACAGGAAAGGCGCTACTTCTTCAAAGACTTATGCAGATACTTAACTTCACGCACTGTGGCTAGTCCCATACAACAGTGTAGAATAAATATAAAACTATAAAATTAAAGTTACCTTACGTTTGGTGAAAGAAATATGTGTGGTAAAAAAAGGCCAAAATTAGCAAGTGAAAGAAAGGCCTTGAAAATAATGAGTTATAAGGCAAGAAGGAACGAAATAGGGATGATGTTTGCTTCAAAAAAATAATTAATGAGATAAGAGAAAGTTTCTAAAAAGATGGCTTCTGTCTGATAGGGGCAACTGTAGGTTGTTTTAAATAATCTGTTTTTAAAAGACCCAAATGGATTTTTACAGAGGCTATAAAAATAAAAGACTCAATAATAATGTGTGTGGAACTGGAATCATTTCAGAGAATGCTATCATGGGATGGAGGTCCTGGACTTCAATCTCTTACCTAGAAGCCTAAATTTGGCCTCCTATCCTTCCCTATGTCATTGTTACCTACATGTACCACAAACACTGGCCCCTCCCCAGCACTACATGAATGTCTGTCAAAATGTCTCGAGAGATCTGCAATCTTCACATCTGGCAAGCAAGTCATCATGAGGTTCTCCCGGACATTGCAAATCCAGCTATATGTTTCTAATGATCAAATCCCCCATTATTATTACCCATCTCTTCCTAATAACTGGAATTCCCTCCCCTAAAGAGGTATCCTCGATGCAAAATGATACCATATCATCATCTGGAAGGAGGATCCCAACTATGGGATCATTTCCCTCCGCTCCACTTTGATGTTTTCCTTCCCTGAGACTTTCATTCTCCTTAACAGCACAGAGGCTGTCAGACTGAGGGTGGGACTGCTCTCCTGTGTCCTGGAAAGTTTCATCTATGTACCTCTCTGTCTCCCTTAGCTTCTCCAATTCAGCTACTCTGGTCTCCAAAACCCGTACATGGTCTCTGAGGGACAGGAGCTCCTTGCACTGAATGCATACATACGCCACTGGCCCATAAGGCAGGTAATCATACATACTGCATTCAGTACAATAAACTCTGTTTCTGGACTTCTGCCTGCATTCTCTTTTTACTCCTGCAGCTCTTCCCTTTATTGTTGTTTTGTTTTTAATCGGGAGTGTTTATTGCCTTAAGAGGGATAGCTCAGTGGTTTGAACATTGGCCTGCTAAACCCAGGGTTGTGAATTCAATCCTTGAGGGGGCCACTTAGGGATCTGGGGCAAAAATCAATACTTGGTCCTGCTAGGGAAGGCAGGGGGCTGGACTCGATGACCTTTCGAGGTCCCTTCCAGTTCTAGGAGATCGGTATAGCTCCAATTTTTTTTTCTTTTTTTAAGTTTAAAGAATATTAATGAAGTGTATCTAGCCCCCCCAATCCCCACTCTAAACTCCTTCGCAAAACTCCCCGGTTAGCTGCTCCTCTGGTCACTTAGGAGTGGGCTTTTTAAACCTCTGTTCTCCCTATGTAGCCCTGCCCCCGGTAAAGGGTTGATGGGTACTAAAGGGCACGAGAATCAAAGAAGCTCTCAGCTTTGCCCAGCAGGCCTCTAGCTCAGCACACAGTCCCCCAAAGGGACCACACTATATACTTCAATCAAGCAGCAAACACACCACAAACATACACACTAAGGACACCAAACTCACCCCAACTCTGAGGCTAAATAAACCTGAGGGGGTTGTGGGGATTAAGGGGAGTAACTGCAAAACCCATTTTGAGACACAGCATTCCCCTCCAGAAAGCCAGCCATCTTTGTCTGCTCCCTACCCCTTACCAGCACCTAGATCTTATGCTTAATTTGTGCAGGGACTTGCCAAGGCTGAGCCTCGGCAACTCTAGGCTTGGCAGTTTATAGCCCTGGCACCTCTGGACTTGCCGCATTGATTATGAAAGTAAAAAAATTGCTTGAACCCTAGCACCTCTTTCATTACAAATTAAGAACTGCCCAGATCTAAGATCTGGGTAACTCTAATGCAGCCATGCAAGAGGTTTGGGGAATCCTTGCCTCCCCCTACTTCCCTGCACAGCCACTTTAGAAAGTCACAATCTAGCGCTAAATATTTAACAACTTTTCCTGAATGCACAAAAGCAAGATTTTAATCATTTTACTTCATTATCTGTTTTAAACTTACCAAGTGACTATGCCTCCTTGAGAGCTAGCCATGTATAAAGTTTGAAGTTTTTAAGTTCAACCATTTTTTGGGAAAAGTTTTTTTGGGGCCAGATCTTCAACTGGTGTAAAACATCTTAGCTTCATTGACTTCAATTGAACTACGACAGCTTTCACAAGTTGAGGAGCTGGTACACCTCTACCTCAATATAACGTTGTCCTTGGGAGCCAAAAAATCTTACCGCATTATATATGAAACCATGTTATATTGAACTTGCTTTGATTCACCGGAGTGCGCAGCCCCGCCTGCCCGGAACACTGCTTTACCGTGTTATATCCAAATTTGTGTTATATCGGGTGGCGTTATATCGAGGTAGCGGTGTATTATTATTTCTCTCTATATATTTATAGATACAATTTTTCTCCATTTTCCTAATAAAAACATCTGAACAGAGTTTGTTCAAACACTCCAAAAACAGTTATGTCACCTGAGGGCTGAGATCAAACATGCAAAGTTTCAGCACACCAGCGACTTCCCATTTGATACTCCCAGCTTCCCAACATCATTACATGCCATAGCAAAACATTTGCCTCTTAGGACTGCTTCAATAAATCACCCTTACTGCTACCATCATGTAATAGAAATGTGAGATGAGAATGACACCGCTAGCTTTTTGAATTATAAAAAGTCCAGCTCTTTCTGTAATTCTGGGGGGGAAAATCTGATAGCTAAAGACTGCTGTTATGCAATTAAACATCAATTTGTTGTTTTATTTTTCCATTTAGATACTTGCAAATTGGTAATTCTGCATGCGATACTACATATCAGCACAAATACCTCACCTCTTGTGCTTCGTGGGCTATTAGCTGTTCCATTAACATCTTCCGTCGTCTTTTTTCTCGTTGCTCCCGGGCAAAACTGTCTTCCTCTAGGCGTTTTTGAATTTTTCTTATATATTCATCATCTGAATAAGTGCTCAACAATTCAGTAGTTGTCTGGGCTGTGGTGTCTGGAGCTGTTGAGTCTAACTCCTGTATCTGCAAGGTGTCCTGTACATTGCTAAGAAAGTACATGTTGTACATCAAAAGAACAGCTACTTAACCTTACACTAAGTGTGATTCTTTGAGAGGTGTTGTCAATGTGGATTCCACTCTTGGTGCACATGAACCACATGCACATGAATTTGGATTATTTTGGCCACCAGCGTCAGTTAGGTCCACACCTGCACCCTAAATGTCCTTGTGTCCCCCATTTGAGGGCTTAGCAGGCATAACCATTCACTTGCCAGTAAAAAAATCCCAGAGGATTAGGACTACACAGGATTGGGAAGGAGGGTGGGTCACAGAATCAAAATGGAAAACACATCTCAAAGAACCACCGTTTACTGTAAGGCTAATAACCATTTTTTTTTCTTCGAGTGATTGTCCACATGGAGTCCACTCTTGGTGACTAACAAGCAGTTGTCTACTTGGAGGTGGGTAGTAAGGGACTTATTTAAATAGCGACTGCATGACAGCCCTACCAAAGTAGGATCAGTCTTGAAGAGTCTGCCAAACAATAATATCTTGTAAATGTAGTGTCCATTAGCTGCCCTACAGTTTTCAGAATTAAGGACATTCTTCAAACAGGCAGCAGAGGGTGCCTGAGATCTAGCGGACTTGGTACATCCTGTCAGCTCACTTGAATGTGGCCAAATTGATGCTGGTGTGTTCTACAGGTCTTTTGAGGTTCCAACCATCCTTTGTTTACAGGCATGGTGAGCCTGCCAGGTATACAGGGGTACATGATGTCCAAGGGTTTGTGAGGTTTCGCCTGCACCACTTCTGATCTGAGCCTGCTGGGCTCTGATTGGCTGCTTTCATGTAGCTTCTCTAGGCAGGCCTAGAGGACTCATCTTCATAGGCCCTTTCCTAAAGCACAATGTAGTAGGACCACAGGGCTTGTATAGCTAAAGTCTCTGCCAGGAGGAATAAGGCTAATAAGATATGAGTACTGGGATGAGGGACTGACAGCGGGGTTCTCACCACCCCAAACCTTTCAAGGAAAGTAGACTCTGGTACTGGGCCCAAAAATAAATCACTCATACTATATGTGCCCTGGATACCAACATAGTAGGTATTGATACACTGGGCACTGAGGAACATGCTTCCAAGGTTGCCTGTACAGTACCATAGGATTTGTATTGAGAGAGATAGGGCCTGCAGGTTTAGTGGGTACTGCCAGCACTCTTAACAGTCAGTACTGGAGTGCTAGAGGGACCATCTCAGGCTATTTTCTGCTCCTGCACTACTGAGCCTGAGACTACTAAGGTGACCTATTCTTTGGCTCAGCTCAGGAGTAGTGTTTCTTCCTACCCTATCAGAGGTCACTGAAGCACGAAGGAGGCAGATGACTGGCACCTCTTGGTCAGTTTAGCTTTGTGTGGAATCTTGACTCACTCAGGGGCTCATGGAGAAAGACTGACTGAGGTCAAGCTGCCTCCCTCCTTTTGGTGTCCAAGGAGGCTTACATACAGCACACCAAAAGGAACAATTTTAAGAAGACTTCTCTCACTTTTTTAGTCTGTTTAGAGAAGAAGTGATATATGGTGCATTGTTCAGGAATACGTCTAGGGTGACCAGACAGCAAGTGTGAAAAGTCGGGGCAGGGGATAATAGGAACCTATATAAGAAAAAGACCCCAAAATCGGGACTATCCCTCTAAAATCGGGACATCTGGTCACCCTAAATATGTCCCTGTCTTTAGACAATCTAGGTGCCTATTTTGTTTTTGTTAAGTGGCACTGAAGCTTCACATCAGACACAGGTCTTAAACCCCAGAGATTTTGCTTTTGGCATTTTGCTAGTGCCCACAAATACAGGGTGATTCTAGCTGAAAAGCAAAATCTGACTAAAATAAGATTTATTATTAATATTATTTGTGTTGCCAATGGGCAGCAAGACTAACAATTAACCCTAAACTCTCACAATTTGCAGAGAAGCAGGTGCACACTGCAGGGGTTGCATCTTGCTCCCACAGGTGCTAAAAAGGAACTGATGGATGGTTGGGACACTCAGTTCTTCGTGACCTCTGGGGCGAGGGCACGGAGGGAGCAGGCATGGCACCAACAGACCCTGCTGGCCAAAATAACCTGGTCTTGTGTGCCTGGGATGCATGAACACCGAGTGGAATCCTTGTAGATTAATCACTTGAAGATTATATATTGTTTTACAGTGATAAAGTTGCTGCCTCCCTGCTCTGCCCCTTCCACTCTGGTCACCAGCTGTAATATCAAGGAAAAGACAAAGATCTTTGCTGCCCTGAAACTAGCTGCTGCTGCCTCCTCCCTGATGGGCCAGTTGCCCCTAAATTCTGACTTTGGGGAACAAGCTTTTATCATCTCTTTGAAACCAGTATGTTGTTTTTGTCAGTCTGTTTGCTTTTTTAAAATAGGCAGAGTGCCTGTATCTTTATTGGGCTGGAAGTGGAATTAATTAAAAGAGAAAATATTCTGCTTAATATATACAGTGCAGCTTTAATTTATGTTGGTTTTATCGTATAGCTGTTCAAGTGCCATGTTATGTGTTTGAGAGGTATTTTATGTTTCCTCAATCTAAAACCCATACCAGAAAAATGTAAGCATCCCAAGCAGAAAGGCACTGAGTGGCTCTTGAAGCCACTTTATATTATTTTCAGTTTCCTGCTAAAGCACAGGTGAGGCATACCAACAGCAGGTGTCTTTCTTCCAGGGCTTCGTGATGCCCAGTACAAATAGTTTCTTAACCAGACAAATCATCTGCTGTTTCTATTTTATTATGCTCTGTTCTGCATAGGCTCTTGTACTTGTGCTCATCATGGCAACATCTGAGCACCTTCTTCTATAGCTATTTTATGCAGGCATTAAGGTTCTAGCACAGGGGTAGGCAACCTATGGCACGTGTGCCGAAGGCGGCACACAAGCTAATTGTCAGTGGCACTCACACTGCCCGGGTCCTGGCCACCGGTCTGGGGGGGGGGGGGGAGGAAATCTGCATTTTAATGTAATTTTAAATGAAGCTTCTTAAATTACATACAACAATAGTTTAGTTATAGACATAGAAAGAGCCCTTCTAAAAAGGTTAAAATGTATTACAGGTCTGTTGCATCTTACGCACATTTAACATGCGTGATTTCAGCTTTACGTGGTCGGCAAAAACAAAAAAAAATAAATTTTAATACTGTACCTGTAGTGCGAGCGAGTCACCTGCCATTATACTCAATGTAATTTTGACTATACACGATTTTCGCTTTACGTGCTGACTGTGGATGCAACAGACCTGTACTGGCACGCAAAACCTTAAATTACAGTCAATAAACAAAGACTCGGCACACCACTTCTGAAAGGTTGCTGACCCCTGTTCTAGCAATATGAAATTGGAAGATCCTTGCATGGCCAAATTAGAGGAAGAAGTTCATGTTGAAAAACATCTTCAGATGACTAGTGCGAAATACACTGATTAAAATCAAGAATTAGATAGCCTGAAACAGCTCTCCTCTGTCTTAATTACACAAAAAGTTGTTCTCTAGTGAAAAATATAAGTTTTGGAAAAATCAACTAAAAATTAAAAATGGGATTCTCATGCGCATAAAATATCTGCATAAGTATGAAATTTGGAAACATAAACCTTAATCTATCACGTTTAAGGAATTCTTCGCCCAGGAAAACAGGGGGAACTAATAGATAAATTAGCTGAATTGATCCCTGTAACCTAATGCATGTGAGCAGTCTCGTTGCCTTCACTGGGACTACTCACATTTGCAAAGTTAAACACATGCTTAAGTGTTTGCAGGATCAGAACTTCAGTGAGGCAAGAGTTCATGTACACTCTTAAGTAGCCCTACCTCATTCAAGCCCCAATTGTCCACAAACTAATGCATTCACTTAACTTTACATTAGCTTCAAGTAAGTAAGTGTGTGTATAAGTCTGTGCAGGATTGAGGCTTCAATGTACACAGCGAAAGATCTCAGTCTTTATGCATTTTCACACATAATGCACAGTGACAACAGGACATTCTAAGATAGTTAATGCAACTACTTTTTTTAAAGTCAGTGTGAATACATGATGTATATGATATTTTAAACTCTTACCAGTTGGCCAAAACAAAACAGATTATCACAGTATCATGGGAAGGCATATGTCCAATTTACAGATTACTTCTGTACAAACATTAAGTTTCTATTCTAAAGCTTTTTGAGAGAAAAAATGTGGGCTTTTTAAAAAAAAAATGTACTCAAACTTTCTAAACATTCATTGAGATAAGACCTGGAAAACATGAGCCTAAAAAAGGAGAAAGTTTGAGAAAGTTATAAGCAACTGAGAAAGGCTCTTTAGGGATATTAATGTCTCTTTGTCTGACTGCAAAATTTAAAAATAGAAAATTAGGTATATTTTAAAATAAAAACGAAAACAGTTGATAAGGGGTGAACAGTTTCATTAATAGAACCACAAAACTAGTGGATATTTCTTCCCCCCAGTGACTACAGTTTCATTGATGTTAACTTGGTGCAAACATTACCTGTCAGTGACTTGGGTGCTACTAGAAGTAGGGCTCTCTTTCCTCATAAACTTCTCAAACGTCTTAATTTCCATGTATACATCCTAGAGAAACAGCACAGACATTTCAATTGTCTTACCTTCCCTAAAACCACAAAAGATGGATTCAACTAGTAATCATTAGTATTTGTACTGTAACTATTATACAGAGAATTTTTAATGTAATTTTAATGTCTTAGAATAAATTATATTGAGAACGTATTACGTATCAGCTAGTCCTGGGTGACAGAAGACAAGCTTATATCATGCTCCTACACACTCACTTCATTGTATTTTCCTCTTCCTACATACAAGTCAACCCATTGTAAAGACAGCATCTGGAGCTTTGCAGTCTTCCATTCTGCACAATATGGTTTGCTAGATTACTGAGTAAAGTCAGTTCAAGCCCTGTGAAGAGTTCATTCAGGGTTTTTTAAGTATACTGTTCTTTGCCAAGTATGTTGTAATTTGGATTCAGTAGCCCAAATTTAGCCTTATTTTATACCCTGTGTAACCCAACTCATTTGGTAAATTCCAAAAGAGAATAGGACTAACTAAATTATATCTCTTTTCCCTCCCCCCGCCTTCAAAGTTCTCAACTAGATCTGGTTGTACAGAATGTGAGTCAGGGTAAAATTTGGCCCACTTAGTTCTAAGTACAACATGACCCAAATTTCTGAATGGGAAGCACTCTCCAAAAAGCTTTAAATGTATTACATACAGTAGTGTAACATAAAAGAATCCAGCAAAAGTATCTTCAGTCTTCCTTGCTTTGATATGAGACAGCTACCAATTTTAAATCTTACTAGTGTTTTTTGTTGTCAATGACACTTTTATATAGCATATTGTAAAAGAGTTAATAAATTACAGTGCAGAAGTACAACAGTCACAAATCATAAGGAAGTGACTAAGGGCTTGATACAACTTCCATTAAAGTTGACAGGAATTTTTCCACTGACTTCAATGTGGCAAGAGTGGATCCTAAAATGTTACCAAGGATTAATTTAAGGCCTGGTTCTGTACTACTTACTCTGGAAGAACTCTCATTGATGTCAATGGGAGATTTCTCTAAGTAAAGTAGGCAGGATCAAGCCCTTAGAGTTTACTGGGCCAGATTCACTACTGCATTAGGCCAGTTTTATACTGATGTAATTGCTGAAATCAGTTAAATCAACAGTGCAATTTAGTATGCATATCATCTCTAACAGTAGATTTCTACTATGAGTTTGCTTGCTTTGCAAAATTTAATGTTACTAAAACTTAAAGTAATAAAGTTAACACTTACCTCTGCTTCTTTTTTCTTTTTTAACAATTTTTGGGCTTCAATAGCTTTCAAGGTACGGTTTAATGGTGGTTTTGGAATCTGTATAATAGCTGCTTGAATCCTGGCCATTATTTCATTTTGTCTCCTTCTTCCTTTACGATGCTGAACATCCAGTATAAATCTGTTCAGTTACTTGAGTATTGTACAAGTACAAGTATTGTAATTCATCTATAGAAAAATTCTTATAAGCAGAAAGTATTGGAACAAACAAGTTCCAATCTTGCATATAGTGCTATAAAAACTTATGATTAAACCATTTTTCAAAAAGTAGAACATTTTTTAAAAAATGAAATCAAGAAGCCCATCTCTATATGTTGTGTATAATTAAGTCTTAATGACTGTATTTTGAGTTCTCCTGATTTGTCAGTCTCATATATGCATGTGAAACAATCTTTTCTTTGGGCCAAAAACTGATCTTGTAAACTAACTTTCTAACTGATCAACAGTCATAGCAACATCCTAGCACACTATGTTGGGAGAGTGAAGTATACTATTCAAACAGCAGTATCAGAAGGTGTATGTCTTCACAATGCATAACGCCTCCTGGGGCTGGTAGCGGTGGGGAATAGTACACAAAGAAATGTCCCTTGGTACGTTCCTCCAAAGATGCATCCAGGACTCTCATTATGCAGCTTTACTGGTGTACTGGGATCAGGGTCTTCACCTCATCCCCTGAGGAGATAGGCACCCCCAGCAGCTTGTAGCACTGCCAACCCTGCACTCCCAAGTGCTCACAGCCACGTCTTCCCTCCCTACCACTTTGAGGGTCCACTACTCTGTGGCCCTTCCCCATTTTGTGCCACCACAGAGGGAGAGGGATAGACCTCAGTGCTACACTACTTTTATTTACTCAACTCCATTACAGATAATACCAGTGTGCCTCCACAAAACATGATTACAGATCTGTCAGATGGAGGCTTTTTTAATAATCAAAATTTGTAATATGTATATTTTTTAAATTAAAAACTGGTAATATAATAATTAAAGACTTTCTTGTTTCACTGACAATTACATGTGTTAACATTTCCCTTTTTTCATTTCTCTTCTTTCTCTGAGAGAAAGTTGCACGGATCCTCACCATTTTTCCTATGTCTCCTCTGCTTTTTTGCAGGTTTTTTGGTCTCTTCTACTTTCCCCTTCCACCATACTTAGTCCTCTCTCTCAAAAGGCTTTCAACATTAAATTGGATAAAATAATAAAAGCTGAATCTGAAATTAATACTCCTCATTCAACAATTGATTAAGGACTGAAGAACTGCATCCCCCAATGATATTGAAGTGCTACTCTGAATTGAGGGAAAACAGTATGTTGAAAGGCTTCCTATTCTCTTCTAAAATTTACTTTCTTTCCTCTTTAGAAGCAAGTACCCCAAGTGACATCTCTGAGTAGCATTTTAAATACAGTCAAGCCTCTCTGGTGCCTTTTTGATCAATTGTTGAAGCTATCTTCAGATCCAAGCTTTTGGCTGTCAATTGTAAATATAAAGCAGGAGGGGTCAGGAGGTGGGACAGATACCAAAGTGACACCACCAAGCGGACTATATTAGATTAGGTATACCTGGGCAAGAGTTTGAGACTGGGTGGAAAAAGCAATTTACCTCCTGAGATTAAACAAAAAAATCAACCCCAAAAGGGAGCATTATATCAAAGACAAGAGAAGCATGTTTTTATTTTAAATGTCATTTACATTTTTTGGTGAAGAATATTTAGATGGGTACGGATAGTTTACTTTCTGTTCTTATTTTTCTTATACTGATAAGACCCATTTTATAATCATAGTAAGACTCTTCACATTGTGTGTCATGTTTGGATATTACAACTTTTCATGTGATTGTGGCATTTGCCCTTTATTCTTATTCCTAACAATCCACTTGTGTCATGGCAATATACAAACACACCAAACACTTTATTATCCTGATGTGTGTGTGTAAATATTAATATTTAAGTGATTTATAAAATACTGTTGGTTACACAGCCACATCTTTATGTTTGTCAAGAGTGTTACACTTTTTCCTGCTTTTCCATCAATATGTATGTGTGGAGCAATATAAAGGGAATTAATGGCATCAGCAGGACTAATAAAACACTTAAAGTTTACGTAAGTAAACATCTGCAGGATTGGATTCTTGGTATGAAAAAATAAATTGGCTTTTCACCTTTTCAATGTCTTGGGCTCTTTGCTCCTCCTGGATTTTTTGAACTTTCTGTTGTTCTGCAAACTGTATACAAGCTATTTTATTTTCCATGTGCTTAGATTTCATTTCAAAATGCTCTGAAACCTGCTGCAGTCTCAAGTCAGTCTGCCGCGGCATTAGGTTTCTAAGACGCTATGATGAAATAATGTTTCAAGATATCTCAGAGTTAGAAACAGTAACACAAACATTACATTTAACCAGTTAAACAGTAACACAAACATTACATTTAACCACTTAAACATTAAACTATTGTACTTCCGAAACTCAAAACTGTCCTATTTAAGAAAATAGTTTTGAATAGGCACTTCCCATATACTGTACTGATGTTCACAGAACAGCTAGATATACAGGATTTTTTTTTCTCCAGAAAAATTGCCAGATTTGCTGAAATTGACATAGAGAGTTGTAAATTACAGGACGGCAAATGGTATTTGAACAGATGAATTCAGTCAATTGCAGGAAATGCTGAATCAGGTGTTCCTTGTTTCTTTAGCTGCACCTCTTTTCCCTTTTTGGTTTCTGCTATCCACATACAGCCGCCTTGGTGAAGGGATATTATAGCTGCTCCCACTCTCCTTGAGGATCGTTCTGCCAGTGGAGACGTATGTCTGATTTTGTGCCACCAAACAGCATATACACAAGGGATAAATTTGGTTCACAACACACAGCTTATTCAAAATTGCTCACCCTCATGAGGGAGTGTGGCCTGCTCTGAGAGAGCACTCCTAATGAGATCAGGGAGTGTGTGCTCTGGCAGGACCTACACCGCTAACCCTCTTCTCAGTCTTCTGCTCTTTGCTCAATTTCTGCATGCAAACTGTACTGCCGAGAAGAATAAGATGGCAGCTGCTGTAAAACTACTGGCCTGTGCTGTTATTTCCTTTGAGGCAAAAAAGAAGCCTGGGGAAGAAAGTAGGCAACAAATGGAAAGAGGCAAAGCAAGGAAACAGAGAATCTTGAAGCTGATTGGCCTGCCTGTGAATCAATGAAAGGGATGGAAAACTAAGCATCTGTCACAGACGCTTCACATAGGTACTCTATGTTGAACAGAAAGTTCTGTTAAATGAGCTGAATGTTTTGAGGGGGTTTTTTGTTACCCAAAAGGTATATGTAAATGTGCTGCATTTTAGTCTGTTGATTATCCGGTGATGTATATGACAAACTTAATTAACCTACCTCTCGATACAACTTGCTCTCAATGCCCTGGAGCTTTGCAGGTGCTGCAGGTCTCATTGCTTCCATGGCTACTCCTGTGAGCCCCGCCTTTTTCTTTTTTTCTAGGGCAACATACAGTTGATACAAAAGCTTGGTTGCAGCCCCATGCTGTTCAGTCATGATATTTTGGGCCTCATGTTGGTCAAACTGCACACCAAGGAGTTGAAATGTTGGTTCCAGGCGAGAAAAATTGTTAAGTTTAGAGTTTGCGACCCTATATGTTTAAAAAACAAAACTATATGTAGTATGGTATTTTGCTACGATAAAGTACTATACATACTGCAAAGTACTATGTTACTTTGCACTTCACAGAGTTTATTTTCATAGAGCTTAAGGCCAGAAGGGACCATTAGAAACACTACCTGAATGTCCAACTTGCTGCAGTAAGCACTGTGATGACATATACCACTATATCAGGTTATTAGGAAAAAACCTGACTCTGAATAAGAGTTAAAGGTAGGTTGTAATGTGCATGGTGAGTACAAAAATAATTATTCATTGATACACGCTCAAAAGAAACAATTCAAAATATTCAATATATTCAAAACTTTCTGATTTAAACAAAACCCTTTCATTAACCTAGGTAGCTGTAGGAGAGAATGCAGGCAGAAGCACAGCAGCAGAGTGGGGGCTATCCAGTTTATCGTGCTGAATGCAGCATGTATGATTACCTGCCCTGTGGGTGGGTGGCGTATGTGTGCATTCGGTGCACGGAACTCCTGGCCCTCAGAGACCGTGTTCGGGCTTTGGAGGCTAGGGTGGTGGAACTGGAGGAGCTAAGAGAGGTATGTTGATAAGGCTTTCTGGGACACTGTAGATCTGTCCCACCTCCGGTCAGACAGCCTCTGCGCTGTTGAGGAGGATGAAAGGCCCAGGGAAGGAGAGCAGTCAGTGGGAGCAGAGGGAAACCTTCCCATAGTTGGGATCCTCCTTCCAGATGGTGTTGGGGTATTCTCTCACACGGAGGTTACCTCTCCGGGGGAGGGAACTCCAATCACTAGGAAAAGGCAGGTGTTAGTAATGGGAGTGTAGCAGGGCAGTTACCCCACTCCTGCCCTGAAGGGCTTAAAACAGCCCTGGGAGAGGGCTATGGCAGGAAAAGCAGCTACTAGGCTGATTGGGGAAGCAGCTGCAGCTGGGCCACGCCCCAATCAGGCCTCAGCTGGCCCTATATAAGAGGTTGGGAGCCACAAGCTCAACAGTCTCTCTTTGCATTCAGAGAGAGAAGGGCCTGGCTGCAGGGAGGGTAACCAGGTATCTGGAGCGGAGCGGAGCCAGGGAAAGGTCAAGGTCACCAGGGAGCTCCAGCCTAGGAAAGCCCCAGGCTGCAGGCCTGGTAAGGCCTATTAGGTACTGAGTGGCAGGGGCAGCAGGTCCAAACCCCTTTGCCTGTGATGAGTGGCTTATACTGCAGTCTGCCCCAGTGAACAAGGGCTATATGGAGACTGGGCAGTAGCCAAGACTGAGGTAAAGAGGGGATAGTGGGTGGGGGTTCCCCTGGGAGGGGGAGACCCAGACTGGGAGGGGGAGTACTGCCAGGGGGCAGCACCCATTTAAAGGGGCAGTGGGGTCCTGGGAGGGACATGGGGGGCAAGGGGCAGCAGGACACCAGCCTGCAGAGGGTGTTCTGGAGGCTAGATGAGCTAATTCCCTGAGAGACCAGCAGGAGGCACTGCAAGGGTGAGTCCCACACATTTACATGAGATTCAATCATTAGAAGCATAGATAGCTGGGTTTGTGATGACCGGGAGACCCATATGGTGATTTGCCTGCCTGGTGCGAAGGTTGCGGATCTCTCAAGGCATCTAGATAGACTTATGTGTAGTGCTGGAGAGGAGCCGGTGGTTGTGGTACATGTAGGTACCAATGACATAGGGAAGGGTAGGAGTGACATCCTGGAGGCCAAATTTAGGCTGCTAGGGAAGAGACTGAAATCCAGGATGTCTATGGTGGCATTCTCCGAAATGCTTCTAGTTCCACACACAGGGCTATGTAGGCAGGCAGAGCTTCAGGGTCTCAATGCGTGGATGAGAGGATGGTGTATGGAGGAGGGGTTTAGATTTATTAGGAATTGGGAAAACTTTTGGGATACGGGGAGCCTATACAGGAGGGATGGGCTCTATCTAAACCAAAGTGGAACCAGACTGCTGGCACTAAACATTAAAAAGGTTGCAGAGCAGTTTTTAAACTGAAAGATGAGACTGCTGCAGAAGAGAATGTGGATCAGACAGACTTCTCTTAGAGGAGAGTCTACTGACAGAGATTCTCTAGGTTTTAGTCAGGAGGAGAGGATGGAAGAGGATAAAGTAGGGGCCGGATCAGACAAGAAACATGCACATAAAAAAGAATCCGACACATCAGAAAAGGGCAGACAAATAAACAGTGACAAGTTTTTAAAGTGCTTGTACACAAATGCTAGAAGTCTAAATAATAAGATGGGTGAACTAGAGAGCCTCGTGTTAAAGGAGGATATTGATATAAAAGGCATCACAGAAAGCTGGTGGAGTGAGAACAGTCATTGGGACACAATCATTCCAGGGTACAAAATATATGGGAAGGACAGAACAGGTTGTGCAGGAGGGAGAGTGGCAATGTATGTGAAAGAAAATGTAGAATCAAATGAAGTAAAAATCTTAAGTGAATCCACATGTTCCATAGAATCTCTATGGATAGTAATTTCATGCTCTAATAAGAATATAACATTAGGGATCTATTATCGACCACCTGACCAGGACAGTGATAGTGATGATGAAATGCTAAGGGAGATTAGACAGGCTATCAAAATAAATAACTCAGTAATAGTGGGGGATTTCAATTATCCCCATATTGACTGGGAACATGTCACCTCACAACGAAATGCAGAGACAAAATTTCTTGATACTTTAAATGACTGCTTCTTAGAGCAGCTGGTACAGGAACCCACAAGGGGAGAGGCAATTCTCAATTTAGTCCTGCGTGGAGCGCAGGATCTGGTCCAAGAGGTAACTATAACAGGACCGCTTGGAAATAGTGACCATAATATAATTAAAATTCCTTTGGTAGGAAGAACACCTCAACAGCCCAACACTGTGGCATTTAACTTCAGAAAGGGGAACTATGCAAAAATGAGGGGGTTAGTTAAAAAGAAATTAAAAGGTACAGTGACTAGAGTGAAATCCCTGCAAGCTGCATGGACACTTCTCAAAGGCCCAACTTAAATGTATACCCCAAATTAAAAAACACAGTAAAAGAGCCACCGTGACTTGACTTAACCATGTAAAAGAAGGAGTGGGAGATTAAAAGGAATCTTTTAAAAAGTGGAAGCCAAATCCTAGTGAGGTAAATAGAAAGGAGTCAAATTAAGTTTAAAAATGTAATAAGAAAAGCCAAAAACTCAAAAGGTAATAACAAAATGTTTAAGTACATCAGAAGCAGAAAGCCTGCTAAACAACCAGTAGGGCCCTTGGACGATCAAGATACAAAAGGAGCGCTTAAAGACGATAAAGTCATTGCGGAGAAACTAAATGAATTCTTTGCTTCAGCCTTCATGGCTGAGGATGTTAGGGAGATTCCCAAACCGAGCTGGCTTTTGTAGGTGACAAATCTGAGGAATTGTCACAGATTGAAGTGTCATTAGAGGAGGTTTTGGAATTAATTGATAAACTTAACAGTAAAAAGTCACCGGGACCAGATGGCATTCACCCAAGAGTTCTGAAAGAATTCAAATGTGAAATTGCAGATCTCTGAACTATGGTTTTAACCTGTTCTTTAAATCGGCTTCTGTACCCAATGACTGGAAGATAGCTAATGTAATGCCAATATTTAAAAAGGGCTCTAGAGGTGATCCCAGCAATTACAGACCAGTAAGTCTAACGTCAGTACCGGGCAAATTAGTTGAAACAATTGTAAAGAAAAAAATTGTCAGACAGATAGAAGAACATAAATTGTTGGGCAAAAGTGAACATGGTTTCTGTAAAGGGAAATCGTATCTTACTAATCTATTAGAGTTCTTTGAAGGGGTCAACAAACATGTGGACAAGGGGGATCCAGTGGACATAGTGAACTTAGATTTCCAGAAAGCCTTTGACAAAGGTCCCTCACCAAAGGCTCTTACATAAATTAAGCTGTCATGGGATAATAGGGAAGGTCCTTTCATGGATTGAGAACTGGTTAAAAGACAGGGAACAAAGGATAGGAATTTATGGTAAATTCTCAGAATGGAGAGGCGTAACTAGTGATGTTCCCCAAGTGTCAGTACTAGGACCAATCCTATTCAACTGATTCATAAATGAACTGGAGAAAGGGGTATAAAGTGAGGTGGGAAAGTTTTCAAATGATGCTAAACTGCTCAGGATAGTGAAGACCAAAGCAGACTGTGAAGAACTTCAAAAAGATGTCACAAAACTAAGTGACTGGGCAACAAAATGGCAAATGAAATTTCATGTGGATAAATGTAAAGTAATGCACATTAGGGAAAAATAACCCCAATTATACATACAATATGATGGGGGCTAATTTAACTACAACTAATCAGGAAAAAGTAATTGGAGTCATCATGGATAGTTCTCTGAAGATGTCCATGCAGTGTGCAGCGGCAGTCAAAAAAGCAACTAGGATGTTAGGAATCATTAACAAAGGATAGAGAATAAGATGGGGAGTCTCTTACTGCCCTTATATAAATCCATGGTATACCCACATCTTGAATACTGCGTACAGATGTGGCCTCCTCATCTCAAAAAACTGGCATTAGAAAAAGTTCAAAAAAGGGCAACTAAAATGATTAGGGGTTTGGAACGGGTCCCATATGAGGTGAGATTAAAGAGGCTAGGACTTTTCAGCTTGGAAAAGAGAAGACTGAGGGGGGATATGATAGAGGTATATAAAATCATGAGTGATGTGGAGAAAGTGAATGAGGAAAAGTTATTTACTTGTTCCCATAATATAAGAACTAGGGGCCACCAAATGAAATTAATAGGCAGCAGGTTTAAAACAAATAAAAGGATGATGTTCTTCACACAGTGCACAGTCAACCTGTGGAACTCCTTGCCTGAGGAGGTTTTGAAGGCTAGGACTATAACAGGGTTTAAAAGACAACTAGATAAATTCATGGAGTTAAGTCCCTAGCCTCTGTTTGTCAGAGGGTGGAGATGGATGGTAGGAGAGAGATCACTTGATCATTACCTGTTAGGTTCACTCCCTCTGGGGCACCTGGCATTGGCCACTGTTGGAAGACAGTTGGATGGACCTTTAGTCTGACTCAGTATGGTCATTCTTATGTATGAAAGCTCTACTGGAGTCTAAAAGCAATCTAGGATTTTTGATTGATTTATTTTAAAAGGGTATACAATTGGTTAAAAAAGCTCTTTACTTAAATTTTCTGTGGATACTGCTTTAATCTAGCTAGCATGGTTAATCATGAAGACATGGCAGCAAGGACTTCACTGCAGGCTAACAACCCAAGTACATACCCAGAGTTCCTGATGGGCTTGTACTGGGGCAGCTAGCCTGTGCTGAAATGTGTGCTGCCACTCCTTCATTCCTACAGTAGAACCTCAGAGTTACGAACACCTTGGGGTCGTTTGTATGTCCGAATGTTCATAATTCTGAACAAAACATTATGGTGGTTCTTTCAAAAGTTTACAACTGAACATTAACTTAATACAGCTTTGTAACTTTGCTATGCAGAAGAAAAATGCTGCTTTTAACTATCTTTAAATGATATAAGCAGAGAAATAGTTTCTTTACCTGGTCAAATCTTCTTTTAAAACTTTCCCTTTATTTTTTTTAGTAGTTTACGTTTAACACAGTACTGTATTTGCCTTTTTTTGTCTCTTCTGCTGCCTGATTGCCTACTTCCGCTTCCATATGAGGCTGACCAGTCATTTCATAGCTCTGGTGTTCGTAACTCTGAAGTTCTACTCTACTGTTACCTGTTCTAAGTAGATTAGAGCTAGCACAAGTATGCCTACCTGTTCTCCAAGCCCACCTTCATTTGCTAAGTGGATATGTCATCAGATAGAAACTCCATCCTACTACTAATTTCATTAGAAGATTTTATTATAAATGTCCTTTGCCCAGTCAATGGGAAATTTATTGAGATTCCAATTCCTGCATAATTTACGTCAGAAGTGCATTCTGACTGTTAAAAGAATGAGGGACATGCTTCTGACTGATACTTGGTCCCTTCCGGGTGGTCTGGAAGTCTAGGGAGGCCGCAGATGGCCACCTTCTTGGTGCTGGGGCTACGCACCGCCCACCTTCGCACGCCCTCCCGGTGCTCCTTTGGGGCTGGGGGACTAGCTGCAGGACTGGGCCAGTGGCTGCAGTGGGGAGGGGCATCTCTGCACTCTGCTGGCAGGGCAGGTGGCTCTGTGCTCCAGTGTGGGTGGAAGTGGTAGGGGCTGGGGACCAGCCTCCCCAAGCCGGTGGATCACACACCGCCCATGACCTTCTCATAATTCCTTCAAAGTCTCTCTCCTAAAAATCATGCCCTGTCAAATTACAAATGGATTGGCTTTGGTTTGGCAAATATAAGAAATAGAAAGAGAAAATCAGGTTTATGACTTAAGCCTTGTTTCACAAGTAGCTATGGAGAGGCTAAGCTCTTTCTGTAATATGGTTCAGTAAAGATATACTATTCTGAAGAGTTCACCTATTATCAAACAGACTTTCATTTTCACTCCAGTAATAGTCTCACTAATGCCATATATAGAGGTAGTATCACCTCCCTATGTGACGTTCTCATTGCTTATAAACCAAGGATTGTGCTAGCCCACTTGGCCACAGCATTGCACTGGCAGATCATGTTCAACTGGTTATCCATCATGATCCCTAAAGCCTTTTAAAAATCACTGCATTCCAGGATATGGTCCCCCATCCTGTAAGTATGACCTACATTCTTTGTTCCTAGATATGACCTTGCATTTGGCTCCATTTGAACTTGTTTTAATAAACCCAGTTTAACAAGTGATCCAGATCTCTCTGTATAACTGATGATGAGTTAATTATCCATCCACCAATTTTTGTGTCATCTGGAAACTTTATCAACACTGACTTTATAGATATTGAATAGCATTGGGACAAGAACAGATCTTTGTAGGACTTCACTAGAAACACTCCACTGAATGATTATTTTCCTATTTTTGACATCTGTTAGCCAGTTTTTAATCTATTTAATGTTACATCAATTTTGTACAGTGCTAATTTTTTAATCAAAAGTTCATGCAGTGCTAAATCAAATACCAATTTTCCATAGGACCATGTTGATTGACATTAATTGTGCTGCAATCCTTTATCATCCTCATATATCTTTCCAGTAAATATTTAATTAATGTTCAGATCCTTTGGAAGTATGCAGCTAGTGCATATAATATGTCGCTAACTAATGACTGGTATGTAACTTCATCAAATCCTGCTAGGTATCACTAAAAAATCTTCAATGATAAACATCTTGTATAAGTTACATAGAATATATAATGATGCTCTAGCTGTGCCTTAAGTTACAAACCTGCTTTGTGAAAATTGGTTAAAGTCATCCTGAAGTTCATATTTGTGCAGAATTTCTCCAATTAGGTAGCCAGTAGAAAATTCTTTTGGGAATGATTTTGGATCTGGGTTAAAAAACAAGCAACAGCAACAAAATACAAAGTACCATATGAATAATAGAGATAATTACAGAGTGTGTATAACATCAGAGACTTGTACTTAATTTTTAGTTCAACTCATTATTGCTCTTAAAATCTTTACACTGTAAGTTAACTTTAAAGTTTTGTTAACTCAATACTATATTAAAATAACTTTAGGATTAGAAATGGTCTTCAGGTAGCCAGTATTTATGTTGTATAACTCTACTAAAAGCCAAATTCCATAATCTACTTCATCTAAAATCTAAATTTCAATATCAAAAGGTAAATTACGCTATTATAACTATTTACACTTGGCTCAATTAAAATTTTGCAAAACCAATACTTGACAGGTTACAGTTACCAACTCTTCTGCTCCTAAAACACACACAGAAACAAAAACAGCCAGTAAATACGTTCTAATAGTCCTGATTTAGAGTAAGGGATGTCTCTCTCATTATAGAATAGATGCTCCTCTAAAGTCAATAATTCAAACAGCAGGAATTGCTGTATAAATATAAATTCAGGTACTTTCTATCCTCAAGTCCTTATAAAGTGATAGAATAGAAATTTTTCGTGGCCCCTGAGTCCACAGGGATCTAGGGGAGAATCATCACCATTTTTTTTCACAAGTTATTTTTGAGATTTTAAAGAGATTATGTTGTAATTATTTGTGTGGAAAAAGTAAAATCCACAGCTGGTTTTAGCCCTTTATTTGGGTCTGAGGAAAGAGGGTGAATTCACATATATATCAGCCAGAGCTATCATGTAGTACTACTACTGCCACTGGCATTACCTCAAGGTCAGTAACTCTCATATATGGCATGCGGCATCTGCAGGAAGGTATATGAATGCCTATAGGTAAATCAAAATTCAGACGCGTATGGAAGAGAATTAGGGCGCCAGTATTTTCAGTTGCACGTAGTTATTACAGAGAGTGCACAAAGCCTACTGCAGGTATAGCGAGTATATGAATAATACCAACGTGCCAACAACCCGACTGCCATCCGCGCAGCAGAACCCTCCTGCTACTCCCACCTTACCCAGGCACCACATTCCCAAACTTGCCTGCAGACGCCCAAACAGACTCACCCGTCTCCCGGACGTCAAAGTCTCCCCCAAAGTGACTGCCAGCCATGGCACATCGAAAGTCGAGCAGGGACCCCATCTCTCTAGCTGTACAGTGATACTGAGCCCGTCTTGCTGTGGCGCAGGCCGAGGGGGCAGTCCCCGGTGCACTGCGCTCTGGGACTCCCCTTCGGGCAGCAACTCGGGCGCCCTTGCACCGTACGTAAGAATTGCCCGGGGGCACCTATCCACCGGCCCCTGCGAACAGACACACCTGGGGGGGGTACCTAGAGGCATAGGCGGCGAGTTCTATGGGCCCGTGGAGCCCAGGCCCCACCAATAATCCCGAGGGTGGGCCCAGCTCCACCAATGTTTGGGCCCCAGGCCCTGTGCTCCAGGGGTCCCCGCGCCAGCAATGTGGGCGCTCTTACCTCAGCGGCAGCTCTCCCCAGCCCCAGAGAGGCAGCGCAGAGCCCTCTGAGTCCCGCCGCGGCTGGGATTTAAAGGACTCAGGGCTCCCCGCGGCTGCCAGCAGCCCAGAGCCCTTTGAATCCCAGCCCCTGGCCGCTGATTGCCCCCTCCCCAGACCCCTGCCCCAATTGCCCCTCAGGACCCCCACCCCCTATCTAAGCACCACTGGTCCTTGTCCCCTGATTACCCCCTCCCGAGACCCCTGCCCCTAACTGCCCCTTGGGACCCCAGCCCCTATCTAAGCCTCCCTTCTCCTTGTCCCCAACAGCCCCCTCCTGAGACTCCACCCAACTTCCCCCCAGGACCCCACCCCCTACCTGTCCCCTGATAAACCTCCTGGACTCCCATGCCTCTCCAATTGCTGCCTGTCCCCTGACTGCCCCTTCGAACCTCTGCCCCATCCAACCCCCCCCTGCTCCTTGTCCCTTGACTGCCCCCCGGAACCCCCTACCCCTTCTCCAACCCCCAAACTGCTTACTGTGCCACTCAGACCAGCGTGTCTGGCTCCATGCAGCTCCAGACAGTTGCTGCCATGCTCCCCCATGGAGCCCACAGCCCTCTCCCACCCCCAGCACCTGCCTTCCAGATTTGAACACCTCAAAATTCAAGCTCCGTTTGGGCAGCTTTTACTTCATTTCTCCCAAATCAGTTTCCCCTGCAAGGTGCCAACTGAAGGTGTTGGAAAACAGAGAGATCGGGTGGCCTCCTAATGCCTGGAAAAGAGACAAAGGCCAGAGGAGGGAGTGTCAGTGCCTGTGCGGACTTCTGGGAAGTGCATGGTGTGGAAGGGGATGCTGTGATGCTTTGGAACAACTCCATACAAAGCCAGTCAGGACTCTGGGGGAGCCTCCTCTCTCGGAGCATACTGTCTCCAGGGCAAGAAGCTTACACCTTCCTGGGTCTGACCTCAGAGCATTCAGCTTGCCCTTCCACATCATGCACTTTCCACAGCGAGTCTGCCCAGGCGGGTCCTGGGGCAACCAGAGGTCCCTGCACCCCAACTCCGCAGTCAGATGTGACTCTCAGCCAGACAGTAAAACAGAAGGTTTGCAGGTAAATATGCCCAATGGTCTGGGATGAGATCTGAGTTACTACAGAGAATTCTTTCTTGGGTGCTGGCTGGTGAGTCTTGCCCACATGCTCAGGGTTTAACTGATCACCATATTTGGGGTCGGGAAGGAATTTTCTTCCAGGGCAGATTGGCAGAGGTCCTGGAGGTTTGTTGCCTTCCTCTGCAGCGTGGGGCACTGGTCACTTGCTGAAGGATTCTCTGCACCTTGAGGTCTTTAAACCACGATTTGAGGACTTCAATAACTAAGACATAGGTTAGAGGTTTGTTACAGGAGTGGGTGAGTGAGATTCTGTGGGCTGTATTGTGCAGGAGGTCAGACTAGATGATCATAATGGTCCCTTCTGACCTTAAAGACTATGAGTCTATGAGATGACGGGAACACAGTTTAAACAGAGCTTGTTGGTACAGAAAACAGAACCCCTCTGTCAGGTCTATCTTAGGGGGTGGGGAGCCCAGAACCAAGTTCTGGGTCTCTCCCCATTTCCCCAGCCAGCTCCAAACTGACACTCCCTCCTCTGGCCTCTGTGTCTCTTCCGGACAAGGAGGCCACCTGATCTCTTTGTCCCCAACACCTTCAGTTGGCATCTTGCAGGGGAAACTGAGGCACCCACACAGTATTCAGAGAAAATATTAACATTCCCACTTGATCACAACAAGTGCAACAAAATATAATACTGTATATTGAAGTAGGCAAGTGCTGCTTCTGACTTTCCACTTTTAATTGACCCTTGTAATCTTGTGGCACTGACGCGTTATAGCTTCATTTTATATCGGCTTACAGGGCGGGAGCGGGGGGGCACCACCATTTTGGGCCCCACCAAAAATTATACAAACCTGCCGCCTATGCCTAGAGGTGCCTAGGCACACGGTGGTCTGTGGGCACCCCCGGGCCCTGCCTCCCCAGCTGCGGCACCGTCCCCTATGCGGCACCAGCCCCGCGTATCCTTACCACGCTGCCCAGGACCCAGGTGTCGGAGCCCTTGACTCACCCACGGCCCGGGAGAGCTTCACCTCCCGGTTCAGCCACTCGCACAGAATGTCCGACATGGCGGCCGCACGCGAACCCCGCTCACACGGGCCCGGCTCCGCGTCCCGTTACCATGGTGCCATGCAGGCAGCATCTAACGCATGCGCTGTAGCGGGGAGCTCGGGAATACGTAGCGGGACCAGGTGTGCCTTGTGAACTGCGCATGTTACAGGGGGGCGGGGAGAATGCCTTCTACTGAGCGCATGCGTCCAGAGCGGGGGTGAGCGTGAACTGTTTTGTGTTGGCCGCGTTCGGCGCTGGCGCATGCGCAGTGCCGTGAGCATCGTTCTCTGGCGGGTACTGTAATTGTGTTGCTGAGGGTTGAACGGGAGGCAGCTTGGGGCGGGGCGAGCCGTGGGGTGAGGTTAGGGGAGCTGGAACATGGGCCCGCGCGACCAAGGCGCGTGTGGGGGAAGGGAAGGGCTGCCCCTAGCTGTGTTGAGAGGGGGATGGGAGGGATGCCCCAGTGTGGGAGGCGGCTGCAAAGCCCAGATGGGGGGCAGAGGCGTTCAGGCTCTTGTGGGAGAATTTGAACAGGGGGAGGATGCAGCTTTTGTAGGAGAATAAGGGGGAAAGGCCCTATCGGCGGCTCAGGGTCTCCCCTGTAGGGAGACAAGGCGTTGGGGGGAGTAGAGGGTGCTGCACAGGAGTGGGAACAACGTCCTTGGGGATGTTTGACAGCTATAGCCGTGGGCCCCAATTCTGCATGGTTGCAGCATCCAGGCTATAGATATTAAGATGTTCCTGAGGGCAGAGTCTGTATTTTATTGTGCTGTGTACAGTGCCAAGCACAGTGGCTCTGGGTCAGGAAGGACATCATTTACATTGCAATAGCTTTCAAAGGCCCCAGTCAAGTCACTGATCAAGTATAAATAACACCACCACCAGTTTGTGCCATGTAGTGATTCCAAAGATGGAAAACCACTGAAAGATTGTGTTTTCATCTAGAATGTGTCAATTTTTATGGGCTATGGACCCAAGCCAGAGGTGATATTTATAGAGTATAAATTCAACACTGGTGAGTAAACACAAGTGAATATAAAATGTAACATTTATAAAGGTGGTGGGGAAGAGAAGGGGTGCAGTGGCTTAGGACTGTAAATGGAAAAGCACACCGCAGGAGGACTAGAGAGAAAGAGTAGGACAGATCTGTCTATCTTACACATTCTTATATCTTGGTTAACTTTCCTAGCCTTCCATCCTCAGAAGAAGTTATATATGACATGTACTTATTAATACTTAGGGTTTGTGTATACAGCTTTTTGGAGCAACCCTCCCAGCCTGAGTCAGCAGACGGGCTATCATGGCTTGTGTTAATGCTCTATAAATAGATGTATAGACAGCGCTAAAAGTTGCGGCTCTGGATGGAGATTGTGCTTTGAAGCTAGCTACCTCGGTAGCTACTTGGGCCAAAGGGGCAACGATATCGTGATGATGAAAATTAAGAAATCATAGAATCGGTATCTTATGGGTCTCTTGTTTCTGAGCTGGGGAAATCGGGTATGTAAAGCTATGAAAACCCTGCATGGGTTGGCACATAGGGCCTCTAGATCCACAGCACAGACCCCTTAGTACAGGTATGGGCAAACTACAGCTCGGGGGCCACATCCAGCCCTCGAGCTCCCGCTGAGGAGCGGGGTCTAGGGCTTGCCCTGCTCCAGCACCTCAGCCAGGGAGTGGGGTCAGGGGCTTGCCCCACTCTGTGGCTCCTGGAAGTAGAGAGAAAGGAGAAGACAGAAAATAGTGGACATAAACGTTTGACTGATGTGAAGCTGAAGGTTTTGGTTTTGTGGGACATTGGATCACATTCCAGTGGGGGAGGATGCTATATAAACAAGGTAGCCTCCATCTCACAAGTGGTGGTGGGAACTAATCTCCACCAGAAACCAGCTGGAGCAAGCAGGATGGGGTTAAACTAACAACGCAAGGGGAGGGTGCTTAGAAGCCAAATGCAGTACAAACTCAAACTCAGTGTGTCACAAACAAATTGATGTGATGTGACCAAGAATGTGAAGAGAAGAAATGTTTCAAATGCTTATATACCAATGCTAGGTAATAAGAAAGAGTTGGCGATTCTTATTGATCATGAGACATTTTATAACAGGCATTACTGAAAACCTGGTGGGAATATTCACATGATTGGAATTTTAAAATTGCTAGTTATAACCTATTTAGAAAGGATAGAGTGAGTAAAAGATGTATCTATGCAGTGGGTAAGGGTGTCATACTCTACATTAAAGACACTATTACCTGTTACATAGTTATTAATAACTCAAAACCACAGGATCTTGAGTGCATATGGATCAATGTGCTAACTGGGAAAGCCCAGGAATAGGTGCTGGTGGGGTTCTGTTCCAGACCATCAAATTAAACCAAAGAACAGGATGAGTTACTCCTTAAGCACTGTCTGTAATGTGTGGAAAGAAAAATTGGGGTATTATGGGAGATTTCAGTTTGGGAGATCTTTGCAGGAGATCTCAAGCAGCCAGCAATATGACATCATTAGAGTTTCTAAAAATTACATGTGTTGCTTTTCTAAGACAAAAGTATTGGAATACTGAGGAAATGCTAGTACACTGGAAGAATTGTGCCAGTATTCACAAAAAGCAATGTGAACGGCAATTGGGACATCTGACCCGATTAGCCTGACACCAGTCCTAGGTAAAATATGCAAAAGCAGATATGGGATTCAACTGATAAAGAATTAAAGGATAATTAATGCCAGTTAAACATGGTTTTATGGAAAATAAGTCTTGTCAAACAAGCCAGATTTCATTCTTTGAGATTGATCTACCATAATGTACCATACTTCATACAATCTGCTATGATGATACAAATAATAGTACAATTTCAGTAAAGTACATGTTAAATGGATTAAGACTTGGCTGACAGATCTCACAAAGTAGTTGCCAATGGGCAGTCATTATTGAATGGCAGTGTTTCTTGTGGTGTTCTGTGGGGATTAAGGCATGGCCCCATGCTATTCAACATTTTTATCAGTGCTCTGGAAGTAAACAGAAAATCACTGCTGATAAAATATGCAGGTGATGCAAAGAATAGTGAAGTGTTAAATATGAATGAGGATAGGTCAGTCGTACATCTGGATCACTTAGCCCAAGTCAGTATGCCTTTCTAGGCCAAACAGGCAAAACTGCTCCTACAAATACCATCTCCTATCTGGAGCTCTATCTCCGGATGTATCATATGCACATAATGCAGGTGGTTGCTTGAAGTTGGAGTAAGCTGCATCATTACAAATCATGCTTATTTTGGCTCTGCTTACTTACAGTAGGCATTTGCACCAGTACAATGACTCTCTCATGCCTGGTCTCAACAACTAGTTGGCTGACCCCAGTGCACAGTTGTAAGGTTGTTTCCACGCTTTTGGTATTTAAATAACTTGTATAGTGCCTTAAATCTTCAAAGGGATTTGCAAACAATAGTTTGTCATAAATATGGATCACTTTCAATTTTGTTTTAAATTAAATATAAGAATAGATGGTGTGATTTTTCCTCTCAGGTTTGTATCCTAATTAGAAAAATGGGATGCCTTTCAAATATAAAGGACCTGCATGATACTCTTGGTATTCCTTTTTTTGTTGATTTGTGCTAAAAGATTAATGCACACACAAAGCAATTAGTAATAATTTCAATACACCAAAAAACAAAAGGAAAATCTTTTCAACTACATTGAAATCCACGTGTCCTTGCATCTTTGCATTTATGGTGAGTAATCCCTGTGAGTAGCTGTTAATATAACTACATGTCACTGATTTAAAGAAAAATTAAACAGAACCAAACCCATGCAGAACTCAGTGCTGTTATTAAATGTAGATCTCCCATCTTTCATTATGAAAATGTTTGGGGAAAAAGATGTAAATATGCTATACAGTTGATTTGCATCTTTGCTGTCTCACTTCTTAATGTGTTCTCTTTAGTAGTTTAAAATATTATAGGTTGGATTTTAAAAAGTGCTCAGCTTTGGTATAACTGCTCCCACTAAAGTCAGGATTGAATGCTTTTGGCAATCCCACTTATATATAACTACATACATTCTATCTTCTGATTGGCTTAATTAGTAGTCAGGTGTCTCAGATGCATTGTTTCTTCTATTGATATAATATATTAAATTTTGCATTGCTTAATGAGGCCTTTTAAAAGTTCTTCCTGAAATATGTACAGCACAATACAACCTTTTTTTTATATTGTGTCCATATAGAATATCACATTCCTGCTTTTTTTTGTTTTGTATTCACTGCATTGTAAGATGTCACCTTTTTGAACAGATGAATAAAAATATTCACTACTAATTAAATATTTAATTTTAAAATATAATTGGGGGTTTACCCTCAATGAAACCCCTTATCTCCTTAATGGGGATGGATTTTTCAAAGATATCCCCTTAAAGCAGTTAGCATGGTCAGACAGTTTAGGGGGCTGATTAGTTTTAAGTTGTTTTCAGAACTAATATTTGTTTCTTTCAACTGTGAATTAATCTGTTGGAGAGAATATTTATTAACCATAAAATAGAAGTAGATCCTTTGCTGTCTGTTCTACAATCGCTCTCCTTCTTGTAAAAATAGCTTTTATGTTTTCTAGACTGTAAGACTCTCTGCCTTAATTATGTATGGTTCACAACAATAACCTTCATAAAAGATCTCTGTTTCAAAGGACTTTCAGCCTCCTAGTCATTTACCATAGTAAACATCATTTTTCAAGGGTGTACGGAAATGAAAGAGGTTAGCGTTTAATTCAAAACGCATCTTCTGTTCCTCACAAAAAGTAAGGCTATGTCTACACAACAGCTTATGTCAGCATAACTTATGTTGTTCGGGGAGGGGGGTGAATAAATCATCCCCCTGAGCGACATAAGTTATGCCAACATACGTGCCGGTGTGAACAACGCTATGTCAATGGGAGAGCTTCTCCCGCCGACATAGCTTCTGCTGTTCACAGATGCTGCAGTAGTTAAGCTGACAGGAGAGCACTCTTCCATTGACTTAGAGCAGTTACATTTCTCTCTAATGTAGCCATGCCCTTAGAAACTAATATGAAAACATCTATTTTAACATAACTTATTTCCCTCAGACACTTTATGTATGAAAAAGAAATCCAAGTTGCAACCATTTTCTGCGTCACTTTTTATGCCTTTGAATGCTCTGTCCCTCTCTCCTTTTGTTTTTCATTGTCTTATCCACACTATTCTCTCTTGGCTAATTGCCTTGTTTGATTTAATTTAGGCCAAAATGACAAGCTTCCCGTGGTGCTGCTGTTACGTGATATCAACAAACACAGTTGTTGTCAACAGGTTACCGGACCTCAATTTGGCAATCTCCCTGTATGAATATAATTATGCACTGAACCTACAAGAGATTCTGTAATGTTAGTTTGTTTAACATTATAGTTTATACTTCAATTAAATCAGAGGTATCTGCCTTATTTTGCTTTTATGTAAGGCTCTTGAGTTTCCACAGATGCAAATATTTTGCTTCCTTTACAGCAGGAATTTAGCTGTGATTTTTGCAAATGAATCTGCTGAGGACATGTGCGTTATATAACGCTTTTTATTTTCTAGACTAGAGGAAATTTATTTTTAAGTAATGAGATTTTGCTGAGCTCTGTACAAGTCTTGAAATACAGATTGCCTCTGCTCCATACTAACCCAGACATATGCACAGTTGTTAGGTTCAATTTTGATTTATTAATAAAACTTCAAATAATCAGGCTCAATTGGAATTTATTAATCAAAGATTTAGTCAAGATTAATACAGCACAATACAGAAAGGTTATCAATACCAAACCAATCTGAAGACTGGAAAAGTGACTTTGCAGCTTGATTCACCCCAACTCACTCCCAGAAACTACCCTCCGTACATGTTGTACTTGGGACAAAGAAGAAGTGCTTTCCATTACTGATCTACATATAGCATTCCCCTTATGGTATCTCCTCTTACCTAATCAATAAGCTAAAGCTATCTGTGACTAAGTTCTTATTATAGAAAATGCCTGTGGCATTGGTAATGAGCTAAAAACATTTCTCAGTAGGTCATCTCATCGATCACTGAAGACATAACAAATATCCCTCCTCAATCATTAGTGGTCCCTTCCTGGACACATTCCCCATGAGTCAGTAGGGTCAGGGTAAAAATATTATACACATTCCATCAGTTGGTCACACACTAAAATTCAACTTAAATACAGAGTCCCTGGAATCATAGATACAAAGCACTAGAATTATAGTTACAAAACACTTTGTGGATGAACCAAAGGATCATGGGGTTTTATATACAAAGAGTTACGGGAACACAAAGAATCATAGGGAGTCTGGTTCATTTGTTAATACAGTAGAGGCACAGGGAACCCCAGAATTGGGAAGGGTAAGGATGTTTCTCTCACTGTTTATTTGGGTATGGCTACACTTAAAACACTACACTGGCATAGTTGCACCACTGTAGCTCTTCTGATTGGAGGGGTTCTCATCAGGGTAGGTAATCCACCTCCCAAAGAGGCGGTAGCTAGGTTGATGGAAGAATTCTTCCAACCTACCACTATCTACACTGGGGAGCTAGGTTGACTTAATCATGCCACTCAGCAGTGTGGATTTTTCACACCCCTGAGCAATGTAGGTAAACTTTCATTTCTAATGTAGAGCAGTCCACAGTAACTGAACCTGTATTTTTTCCCCCACCCTCCATGGTTTATTCCAGGAGTGTTCAGTCAAGTCTCTGATCTCCTAACATCTCCTGTCTCTGGTGATGAATCTTACTGGGGTGGGTTAAGGCTGCAGAGCTTTCTGCCTTATATGTCTGTCCCCAGCAAGCCAGTCTGCCCAATGGACAGCTCCTGTGCATTGCTTGCTCTCTCTCTCGCTCTCTCTCCCCAAAGTCTATGAACAGTGTATTGCCTGCAGTTGAAGTAACCACACAGTTTTTTTTCAAAAGCAAGTATATTTATTCTTAAAGTAAAAGCATGTTTCTTTCTACAAAGAAAACATAATAAAAACAATCAACAGATTTAGATGTGCATTAAACATACTAAGTCACCCATCAGTCTTATGAAGACCTTGTCAACTAAAGTCTTTTCAACCGTTCCACAAGGGTGGGAGCCTCCCTTGGGACGGAAAGTTCAGTCTGTTCACTGGATCAAAAAGAAGGCCCTGAGCCTTAAACCCAGGCTTTTTAATACCAAAAGTTCTTTATTAGTCTCTGGAAAAACCCAGTTTGAATCAGGATCTGTAAGCCTCCCCAGAGGGTGATACCTTAATCACCCTCACCTTATTTTTGATTCCTGGAGAAGCAATGATAACCCTCCCTCCTTGAAGTTGGTTACAGTCCTTGGCCCACAGTGATACATAAACTTAATACAATATGGTCCCCAAAGATATTGCATGGTGTTGCAATGTCTGTCATAGTATTATCCTTTTTTAATATAATTGGTTTCTTCAGGTTTATAAAGCAGAGGTAAACTATATATGTAAAGTGTTTCTGTAAAATCAACAATATAAACAGTTAAATTGAGCCTGTGCTATCTATAAATTAATTTGGTTCTTTTAGCCTGGCAAACAGTGATATTCAAGTCCACTTAGATGGCCAATTTCACATATGGGTATAGGTGTACATAGAGATGACTTCAAAGCAGGCCAGCCCATTCAGCTGAAAGATGTTTGTGCTAGATGTTGAAGACTGTTTTATTGCTGCCAACATGCACCTCTCCCTTCTAGTAATTTTGTCTTTGCTTCTCTGTGCATGCTGAGCACTAGCAGCAACAGAGTGTAGTTGAGTTGAAAAGATAACTGTGGGTGGTTTGGAGATCTGGAGTTTGCTCACTTTTACTCTTGTTATTTATGAAAAAAAGTTGGAACATAAGATAGGAGAGAGAATACTTACTTTTATGCGGCACCTATTGCTATGGCATCTTTGATCAATTGAAATGATGAAATTTAATGAAGTATAGCGCCTGCCTTGATATTTAATGGAAAGCCTGACTACAATAGGGATTGCCTTCTAACTTCTCCTAAAGACTGTTACAGTTTCCAGGTTTTTATGACTGGCTCCAGCAACCTTCTGTCCCAGTCAGTGATCCAGAATATGTGCATGAACATGCACTAGAGAGAGAGAAATGCACAAACATTGAGGGATGGGTAGGTATATTTTGTTTTTAAAGTTTTGTGCCTACTGAAGCTGGATGGCATTATTGTGCAGGCAGTGGAGAGGCAGCTATGGCAGGGTCTGGAGAGGTCAGAGGGGATTTAGTTGCAGGGCACAGCCCTAATTGATATAAGAGGTCGGTTACTATACCTAATAAGTAACTGATTTTGGAAAGCGGAGAGAGAACTTGATTAGGGGGATGGGTGAGTGATTTGTAGGAGACTGGGAAACTTGTTAAGCAGCATAGGAGTTGATCAGGAAGCACACAAGAGGGACCCTAATGGTTAGGTGAAATTCCAAAGCCCCCCACTTCACTGCTCTGATGTCTTCTCAGAATTATTCCAGGAATATTTTTTTGAAATGTTGGTGCGTGTGCACTGCAGTTTGGACTCTGTAACTTCCCTGAGCCTGTAAAGAGCATGGGAGTGCTGCTTTTGTTTTTCCCATGCTGTCAGACCCATTCCTTCCTTTTTGATCAGCCTCATTGTTATAAGCACATGGCCAAAGAAGGGAGTAGAGAACCAAAGAGAAGAGCACCCCTTCCACTAGCTACAAAGTCACTCCCCTGTATGGCAGAGTTGACGTTTCAGGGCAGAAAGAAAAGTGTGTGAGAATGTGGCTCTCTGGCAAGATATCCATAATTCCCAGGTTTCATTGGGTTTGACAGCACCATGACAATATTACTGTGTACTATTTGTATTACCGTAGTTCCTGAGAGCGTGAGTCAGGGACCCAGGACCACATTGTGTTAGCTGCTGTGCAATGCAGAACAAAAGACAGTCCAATAATCTCTTGCTTCTGTTTCTGGCCCAGCTGGATTACTGTAGGTACAGAGACAGAATGTGTAAAGGGCCAATTAAAAAAAAAAAAAGTCAATCAAACCGTTTTGAAATGTCAGTGTTCAGTTTCCTGTATGGGTGAAGTTTTGTGCTGACTCTTAATTATTTGAACTATCTTATCCATCCCTGTTAATTAAGTGTCCTTAGGTTTGTCTTCATCACAATGAAATAAATAATAGATAAATGTAAAAGGCAATGAAAATGCAGCAGAATCATGTTCATCTGACTGGACTAGGCAGCCTGAAATTTATTTGGATAAATGGGAGTTTCCATAAAAGATTTTTCACAGTGTGTTTACAGTATTCCCCACAATGTGCATTCAGCCTGTTAAATTCACTGCCTCAAGCAGAGATTTAAATAATTTATTTGGATTTTAAATGAATGGCTAATTTTAAGTCCAGATATAACCTGGGTAGTTGTACATACTAAGATAGATTTTATTTTCGCTCATGCTTCGTGATGAAAGCTGATCAGTAACAGGGACCAGGTTGCTATTTTTTTCTCTTCTATTAATTCTGTCATCCTTACCTCAAATAGCACTTTACTCTATAAAATGAAGGTAGCAGATTTGCTCCCCTTTTAGGCACTTCTGTGGCTTCTTTCATCTGAGGATCTGCTTGTTCTTTGCAAACAAATTAATGAAGCCTCATTACATCCCTGTAAATTAGAAAAGGATTATATAGTGATCTAAGGTTTTGTTGTTGTGAATTTTAGTGCTCAGGAAATGTGCTGCATTTTGAGTCCTGGAGAATGAAATCCATGCAATGTTTACAGCATAGGTAACAACCAGAGTAACTGTTTCCCTCACTCTGCCTTTGTAATGAACCTCAACCCTTTTGAATAAGAAGTTTGTTTGTTCCCCATCTTACTCAATTGTGTGTGTCTTTGCAGAGTCTAACAGGCAATGCCAGTGTGGTGGTGGCTTCTGTGATATGGACACTGTTCCAGTAAGGCCTAAACTGTGAATTCCAGATTGATTTCACATAGGTCACAGAACAACTAGCAGATGGTGTAGTAACTTACAGTCACCATGAATTCTGTTACTTTTGTTGTTTTAACCCCTTAAAAGAAATTAGATTTAGAGCATTTTCCATTCAGACTAGTGCAGTAGTTCTCAAACAGTGTCTGAGTGCAGAGGCTTCATTGGAGAAGAAGAGAGCTGTGCAGGAAGAACAGGGAAGCCAGCAAGAGAAGCCACAGAAAAACAGCTGCAAAGAGATTTCAGAGTGGTAGCCGTGTTAGGACATGTCTACACTTAACCCTGGAGCAATTGATCCAGCAGAGGTCGATTTATCATGTCTAGTGAAGACGTGATAAATTGACTGCAGAGCACTTTCCCGTCGACTCCACCTATGCTTCTCGCTCTGGTGGAGTACTGGAGTCGACGGGGCAGCAGCAACAGTCAACCTACCACAGTGAAGACACCGTGGTAAGTAGCTCTAAGTACGTTGACTTCATCTATGCTGTTTTCGTAGTTGAAGTTGCATAACTTAGACCGACTTAGCTCGCATCCTCCCTCCCCCAGTGTAGACCTGGCCTTAGTCTGTGTCATCAAAAACAACGAGAAGTCCTTGTGGCACCATAGCCCTGGTCTACACTATGGGGTTAGGTCGAATTTAGCTGGATTAGGTTGATTTTAAAATGAATGTGTCTACACGACCAACCCCGTTCCGTCGACCTAAAGGGCTCTTAAAATTGACTTCTGTACTCCTCCCCGGCAAGGGGAGTAGCGCTAAAATCCATCTTGCTGGGTCAAATTTGGGGTAGTGCAGACGCAATTCGATTGTATTGGCCTCTGGGAGCTATCCCAGAGTGCTCCAATGTGACTGCTCTGGACAGCACTTTCAACTCCGATGCACTAGCCAGGTACACAGGAAAAGCCTGGGGAAATGTTGAATTTCATTTCCTGTTTGGTCAGTGTGGTGCGCTCAGCAGCACAGGTGACCATGCAGCCCCCCCCCCCGAGAATCGCAAACGAGCTCCAGCATGGACCGAAAGGGAGACACTGGATCTGACTGCTGTGTGGGGAGAAGAATCTGTGCACACTGAACTCCGATCAAAAGAAGAAATGCTAATATATATGCTAAAATCGCACATGGTGAACAGAGGCTACAACAAGGACACACAGCAGTGCCACATGAAAGTTAAGGAGCTCAGGCAAGCCTACCAAAAGACAAAGGAGGCAAATGGTTGCTCCAGGTCAGAGCCCATACATGCCGCATGATCATCTGCATGGCATTCTAGGGGGGACCCTACCACTACCCCACCACTGTCCATGGACACCTGCAAGGGGGGAGTCTCACGCAACAGGGAGGAGGATTTTGTGGATGAGGAAGAGGAGGAGAATGCGCAACAGGCAAGCGGTGAATCCATTCCCATGAGCCTGAAGCCAGAGAAGGCACCTCTGGTGAGTGCACATTTGTAACTACAGTACAGGGTTAAAAAGCAATAGTGTTTAATGTTTGATTTGCCCTGAAGAATTGGGATGCATTTGCGGCCAATACAGCAACTGGAAGTCTGTTAATGTGTCTGGGGATGGAGCGGGAATCCTCTAGGGACATCTCCATGAAGCTCTCCTGGAGGTACTCTGAAAGCCTTTGCAGAAGGTTTCTGGGGAGGGCTGCCTTATTTCGTCCTCCACGGTAGGACACTTTACCACACCAAGCAAGTAGCAAGTAGTCTGGAATCATTGCGGCACAACGCATGGCAGCGAATGTTCCTGGGGCAACATTCGGTATATATCTTTCTGTGTTAGCCTCAGGAGAGTGATATTATTCATGGTCACCTGGTTGAAATAGGGGAATTTTTGTAAAGGAATATTAAAAGGACCCCGTTCATGCTGGGCTAAAAGGGATCATCCCAGAGACTAGCCACACGGTGGGGAGAGGGATGAAGGGATCATCCCAGAGAATAGCCAAGCAGTGGCATGGGGGGAGGTGTGTGCTGCATATCCACCTGAAAACCGCAGCCCCTCCTTTTAAATGTGAAACCTAACCCACATTGTTTGCCATGGGAAAGGAGGGCGCTGCATTTTGAAACCATTCCCACATGTTATGAAGGTGAAAGAAGCCAACCCCGGGTACCCTTTGGCTTACCATGGCTGCTTGGAAACCAAATTCTGTTGCCCAGCCATGTGTGATGTGTCACCATACCGACAGGCGCTCAATATAAAAGGCAAAATGCAACCTCGTACCTAAAGCACATATGTTGTCTGCTGTGAATTGCTTGCTTCACTGTGAAAGAGTCTCTCTTTTGTTCTCAGAAATGTATCATCTTAAATTTTACTCTCCCTTTTTATCCCCCGCAGGTGCAAATGTTTCTGTGCTCCCCCTATCATCTCTGGCCCTGAGGTTATTGCAGATTAGAAGGCAAAAAAACCCGCACTCACGGTGACATGTTTTCCGAGCTCACGCAGTCCTCCTGCACTGGCAGGGCACAGTTTAATGCATGGAGGCATTCAGTGGCAGAGGCCAGGAAAGCATTAAGTGAGCACGATGAGCAGAGGCAGGAGGCGATGCTGAGGCTAATGGGGGAGCAAACGGACAACATGAGGGGTAGAATGGAGATGGGACCTGGGGCCGAGACCCTGGCGAAATTAGAAAGTCGGCTCCTTTGGTTGTGTTAGTGCTGCAGTGTGGTGAGGAGAAGAAAATATGAAGTTTTGAGGAAAAGAGTTAGTGATGTTGTAACTCAATATTCAGCTCAGAAAATCAAATGGCTTGTTTATTTTTGTTGGAAATCAGTGGCTGACAAATATGCAAAAACATCAACAACAGAATACACACCTCATTCCCCGAGACAATGGAAAATGCCTGAGGCAAAGAGGGGGCCCCCTTGGAACATTGGTTGTTTTAACTATTCAAATAACCTGCAATAAAAAAAGAGATCCCACTTCAGCAAATAAATTGAGTATGGTGCTAGGAGTCAGGAACTCAGCTCTGCTGCTGATTCACTGTGTTTCATTGGGCAAGCCCGTCTCGGCCTGATCCTGCTCTTACTTCAGTTAATGGGAATAGTATAGAGCCTTCTGAGAGTATTTATCCATACTATATTGAGAGGGTCTGGGACGTGTTATAGATTAGTATGGGAGGTAGGCCATAATTTTCTTGGCCCTCATAGTCATCCAATCCAACTATGGAAGTAATTATTCAGAGTTTAAATAACAACAAACAGCAATACGCATTATAATGAAGTAGTAACACAACACAAAAATAATCTGTAAGAAACAATCTGTTAAGGATAGGAACTAGCTCAGGGTTTCTTTCTTGCTCACTTTGAGCAGAGTAGTTATTACCTTGTATTTTTAATTTTAAAAAAGAATTATTCTGAGTCACATTTTCCTTAACAGTATATGTAAAAAGCTACTCTGACACTCAGTAACCAGCGTAGCACACATAATGTGCAGTGACAGCAAACTGAGCAGGAGAGAAGAGGCATACCTGCAAAAGCAGAAGTGAGGGGACAAAAAAGAGATGAACAAAACTATTGTATTACTGTACATTCTAAACACACACTGTGTGCACATTCTGTCATGAACACTCCCTGCAAAGAGCTGGGAGTTAGGGGGACTGGAACTAGCTGGATAAAGAGATTGGGACTACAAACTAGTGGGGGTGGGGAAAGAGGGCAGAGAGGAAGAGACAGATGTGACAAGGACCTGGGGTGCTGGGAGAGAACTGGGACTGGCTGGTCAAAGAGACTGGGACCAGGAGCAAAGGAGGTGGGGGAGAGAAGGCTGACATGAAGAATCCAGGGAAGGAGAATTGGGAAGCCAACTGCTGAGGGGAAGAGAGAGATTGGATGAGGAGACAGAAAGGGGAACTGGAACTGGGTGTGGGAGGGAGAAAGACTGGGAGTCAGAGTGATCCCAGTGGGGGAGACTAGGCCTACCTGGGCACAGAGACTAGGACTGGCATGTGATGCCTAAAGAGTGGAGACTGGGATGGGTAGGCAAGGAGAATGGGATTGGAACAAGGAGTGAGGTGTAAGGAAGATGCATAAATTTGGCATGGTGGAGGGGATGGGGCAAAAAAGGGGTGAAGCTTGGGGAAATTGGGTAGAAGCATCTGTCCCAACTGAGCACATTCCCCTCCAAAGCCTGAAATGGAACCCAAGATTCCTGAGTCTCATCGTTCCTCTGCTGTCAGCAAATATCTGTGACTGGCAAAGTGTGTGTATCAGATCCCCTCTAGTGCTTGGTCCACATAGAGGATGACACCCAGTATTGCTATTAGTTAGTCTATTAGCTCAAGTGGCAGAGGTCTGTGCAGTGGATCGAAAGGTTCCAACCCTGCTGGTGACCCACATGGCTATCATTATGATGCCACATGATGGAATTTCTGTTTTTACAATTTGCTTTATTAAAAATGATATTATACACTATGTTAAAAGAACATTATTAAGGTGGCAAAATTAAGCACTCAGAAGTTAAGAAAAGCCAGAACTAAGGTTGCCTGTGAAACATTAATGTGGCTCACTTGTGTGTATACATTGTGATATAGTCTTCAGTTACATGATCACATAATGTTTTTCCACGGGACGCCTGCTTTGTTCAGTGCACAGGCTGAATCTGTCCAGGATTGTGTAATAAAGAAGGCTATTGCCTGTAGGACCCCTTTCCCATCTGTTGCAGAAGTTGGATGGTTTGTAGCAAATAGACCAAAGGAGAAGGATGGTCTCATGGTTACTGCAACTGAATGGTGCACTAGAGACTTGGATTCTATCCATGTTTCATAGAGGTCCTGTGTAATGACAAGCAAATCACTTGAACCATACCTTTCACAGGTGGACACTAATTATGTGTTCCTCATTTTGTGGGTGCCCAACTTGAGACCCTGGATTTGTAGAAGCGCTGAGTACTCACAACTGCAGCTGAAGTCAATGGGAGCTGTGCTTGAATATATAAAGTGCTATTAATGCTAAGTATTCTGAAAACTCAGGTGCTAGGCCTCTCAAATTGGGCACCCAAAATTAGTGGAAACTTTTTGCCTTAATTTCTCCATGCCTCAGTTCAACATTTCCCTAACCTCTCACCTCGGGGGCTTTGTGAAGATGAATTAATTAATGTTTGTGAAGCAATCAAGTACCATAGTGGTGAGCGCCTAGAAAAGCCCATGGGAAAATTAATAATTCAGTCCTCATAGCAGGGTTGTAAATAATGTGTGGTAAACAAGGCCTTAGGCCACACACTGAAAAATGAGGATAAACCCAAATATTTACTAGCTGTTCATTAATTGAGCAGGGTCCATCCTGTGTTTGTTTTTTTTATCTGTAATTATTATTGAGGATCCCAAGTTGTTTTACAGAACCTATTTGTCCGCAGATGAAATTCAGCCACTTTTCATGATAGAAATAGGACAGCTGTTGAACTGCTGAACAATTTATTTTTAGGAGGTAGAGTGAAGAATAACATATCCATTTTAAACTGGAGAGGGAATGTGAGTAAGCACAGTGTAATCATGTGAGCTGGAGTTTGCCCAGCGCCCTGGAAACTAACTCTAGTATCTGAAACTCTAGGGAATTTGTTCTCTCTCACCATGTTGAGGAGTGATTGGCAGGAAGTTAGAAATATTCTTGAGGGATCATTACACTTTCAGAATAATTTTCTAATCTGCAATCCTTAGCTAATAAGGGGTAAAATTGATGCTGTGAATGTGCAAATAATAATTATAGTGCTGTTCCTCTAGAGAGACAGAGTTGACACTGCAGAAGAATTTGTTCTACCAGGCTTACTTTGATTATAACCACCTGATGAACAGATGACTCATGGTAGGTATCTTAACCTTAATGCATAGAGTTGAATTTTATGAGAACAAGATATCCATGTGTAGATTTTCTTCTCTAACAATAGGTCATTTAAGTACTTTTCTCATGAGTCACACGTTCCTCTGATCTGTTGCCAGAATCAGTTTGTACTAAGGGTGAAGCTAATACAAACATTTGTTTTCCCCAGAGCACTAATTGAATATTGATGCTAGTGATGGCTGAATAAATGGTGTGCTTGTGTGCAATAGCCACTGAAATACATTCACGTTTAAGCATTTCTTTGCTTTACTAACAGACAACAGTTTCCTTGAAGTGCAGCTAACACTTTTTTCATGAGAATCAAAACACTGCCAGAAGTAATAGTTGAAATTATATAAGGAATGACTAATGTGGAAGGAACAAACACTAATGTGGAAGGCAATAGTGAAAGATGTAAGAAACAGTGGACAAAAGTTAGGCTTTGATTCAACAAACCATCCCTAATCAACAAAGTGTTTAAGTACTTTGTTGAACCAGGACCTTAAATTGGAAATTCTGACAGAGTTGTTTCCCCCTTTTCTTCTATGCCCTCTCTCAAATTTATTCAAACAGCATAATTGCATTTTACTGACATTGGGGATATTGCGGGAATGAAGGATTAAGTGCTCTGTGGAAAGGGTTGTCTCTTCATACAGTGCTCAGTCCAAAGGAGACCTGATCATGATGGTAATGCCGAAAGAATCCAGTAATGTAAATGATTAAAAATGACTTACAGTGGATAGGACTGTTAGGAAAAGACTTTTTCTTGAAATACGTCCCTAAAGGAAAATTGAAATAGTATAGGAGTACAGCAATTGTGTGTATTTGTTTGTATGCATACACTGATATCTAGAATGTATTGTTGCATAAAATCACAAAGTGCTAAAAAATCTAGTATTTGAAAGACTTGAAATATTTTTTAATAAAAACTAGTAATTTGATTTAAAAGGATGAGTGTAATGTTAAATATGCTTTTAAAGTGTAGAAAATGGAAATAGGTCTACACAAGTCATCTAATCAATGAACTAAAAGCTAATTATTAAAACTGTTAGCTACCTTCTCCTGAACTCATATTTTTATGGTATTTCTTTAAATTCATGAGTAACACGTGTAAGATATGTCACAGAGAGAAACTTGTGCAAGTTTTATCATTTTTGTGTTTGCCATTCTTTAAATCTCATTGATTTTAATATTGTACAGTTGTACAGATATATTCCAAACAGTTCAAATAAAACTGATTAAATTGTTTTTTCATTTGTTTTCTCAGTTTTCTGCCTCTGAGAATAAGGCAATAAAATTATATGATGATTAGATTCACTAGCAAAATCAATGATTGTCAAAGATGATGGCTTGAAGTCCTCTCTCTAATCCCAGAAAGAAATAAAAAACGAACAGCAGTAGTACAAGCTTCCAATGTACATGGCAGAGGGGCATTGCTGGCACATGATGGCATATATCACATTGGTAGATGTGCAGATGAACAAGCCCCTGACGGTGTGGCTGATGTGGTTAGGTCCTATGATGGGGGGGAGGGATAGCTCAGTGTTTTTTTAGCATTGGCCTGCTAAACCCAGGGTTGTGAGTGCAATCCTTGAGGGGGCGATTTAGGGATCTGGGGCAAAAATCGGTCTGGCAACTACACACCACACAACAGAAACACTAACCTAGGAACCAATCCCTGCAACAAACCCTGTTGCCAACTCTGTCCACATATCTATTCAAGGGACACCACCACAGAATCTAACCACATCAGCCACACCTACACATCTACCAATATGATATATGCCACCATGTACATTGGTCAAACCAGACAGTCTCTGCACAAAAGAATAAATGGACACAAATCAGACATCAAGAATTGTAAAATTCAAAAACCAGTAGGAGAGCACTTCAGTCTCCCTGGACACTCAATAACAGACTTAAAAGTGGCCATTCTTCAACAAAAAAACTTCAAAAACAGACTTCAACGAGAAACTGCAGAACTGGAATTAATTTGCAAACTTGACACCATCAAATTAGGCCTGAATAAAGACTGGGGGTGGCTGAGTCACTATAAAAAATATTTTCCCTCTGTTGATACTCACACCTTCTTGTCAACTGTTGGGAATGGGCCACATCCACCATGATTGAATTGGCCTCGTTAGCACTATAAAAAGTAATTTTCCCTGTGTTGATATTCACCCCTTCTTGTCAACTGTTGGGGAATGGGTCACATCTACCCTAACTGAATTGGCCTCGTTAGCACTGACCCCTTCCCTCCCACACACACTTGGTAAGGCAACTCCCATCTTTTCATGTGCTGTATATTTATACCTGTTTACTGTATTTTTCACTCCATGCATCTGATGAAGTGGGTTATAAACCATGAAAGCTTATGCCCAAATAAATTTGTTAGTCTCTAAGGTGCCACAAAGACTCCTCGTTGTTTTTGCTGATACAGACTAAAATGGCTACCCCTCTGAAACCTGTAATTTATCCAAAGACAACTAAAAGACCCCAAAGTTAGTAACAAAAATAATTATGTTAATGGAATCTTAAAGCTAATCCCACAGCTCTTCTTGAATGTTGTTATTGCAGTGGGAAAGATGCTAATTTGAATTTTTCATACAGTTCAGACATTATACATGGCAATGTTGTTCTCAATGTTTTAAAGCACTGTTAGACCAGAATAATATCAATGTTTGTGAGCCAAGCTGGCTACAGAAGTCTAGTCAGGAATGAGTAATAGATTTCTTCTCTTTTTGAAGATTGATGAGGATGTATACTGTTTTGTACACATTGAGCTACTTATGTTCTATAGTTGAAGACAGGGAAGATGAAACCCAAAATATCAAATGTCTTTATGCTTAGCAAGCATGTTAACTTGTGTGTCTCTTCCAAAATAATTCCTTAAATACATTTCAAATAATTTTCTTCAATTGTCTAATATAGAGTAGAGATGTTGAGAATGTTTTTAAGCAAGAAAACAAATTCCATGTTCCAGAGAGCTGCCTTAGTATGTTAAATGTGCTGTTTTTCAACAGGACAGAAACTGCACAAGTGAGAGCATTGAAGTTTTTCTCACTGCACATTATTCCTGTATCGTAACTGAGGCTTTGTCTACACAAGCATTTTTCCAGCAAATTTCCCACAGTGGCTGTAGTAGTGGTGCAGTTTGGCTGGTGGGAGTGCTAGTGTTGACCAGCTGCTGCTGTTTAAACTAGCATGTCATCTAGTCCTGCTCAGAGGAGGCCTAGATGTCATGATGGTAAAAACATCAGCAGCTGGTTGAAATGAGTACTCCCACCATTGCAATAGCAGTACAGTGGCAGAAAATGCTCATCTAGACACACAGAATTTTTCCATGTTGCCTACTATTTGGACTTCCCAAGGGTGCCTGTAGTAGGGCACCTGTCTATCCACAAAGTTACTCCAAATATTGCATGAGCATTTGTTTACATCACCTTGAGGGTTGCCATGCTAACTATTGAATCTTCACTATGTTGTCTATTTCCACCATAGCAGTCCCAGTGTAAACTGCAAGTATTGGCATAGCAGCTGCACCCATCTTGTTGGTCTTTCTTATGCAATCCCACAATGCAGCTATCCAGTCTTCAGAGATCCCAGGAATGTGCGTGAATGCTGAGAATTGTGGATACTCAACATATCTGAAAATCAGGCCTGTTGTGCTGTGTCAGGTTCTTCTTTCCTTTTTAAAAAGTTTTAAGCACCGTCCCTAAGATGAGAAATGACCTCTTACCAAGAATCCTGTGTATACTCAACCACTGGCTCTTTTAGAGCTCTAGTCTGAATTGCCTTGCTTATTTCTGGAGACCAGTTTTTATGGTTGAGGGCAGGAGATCAATATTGGCTTCAGATAATCAGCTTCCCATTTCCATCTTACTTTTTAAGCCATTATGCAGTTTTCCTCTCACCACCGTCTAACTAGGAAGAAGAGAGCAGACACCAACCACACAGGCTCTTGAAAAAATAACAAGATAAGAGAAACAAAAGCAGAAGTTGGAATTTGCAGCCATTCAATTCAATAGGAAGCTGCAGCATTGCATTTTTGGTGCTGTGTGGGGCTTTGTATCAGCAGACCTCCCATTCACTCATTCCAATGTATCATCTAGCCCTGGGCAAACACTTCTGGATTTGAAGCTGGGTGAATAATTAACATGATTTTTCTGCAAATGTGTAGTTGAATTCTAAATCAAATTGGGTCTATCCAACCTTGAAGTAAGGTTTCTCACATGAAGGTTCAGGACAAAGGTCATATTCCCATGAATGCACTGATATGTTTGTGCCCTGTGAAAATAGCAAACCAGACAAGGAAATGGCTGCTCACAAACATAACTGCAGTTGCCCTATGTGACTGTTTAAATCTGTGGCTCTCATATATAGCCGAAAGCTAATACCTTCTAGAAAATAGGAACTGAAAAGATTTACAGTTTCCTAAAATTCCCTCAGTCTGCTTCTTCTTCCATCTTTCTACTGAAATAATTGAAACCCCACTAATTTATTCACTCTTTTTTCCTGTTTGTTAAATTAGGTCATCTGATCACGGAGCATAAAACATACCTTATGACTTAGGTCACAGACTCTCAGCTCAGAAATCAACTCGTGAATATTGATGCTTGCAGAAAATAGCCCGAGCAACTCACAGGTTATAGTAAGTTTCTGCAATACAATCAAACACATGAATGCAAACTAACAATTTTGTAGAAATTGGGATCTGTTTGTAGAAAAGGGCCTTATTATATTTAAAACCCCCTTCTGGATTCGCTTTTTGGTGGTTCTCCATTTTGAGTTTCCTCAGGAGCGGATTGTTCTGTCAACTTGTATTTACATTTCAACATTACACAGCTGGGTGATTTTGTGATTGGGTCACCTCTTCAAAAAGTAGTGGACTGAAACAACCAGTTCATTTCAGACAGATCATTAATCAATCTTTAGATGCTAACTGGTTTTGGTCACTATTGACCTTAACTGGATTTAAACCTGGTGACCTAGAGGTGCAAGCCTCCCAGCATTACACAGACAACAAGCTTCTAATGGGTCTGTTTTAGGGCTTAATTTTTTATAAAGCATCAACAGACTTCAGAAGGGCACAAATGTACAAGCTTTGCTGGCTGCCTTGTTTCTTTATGACAACAACCATAAGGCATAAGGAGAAGATATTTTTCAACTTTCATTCAAAATACGTTTTAAAATATCTAAACTAAGATCTTAATGATTTCTCCTATACGATACTGGGTGGATTTTTGCATATTTAGTGGAGGCCTATGGTAGTACTTTGTATGGTGATCAATCATAGCCTCTTTGGTAGACTATCCCTGAGCTGCAACCCTAACAACCTAGTCCCATGTTTAGATCTAAGACAGGTGTTGGCCACTTGGGACGTTCTAACTATTATTTTCTTTGGGCCTCCAGTTCCAGTGTTAAAGTCTGACTCCTGTACACTGATCTGAGATTGAGGTCCAAAGAATTCAGAGGAACATGTACAATTCTCTGTGAATTGCTTGCATTGTATGTTTTTATCACAGTCTTTTGAAATAACAGTTCAGTGCCTGTTTTCTGTTTAGGACCTTGGTATCATTTAGCTCCATACTGGGTTTTTGGTGAGTTTTCTTGTTGCCAACTGGTTGTTTCTCACAAAGAACTCTCCAGACACAATAGGCTTCAAGTGGGAATTTTTAGCAAGGTCTTGATTTTAATGTAGTGTGTTTGCTGCAAGTTGATCATGTATCAGAACTTTTGTCATTTTAAATGATGTTTGACTAATAAAGACAGATTTAGACAGTGTGCCACCTCCCTGAGGAGCTCCTATCAATTACTTAATGAGATGGTAAATTAAAAATATTCACATAGCAAAAAAATGGAAAATGTAACAATTAATAGGTTTTACCATTAATATTGTAATGAATGTTTCTTTCTGGGAGTAAACACATCATCAGTCAGCAGAAGCCAAGGGTTTTTTTCAGTCTAATTATCTTACTTTTAATTATTATACTTCATTCTTCTAGTTTATTATTATGAAGGGCATTCAACTGATGGTCTATAGGTAGGGTTATTACTCTTGCTCCGATTCTCATTTATTGTATTCTTGATGTAGATAGCCTGTCAGATCACAAATAATACTGGAGAAAATTGTCATTTATGCTTGACTGCTTCTTTACTAAAATATTTTATGAGGGCTGCCTGCTTTATATCATCACATTCTATTACCTATCTGTACTTAAGAAATGGAGACTGTACTTGATTTTAATAAAAGTAATTTGGTAACAGCAACTATACGTTATTCTTCTGATATGTAGTATTATTAGTGTATAATCTTATTTTGGAGGTAACATTTTACAGCTTATTTGCAGCACTAAGTGAACAGTAGCAATTGTTAAATTATGTATTAATTATTATAGTTTAGTCACATGGATCGGATTATTCACATATTATCAACCAACAGGATCAGACTTGAAAGTTAGATTTAACAATTTTTTAACTGCAGCTCAGTTTGAGTGTAATAAAACTAGAGGTGATCTAGATGTGAGTCACACAGGGAAATAATAATAATTCTGCATACCCTTTCCCACTTGTAGAAATTATTTTGTATGTCTATACTGCAATCAGAGGCGTGACCAAAGCATGTGTGGACATACCCAAGCTCACTTTGATCTAGTTAGCTCAAGTAACAATAGCAGTGAAGCTACAGCAGCACAGGCACTATTGAAACCTGGGAAAACGCAATACCTTTCCTGGCTGCCCTTCACAACCTACTCCCACCCTATCTATTATCTCTCATTCACTATTGAAATATTGACTCCAACATCTGATCGGCCCAGGATGCCGGCTTCCATTGCCCTCTTGTTAAATTTTCAATCAAACATGTTAGTGCTTTTTCCCATGCTGCCTTTCATGCTTCAGAGGAGCTCCCTGTAAACATCTGCAAAGCTACTTTTTTATCCACCTTCAAAACCTTGCTTAACATTTTTCTCTGCTGTAAAGTCTACAAAAAAACTGACAACAATTAGGCCGCTAGTGCACTGATGCCATTGCCTATCATGGTGATCAATATTGTCTCAGTTTCCTCATGTTCCTCTGTGTCCATCTGTTGTATCTTATTTTATACTTAGATTCTAAGCTCTTTGGGGCAGCTACTGTGTCTTTGTTCTTTATTTGTACAGTGCCTAGCACAATGGGGTCCTGGTCCTTAACAGGGCTCCTTGGTTCTACACTAATGCTAAATAATAATATTTTTTGCAAGCACTGTCTGTGTATTAAACAAGGAAAGCCTTATTAATGGGAAAAGGAACACAGCTTTAATTTGGGAATATACAGCAATAATAAATCAACCATATGTTTATATGAATAATAAGTAAGACACCACCTACACAGGATTATTAGCAGTAGTTGTTTGCCTCCATTTCTCTACCTGCCAGTGTGAACATCTGATGGACAAATGTCCCTATCACATGCCACTGCCCTCCTTCCCCTATTCTGCAACCCACTCGTTGCTTATTTAAAAGGACTAGTGATGTCCTAGAATATGAGTGCAGTAGGACAGGTCCATCTCCAGCCCCAGGTCGGTGGTGGTGGGAGGGAATGTTGCCTGACTTCCATCAAGATAGGCCTTGCTACTGTCTCTGCACCATCACCTTTGAATCTTTTCTTGTGCATTGTTGCCTCTAAGTCATCTCTCTAGCCATGATGCCAAGTCCAGGTCCTAAGGCTCCCACACCTAGGCCAGCTATAATGATTATAGCTCTAGGGGTGCTGGAGAGTCATTCGTTGCCACCACTTTTACATCAGCTCTCATCACAGTGCCAGATCCAGGTCCTTACTAGAGTTCATTCACTGCTGGTCATTAAATTGAGGAGGGGGTTCAGTGCCATAGAAGACCCTCAAGCGGAGTCCTTGCCCCCAGGGATTCACTCTTCACCACAACATAGAAGCCCCTTTCCTCTCCTTCCCTGTCTTGTCCAACTCCACTCTCCAGCTATGCAAAACTGAGTTTTTGCTTATGCTGAGGTCTCATCAGGACATAGTAAGTGTAGGTTTGTTAACCTTTTTATTACCCCTACATGCACAATCTTAACTAAAAGGACCAAAATGTTCACAGGATGTTGGATAACAAATATGCAAATAAAGCCTCGACTCAGTGTATCTCTTATTTTTGTTGACTGTTAGATGGAGGCAGAAACCCCTTCCCTAGTGCTCCAGTGCTGCCACAGGCTTGCATCATAATATAAATAATAAATATATCTTGTACCCAGCAGGAGGAGAGCCTTCTAAAAAACCAATAATTTCCATTCAGCATCTAAAGCAACATATGTACAAAATCTAAACATTGTTTTCCCAGATCCCCTGAGAGTAGAACCCTTTTCTAATCAAGTTGAGAATAGCAGGAGTTGCAAACCTTTAAAAGGCTAGGAGTATCCGTTATTCACTTTGAATCAAGGAAATTCTACACGTTGGTTTGACATTTCTGTTTATAATATGAGTGCCTGTATCTTCCTCTGGAATGCCGATAGATCAGAGAAAACAAGTAGCTTTGCTTCACAGACAGTAAATAATTTTATCAATATTTTGATAGCCCTTACTTGACAGCTCACTGTATGCCAGCCTCACATCTCGTATATGTATCTCTAAACAGACTCAGCCATGCAATTTAATAATAGACTGGATGTATATATTGGATGTAACCTACGATAAACATTCGTATTACTCTGCTAATGGAATTATGGCAACTTTTCCTGTAACTAGCTGCTCTGGGAGATTATGTTCAACAATCATTGTTAGGTAGAGATAGTCAAAGAATATACAACATAATTAGCTTCTGTTGTGTATGATGAGAAAAGAATTTGAGCTATCAAAAGCCCGAGAAAAGCAAGCATTTACAAAAAGCAAGCACACATTATCATTGTATTAAGTTTACAACCATATATATCAGGCAATACAAAAATTAAGTTAACAGAAACATTAAATTGTTCACACTAAAAATATCTAATCTTTTTTAAAATACTAGGTCTGTTATGAGTAATCACTGTCATGAATGTTTTGCAGTCTGATTTGGGAAGTACTTTCCCATCCCTGCCAACAGTCCTGGTTTAGCCTGAGCTGCTAGGTGCGTGACTGAGGAACTCACTCTTACTGAGTGAAAAAGGGACCATTGAGCAGGATGACCTGAGCTACTTGATCCTTTCCTGGAGGAACCAGAGAGCAGGAAGCTCTGGAGGAGCCAATAGCCAGCCCAGACTTATTAAAAGTGGGTTACTTTGTCTGATTGATTGTAGGTCCTGTGCTTTCCTACATGGGGTGTATACATAGAATCCATTGTTTGACCTAAGTGCTGCTCTACTACATTTTCTAAGGCCCATCCAACTCCTCAGTGGTAGGGTGACCAGGTGTCTGGTTTTGGACCGAAACACCCAGTCAAAAAGGGATCCTGGCGACTGACTGTCCGGTTCGTGGCACCACAACGGGGCTGGCAGGCTCTCTGCTAGCCACTGCACCGCAGCGCATGAGGCTCCCGGATCAGGAAGCAGCCGGCATGTCCAGCTCCTAGCCTTAGGGTGTTGGGGGGGGATCCGAGTGCTGCCCCGCCCACAGGCGCAGCTCCCATTGGCTGGGTCAGGCCAGGGGAGGAACTAGAGCCACTCGTGAGCGCCCAGCAGGCTGCTGTTGAGGGGTCATGTGGCACGCGCCTCTCATGCTGCTGCCCGGCCCTCTTCTTGTGCGGCTGGGCCACTGGGCTCAAGCTGCAGCACGTGCCCTGCGGTGAACAGCAGTCTGTCACCCCATCACCGGCACCCAGGAGTTCAAGGTATGTGTATCCCCATCTCTGAGTGCTGGGAATGGGGCTGCACCCCCATCCCCCTCACTGTATCCCTCCCCGCCCCAACCCTCCTACCCCCTATCCCCCTCACTGCATCCCTCCCTGTCCCATCCCATCCAATCCTGCCTGCCACAACCACACATCCCAGCTCTGCCACCCATCCTCTCCACCTCCCAGAGCCGCCACCCCCATGTCTCTCACCAGTAATGAGGTGCCAAAATCTTAACAACCCATTCCCTATAAAAAGTTCTGATTTAAGGAATGTGCCACAGTATGTATTTTTTGTACCAATAGGGTTACCATACGTCCATATTTTCCTGGGAGGGGCTGGCTGGAGACAGGGGTGTGTGGGGCTGGCTAGCTTCAGGCAGGGCCTCAGGGATTGGCTGGAGACAGAGGATTACGGGGCTGTCTGGCTTCAGGCAGGGGGGGTGCAGCAAGGATTGGCTGAAGACAGGGCAGGGGGTGTGGCAGGGGCTGGCTGCGGGCAGGGGGTGCGGGGCTGGTGTGGGCAGGGCAGGGGGTGTGGTACTCATGGGGAGAGCATCTTGGAGCAGCCCAAGTAGCAGGACGCAGCCCAGGCCCAGCAGAGCAGCCGGGGACCCACCAAGCAGCAGCGGGAGCCCCAGGGCCAGGGGTCGAGGGAGCAGCAACAGCAACAGGGCCAGGCGGCAGCCTGCATAGCTCCCGCAGCGCAGCACCCCCGGTGGCTGGAGGAGGAATTACACACTTCCCGGCCGGAACCCATCAAAGCCGCAGCACCCCCTCCTCACAGGGAAGCGGGTTAACAAGCGGTTCTAAAAACGCTTCAAATTTTAACAATCGGTTCACGTGAACCAGTGCAAACTGGCTCCAGCTCAGTACTGTCTCTCATCCCCCACACCCCTGCACCCCATTCACCTCCGTACACTGCTGCACTCCCATTGTGTCCCTATGCACCCCATGCCCCCCATATCCTCATGCACCTGTAGCCTTCTGCCTCCCCCTTCATCCTTATCCACCCCACAACCCCCCCCACAACTCCTCCTCCTCTCCTTCACTTCCCCCTCTCATCCCCACCCTGCTCTCTCTCACCCTTGGCTCTTTCCCTCCCCAACCTCTCTCTCCCACCTCCCACCCCCCACCATCTTTTCCCCTACAGCCCACCCACCTCCCTTCCCAGCTGGGTGATTTAGGCAGCCCATAGAAAAGCATATGAACAAGTATCTCTGTGTAGGCAAGTGTGTGAATGCATGCACTGTATGTGTGTAAGAGACTGTGTCTTTGCGTAGGGAGGTGTGTATATTGCTGCATGTGTGTATACCTGTGTGAATAAAATTTGCAGCCTACATCTTCGACTTTTATTCCTTTTGCTGGCTTGTGCACAAAAAAATTGATGACATAAAATGTGGGTATTCATTTCATAACAAGATTTTAAAAGAGAAGGGAACTCTAAAAGAAATGTATTATTTCTTAAAAAGTTAATGTTGTTGACTATTAATTGCAGAAGTGACAATGTATCATACATTTCTCCCCATCTTTGTCTAGCTACATTATTTATTGCAGACTCTCTCTTTTTATCTGTATATCCAGCACCTACCACCCTGGAGCCCTGATCTTGGGGTTTCTAGGCACTAAACAACAAATGTAATAATAAATAATGTGGCAGTATATGTGAGTGCATGCTAGATGTGTACACATAATAGACGTGTGTATCTGCATGTAGGTGTGGGAGTCAGGTTCTACAGATTTATTTATATAGGTATCTGGACAGGTATGCATTTCTGAGATTGTGCTCTACGGATTTTATTTGGGCTTCAGGAATGGGCCTTTAATGGACCCATTGCAGCTGTGATAATGTGTGGTCCTAATTCCACACATAAAATTACAATAACGTTAGTGAACAAAAAACATGGAGCTGGTTACAAAAAATGGGAAAAGGGGAGGGAAAGAATCATGAAAACCTTTGTCAAATTTCATTTATTTAAAAATTACTCTTTTTGACTATTTTGCTGCCAGCTCTAACTTCCTGTAACAAATAAAATCTGAAATTAGCATAATACATCTGTCAAAATAATAAATATGCTGGTTTGGGCTTTGCAATGATGAGCACGTGAGCGAGGGTGGGGGAGACCAAGCGACAGAGGGAGGGGGGATGGAGTGAGCGGGGGACGGGGCCTCAGGAAGGAGTGGGGGAAAGGGCAGGGCGTCAGGGAAGTGGGCGGGGAAAGGGTGTTCGGTTTTCTGGAATTAAAAAGTTGGCAACCCTACTCAGTTGGCAGGTAAATTGGTCTAATTTAACAAGCCACATTAGGACTGGTGGTATAGAAGAACCTCAGTAGAACAAGGCTGTGATGCATGGATGGAGAAGGAGGAGATGCTGCCGCTGACAGAGTTTTTGTATATATGAGCCTTAGTGGTAGTTTCAAGATGTGGTCACATGTAATCCTATCGCTGTCCCAATTTACTAGGTTTGCTTTGCAAACAGTACCTATCTTTAAAATGGGGGGAAAGGAGGACCTGGGGAATTATAGACCAATCAGTATAACTTCAATTCTTGGAACAATACTGGAACAGATTATCAAACAATCCAATTTGCAAGCACCTAGAGGATAATAGGGTGATAAGTAATGCCCAACATGGATTTGTCAAGAAGAATTTCCTTGTCTGACAGGTATAGTGGCCTAGTGGATAGAGGAGAGGTAGTTGATGTGATCTATCTTGATTTTAGTAAGGCTTTTGACACATTTTCATAAGCAAACTAAGAAAATATGGTCCAGATGAAATTACTGTAAAGTGGATGCACAACTAATTAAAAAAACATACTTAAAAGAATAGTTGTCAATGATTCATTGCCAAACCGGGAGGGCATATCTAGTGGGGTTTTGCAGGGTCTGTCCTGGGTTTGGTACTATTGATTATTTTAATTAATGGCTTGGATAATGTAGTGAAGAGAATGCTTATAAAATTTGTGGATGGGGTTTAAGCACTTTGGCGGACAGGGCCAGCTTTAGGATGTGCGGGGCGCGATTTGAAAGAGCTGCCGCCGAAATGCCGCCAAAGACAGCAGCAGCGATTGAGCTGCCACCGAAGATAGCGGCGGCAATTCGGCGACAGCTCAATTGGTTGCTTCTGTTTCCGGCAGCTCTTCGGCGGAGGGTGCGGGGCCCTCTTAGGCGCAGGGCCCGATTCCTGGGAATCGGGGGAATCGCCCTAAAGCTATCCCTGTTGGCGGACAGGATTAGAATTCAAAATGACCTTGACAAACTGGAGGAGAATTGTTCTGAAATCAACAAGATGAAATTTAAGATAAGTGCAGAGTCCTGCCCTGAGGAAGGAAAAATCAAATGAACAACTAGAAAATGGGGAGTAACTGGTGAGGCAGTAGTAATGCAGAAAAGGATCTGAGAGTAACAGAGGATCTCAAATTGAATATGAGCTAACAATGTGATGCAATGGCAAAAAACGGCTAATACTTTGGGGTGTAGTAACAGGAATGTCATATATAAGTCGTGGGGTAATTGTTCCACTCTACTTGGCACTGATGAGACCTCAGCTGGAGTATTGTGTCTGGGTTTGGAAGCCTTACTGTAAGAAAGACATGGAAAAATTCAAGTATGTCCAAAGGAGAGCAATAAAAATGATAAAACATTTAGAAAATCTGACCTATGAGGAAAGGTTAAATAAAGCTGGATATGTTTAACCTTGAGGAATGAAGACGGAGGGGCCACCTGGGAAGAGTTCAAATATGTTAAGGGTGTTATAAAGAGGATGGTGATCAATTGTTCTTCATATCCACTGAAGGTAGGACAAGAAGTAATCAGCATAACCTGCATCCAGGGTGATTTAAATTGGATATTAGGAAAAACGTTCTAACTATAAAGGTAGCTAAGTTCTGAAATAGGCTTCCAAGGGAAGTTGTGGAATCCCGATCACTGAAGATTTTTACAAAGAGGTTAGACCAGGGGTTCTCAAACTGGGGGTCAGGACCCCTCGGGGTCATGAGGTTATTACATGAGGAGTAGTGAGCTGTCACTCTCCACCCCAAACCTCACTTTGCCTCCAGCATTTATAATTATAAATTTATAATTTTATAATTTAATCTATTTCATTTATAGATTAAAAACACTTTTTTATATATTTAAGGGGGGTCGCACTCAGTCTTGCTATGTGAAAGGGGTTTCCAGTACAAAATTAGAGAATCACTGGGTTAGACAAACACCTGTCCATAATGGTCTAGGTATACTTGGTCCTGCCTCAGCATGGGGGTGGGACTAGATCACCTCTCAAGGTCCCTTCCAACCCCACATTTATATGATCTATGGTACACTAGTATACATGCCCTTTTAGTGATGGGAAAGAGTCTTGGTGACAGTAACGGTTTCTGATTGCTTAAAATGGGAAAAACGAAAAGACATTTTAGGGCGTGAAAGTTCATCTTGGGACCTACTTTATGGGATCCTGAAAGACTACACAGGTCTGTCAGCAAACTGACTGGATAAATGTAATTCCCACTTCAACATATTTTAAGAAAAAGAACCCCATGCATCTGAAAATTACTTATGGCAAACAGCCATGCTTATTACAACATTTTTAGTGCTGCTCGTACTGTCAAATCACAAATGATGCTAATTAAAACAGCAACTCCCTTCTCACTGCTGAAAAGCAGTGAGCCCATTGCTTCTAAATTCTGAACGTATGTGTTGAGATTAAAAACACTCCCTTGGCCCAAGAGACAATTACAAGAGTAAATATTTTTAGTTTAAAATAGAAATAAACACAATAAATTACATCAAACCTATTGCTTCCTAATTCATCATTTGTTTGGCACAAAGAATGAATATAGCAACCTTAGAGATTAACTAATGTCCAATATCACAAAACTCCCACTGATTTCTCCATCTCACTTTCCCCACCTGCAAAATGAAGATAGTATCATTTGCCTGTCTTTTTATAGTGTTGTGAGAATTAATTAGTTCTATCTGACTTTTTAATGGTGTTCTTGCAGTCCCTAACACTGTAATATCTATGCATTAATATTTATAACATTTTGAAGTTGATAAATGCTGATTCTCACTAACAACCATTGCAAAATACTGAATTGTGAATTAAGTCCTGATCCTGCAATGCACTCTAGGTAGGCAAACCACTTGAGTGGTTTCATTGTGTTGTGGGGGGACTATCTGCATGGGCAAAGTTACTTATATAAGTATCTGTAGAATTGGAGCCTAAAATAGCAAGATAATATATCGTTAAATGTACTTTGTTAATTTTCATTGACTCTTGAATGTTATTTTTAACACTCATGATAATACTTCATAGCACACAAGTAAACAAATTAATGGAAATATGCATTCAAGTAAAGATACTGTATAGTTTGTAAAATAGGGAAATTTAGAAGTATAAGACCTCATCATAGCTCTTTGCTGTTAGATTTTTGTTTAGCGGTAGAGGGAGACTACCAATTTTTTGTGTGGTTTAGTGTGGCTCTTGTATTATTATTTCAAAATTATCTACTATGAGAAAATAATTATTCCTATTCTGCATTTGCAAACCTGTTTCCAGAATTTGACATGGGTAATCTTGAATTTAATTTTCATTTGACATAAATCTCAGCTAGTATTGTTCCTTTTTCCACTAGAATTTTAATGGACACATGTAAGTATACATCCTCATATGCTTCAGCCTCTTTGACAGTGCCATTATTGATTAATCCAAGGGCTGGTCTACACTAAGGGGAAAAATCGATATAAGATACGCAACTTCAGCTACGTGAATAACGTAGCTGAAGTCGAAGTATCTTATATCGATAACTTACCCGTCCTCACGGCGCGGGATCGATCTCCGGGGCTCTCCATATCGACGCCGCCACCGCCGTTCGCGGTGGTGGAGTTCCGGAATCGATATAAGCGCGTTCGGGGATCGATATATCGCGTCTAGATGAGACGCGATATATCGATCCCTGAAAAATCGATCGCTACCCGCCGATACGGCGGGTAGTGTAGACGTAGCCCAAGAGACCCTAATTACAGCGGTCCCATGCTACCCTGCAAAGGCTAAATCTGCAAAATATGCTGAGTTAGCATTGTGGAGTTAAAGCAACATCTTCCCCTCAGTGAGAAGAAACTCCTTCCAATTTGGAAGGTGTCAGGAGTTGTGGCTTACGACAGAAGCAGACAGTGGGGAATGTTACAGATTCTGGGTGATCCCAGCGGAGTACCCTTTCTTCTGCCTAGCTGTCCAGTGTTCCCATTTCACATAGGCCTGGTGTGCACTTCAAATTTAGATCAACTTAGCTGTGTTGCTCTGGGGTTTGAAAAATTCACACCCCTGAGTGCCATAGTCAAGCTGACCAAACCCCTGATGTACACATGGATAAGTGGAATTCTTCTGCCATCCTAGCTACTGCCAATCAGGGAGGTAGATTACTTGCATCAATGGTAAACCCCTTCTGTAAGCAGTGTTGTAGCAGCCGTAGTGTAGACATGGAGGAATAGCTGCTAATGAAGCTGTGCTGCCATTAGTTATTATCCTCCATCCTGGCAGTTGCTCCCACCCACACAAGGACCTGGAAGCATAGGGAGAGGCCAGTAGAAGATACAAAGGAGGAGTTACAAGTGGTATTCATGTGAAAATCCAGCTAATCCCAAGGAGGGAGGGGTGTCGTGGAGGGCAGCTGCCATCTCCCACCATCAAAGCTTTAGAAACCTAGCTATGAATGTTTAGAGTGAAAGGATCTCATAACAGGAGGACAGGGTCAGGTAGCATACCCACTGTTGCCCCTTGTCAGCTTGTTTAGGGCCTTTTTTCCCCCTATTTTGTTCCCTTTTAGAGTATATAACGGATTGGAGCATGTGGCTCAAGATGTGCAATCTTTTAGATCCTGAATATTACCCTGACACATCATAAGAACATGAGACCAGCCATAGTGGGTGAGACCAGAGGTCCATCTAGCCCAGTATCCTCTCTCTGACAGTGACCAATGCCAGGTGCTTCAGAGAAAATGAACAGAACAGGGCAATTATCGAGTGATCCGTCCCCTGTCATCCACTCCCAGCTTCTGGCAATCAGAGACTAGGGACACCCAGAGCATCGTGTTGCATTCCTGACCATCTTGGCTAATAGACAGTGATGGACCTATCCTCCATGAACTTTTCTAATTCTTTTTTGAACCCCATTCTTTTTTGGCCATCACAACATCCCGTACTAATCAGTTCCATAGCTTGACTGTGCGCTGTGTTAAGAAATATTTCCTTTTGTTTGTTTTTAAACCTGATGCCTATTAAGTTCTTGTGGGTGACCACAAGAGTTAGTTTTACGTCAATAGGCACATACTTGTCTTTTCTTGGAACCTGCATCCTACCAAATCTAGAATAAATGTGGTTTTAATGTGTTTTCTCATGATGACTCTATCATTTGCTCTGAGTCACTTTAAAATATTCTTCTAAAATTACATTCACTTAATTACTTAGCAGCAGAAATAGCATGAACATGACTGTGGTGTAAAGAAAGAGTGATGGTTTCCAGCTAAATTGTGATGACCTTTGTCATATGACTATAGTTCACTTTTGGATTAGGTTGAAGCCCTCAGACCTTTCATATTTGTTGACGAACACATTTCAGAGCTTGTGTTTTGTGTGGAGCCTTTTGTACCAAACTCTGCATTTTTGTACAGCTTTGGTCACCATCCATATGGAACTTAACACAAATAACATCATGCCAGCAGATTGAGGGAAGCAATTATTCTCCTCTATTTGGCACTGATGAGGCCACATCTGGAGTATTGTGTCCAGTTTTGGGCCCCCCACTACAGAAATGACGTGGACAAATTGGAAAGAGTCCAGCAGAGGGCAATGAAAATTATTAGAGAGCTGGGGCACATGACTTATGAGGAGAGGCTGAGGGAACTGGGGTTATTTAGTCTGCAGAAGAGAAGAGTGAGGGGATCTGATAGCAGCCTTCAACTACCTGAAGGGGGGTTCCAAAGAGGATGGATGTAGACTGTTCTCAGTGGTACCTGATGACAGAACAAGGAGTAATGGTCTCAAATGGCAGTGGGGGAGGTTTAGGTTGGATATTAGGAAAAACTATTTCACTAGGAGGGTGGTGAAGCACTGGAATGGGTTACCTAGGGAGGTGGTGGACTCTCCATCCTTAGAGGTTTTTAAGGCCCAGCTTGACAAAGCCCTGGCTGGGATGATTTAGTTGGGGATTGGTCCTGCTTTGAGCAGGGGGTTGGACTAGATGACCTCCTGAGGTCCCTTCCAACTCTAATATTCTATGGTTCTATGTGTCTTGCAGGAACAGAGTTTTTCAAGGTTATTGATTGGAAGTCACTGTGCAAGGGCAAAAGTACCTTGCAGAACAGATAGAATTTTGATTTTTTCTTTGTTTTCATTGATATCAGGCCACATAGAGGGACTGGTTACTTCTGTTACCTTGAAGTGTTAACCAGAGTGCTTTCATGGGACCTATTGCTTTCCTTCTTTTCCTTATGTTTTTCACACTTGTTCCAGCTCAGAACCATGTGGTTATTTCCTGTGTGAGTGAATATGTTAGCCTGATTAACTCCAGAAAATCGTATAAATCGTCTTCCCCTGCAACTTTTGTTCAAGCAAAACTCCCATTTGGAGACAAGATCAGTTGGTTATAAGCAATGCAAAGCATAACAGAAGCAAGGCAGAGGTTCTAGAAGAAATTACGCTAGAGCCACAAAGGTGAATTGTGCAGCACCTGGCACAGTGGGATCCTGATGCATGACAATGCACCAGGGTAGTACAAATAAATAATTATAATACTAACTGCCACTTTAGGTGCCCAAGGCAAAAATTTAGATACTCAATACCCCTGCTCAGCTGCTGCATAATTGTGTAGGCAACTACATTTCTGCCAGTGTGCATGTGCAAAGCCTCTGGAGTCCTAACACTATAACACTGTGAAGTTGCTCAGTGCCTAATCTCTGGGATTCACAAACCCTAGGCATTCCCCATCTATCTCACCTATGCAGCCTGATCCAGTATCTGGGCTCTGAGCATGCTAACCCCCCACAAAATGGGATGGTGGTCCTTTCTATCCAATAACCCAGTGGTTAGAGCACTCACACAGCCTGTGGGAGACTCAGGTTCAAATCTGCATTCTATGTGATTTGGCACGGGGACTTCAACTCTGGTCTCTCACCTCCCAGGCTGTTGGCATATGTTGCATCTACGCTACTAGTATAGCTGCCTGGGCAAAAACCATGCAGTGTGGACTAGCCCTCACTCCTAACTTTTTTGGGAACTAAGGTATTTTTCTCTGGGTTTGGAAAGGTTATTTCTTGCCTTAGTATTGTATAAAGGCTTGTTTCAGAGTGGTAGCCGTGTTAGTCTGTATACCTTGCAGGTAGTGTGAAACTGGAGCAAATGTGAGTCTTTCTTGGGACAAGAGTAGACTGTTGTGCACATGGTCCTTCTGGTAGTATGGTGTATTGGGAGTCTGTTTTCATACCTGTTGGTCACTTGTCAGCCTGAGTTTCTTCTGTGTCCTGCTGAAGAAGTCTCAGCAGCGTGTGTATTTCACTGCCCTCTATGTTTAATATTGTGATTATAATGGAAGCAGTGGTTCTCAAACTGTAGGTTGGGACCCCAAAGTGGGTCACCCAGGCCAGCATTAGACATGCTGGGACCCAATGCTGAAACTGTGAGCAGGCCAGGGCTCAGCAGTCCCCCAAAGTCCTGGGATGGCCTGGCTGAGCAATCTGAGGGCCTGACAGCCAAGTTAAAGTCCATCATCGCCCACTGTTCTTTGGGTTCTCCTAGTCAGACAAAGGGGAGGGAAGTGTAAGTAGACCCTGTCCCCAGTTCTCTCTTTCCATTAAGTCCTGGCCCAGGGCCGATGGTGGAAGGAATGTCTCAGTCTCCTCTAGCTAATACACCAGATCAGCCTCCCCTGGGCCACTTCACACCCCAAACTGAAGAGAGAACAGGGGAGGTAGGGTCTCAGCATTCCGCTTCCCTCCCCGCAGAGGGGTACTCACACAGTATAAACAATCCAGATTGTCAGTTAGGGCTTCCAACTCACTCTTCAGTATCCAGGTATTCCCTTTTGTCAAGGAGAAGTGTGGGGAGGGGAGAAAAAGATTCTGGCCCTAGCCTCCCAGTTGGGTCTTACTCACAGTCTAGACCTTTCCCCTGTGGATCACTCTGTCCCAAAAGCTACTAATTGGCTTCCTTCCAGCAGATAGCCTCTCCTTCACTCTCCCCCAGCTTGACTGTCCCCTTTTAATCAACTCCTCCATTTGGAGCATGCTTTGCATCTGCTGAGGCACGGGGCCTCCTTGGCCCAGTACTGCTCCATCACTCCTTCAGCCTTAGTGTGGAGTCTGCAAACCATATCATGCAGTTCCTGTCTTAATTCCAGCAAGTCTGAATAGTAATCTACAATAATGAGATACTTTGTGTAAGCGGGGGAATGGTCCCACTATTGTGGGCCTATCTTTGTTCCCCTGGTGATATGACATGAAAGCTATCAGCTGTCCGTTTTGTAGGAGTGATTCTCCAAACCCCATCTTACTGGCATCACACTCTTCATTCACAATATAGTATTTCAGGATGGCATGGTTGGTCACCAGCTCCTTGATCTGCATGATGGTTGCCTCATGTTGCAATAATAACCTCCATACAGCATCTTTGTCCAGGAGTTGCCTCGGGGGCTTAGGAGAAATTTTGTTAGATAGTTTACAAATCTTAATAGTGCAGACATCTTCTGTGTTACTTTACCTTTTGGGGGTCAGGTCATATTGTCTGGAAGGTCAGCAGTATGGTATTGTGGTCAAGTGCAGCCAATTTCATCTTGGTTTTATTCACTTTTAGATTTACTTCCCCATCTCTTTCTAGTAGACAGATGAGGTTGTGCTTGTGATCTGCCATAGCTTCCGCCGTGATCCCCACATCCATACACCAGATTGTCATAAAACGTGATGCTGATCCCTGTGACTCCAGTTAGTACATCTTTATTACTGGGCTTCTCCAGCAAACTCCCTTGTGGTCTGGGGTTGCTCTGCAGCAGCCCTGCCCCAGTTTCCCATTCTCAGCCTGCTTCAGTAATTGCCCTGGCTTGCTGTTGTAACTTATTGCAGTGATGTGGTTAATTCCTTAACAAAAATCCACCCCTTAAAGAGAAACAAAGTTCCTTACTCCAAGTTCAAAACAAACAAAACACAAAGTCTCTGCCCCAGTCTCAAACTAGGTCCAGCCCCTCCTTCCCAAGGTATCTGACTCTTGGGTGGCGGGTATCAAAGGCCGTGGAAGGCTGTGCCTCCCCAACAGTTCTGTGTGGTCCCACCCACGCTCTGCCCCCAGGCTCCCTCCTGCTTCCTGCTAGTGCTCTGCGCTCTTCCCTCACGGCCAGAGCCCCAGGCTGGGGCCAGGGCCAGCCTGCGGTCAGGGACTCCGGGCAGCAGGAGCCGGGTGCTGGGGGAAGGCCACACTGCCCACCCTCCTGGTGCTGGGGCTGCACACCCGGTGCTCCAGGGCTTGGGCGGGGGGCATGCCACCCACCCAGCAGTCCAGGGCTGAGGGCACTCAGGCAGCCCAGGACGGGAGGTGTGGGGAGGGAAGGGTGCTGAGCTCCAACAGGGGAAGGGGGGTGCGAGGGGCAGGCCAGGCTGGGGCTAGCATCCCCAAGGCCAGGGCTCACCCTCTGACCATGGTCTAACTTCTCTCCTGTAATTCTTCTGCCTGACCTCTGGGCTCAGCTCTCAAACCTTCTCGGGCTCTTTTCTGTCCCTCAGCCCCTCCTGGGCTCGTTTAGTTGCTCCCTGCATTCTCCCAAGCAGGCCCTCCCACACCTTACCTAGCATCTTCCACAGGCTGTGCTCTCCTTTGACTCCTGTCAGCCTTTCTGCAGCCATATACCACCAATACTTCCCCTTTCTCCTCAGCTCACTGGGCTAGATAATGGAGGGGTCTGATTGGGTCACGTGACCTACTTCATTTTCCCCACCTGGAGAGGTGATCTGGCTGTGTCAGGTGGGGGAAATCCATCTCCTCTTAAAGGGCCAGTCACTCTGTGGTAGTCTGGCTGGCAATGTTAATATTTTTCTGCTGCAGGTTTAATTCCCAAATAGCTTTCTCAACCATCTGTATCTAGTCCAGACTGTGGTGATGTTGCTGTTTTCATTATCTAGTAGAACTTCCCAATATCCCTCTTGGGCATCAAGTACTGAGAATATTTTTGCTTTTGCCAATTCAGGTAATAGTTCCTCAATTATAAGTATTTGGTATTGACCTCTCTTTTGTACTTTGTTCAGATTGTTTCCGTTTGTGTTTACAAACACACAGCTTGCCTGGCTTCTCAGTGGCTACTTATCTAACTTGTGGGCTCTATAACTTCATCAACGATGTCTTCTTTTTCCGTTTACTTTATTGCTCCTATTATTATTATTATTTTTAATGCAATGGGTACTCTGCAAGACAAGTGCTGTACTGGCTGATATTTTCTCTCTTTCTCTATTTCCAAGTGCAACCTGCCTCTAAGACATGCCAGTCCTTCAAAAGCATCTTGGTAATCTGTTAGCTGCTTTGCTGTAAGTATGTCATTGTCTGCTTGGGATATGTTTTTTGTTTCATTTGTGTGTCTATTGTATAAAAGATTTGTCTCAGGTTTAGTGTCACTAGGTTCATGCATTCACTTGTTTAGTAGCTTCTGTTGTTTGTACTGTCTGAAATTTCAGCCTGTATGCTTTTCCTTGGCATTCTGCTTGTGATTTACATTATCCTAGTGGCATTATGATTGTGCCATTGTACAATTTTAATTTGACTTTGCTTGATTGCAATTTTGCTTTCTCTTCTTGCATAATGCTGAGGAAGGCTTTGTAGCCTAGCACATTCACTGAAGACCCACAGTGCATTTGGAATTCAATTTCCTGTTTTTATGTATTGCTGCCTTGTTTCTGGTACTAGTCTGAGCTTTATTTTTGCTGTTTTGCACTGCATTAATGTCATGTCAATGCAAAATTTCATCCTCTGAGTCACTGCTGGCCTCCTCAATATGATGCTTTTTTTCTTTGCTTGTTTTTCTTGTCTACTAGATTTTGCATAATGATTTCTCTTGCCACAATTATTGGGTATGATGCTATATGTAGGGTATTTGCAATTATCATGTTTTTCTTCACAGTTCCCAGAAGTCATCCTTTACATTTTATCTTCTCTGCTGTGTGTTTGTGCATTTGATTTTGCACAAATTTTGGTGTATTTTCCTTGTATTTCACGCTTTCCCTGAGTTATTGGGTGAATTATCCCTGCGTCTGCTCCATTTGCGAGCCTGTTCACTAACTTTGTACATGTCTATAGCTTTTGGTAGAGTTAATATGGGATCTCTCATGCAAGCACCTACATCTTTCATTTCTATTATTAATCTATCACAAATTAGTTAATATTTTAAGATTTAATCATTGCATGAATCAGCTATGTTGTGCAGCTTGGCAATATACTTATCTGTTTTCTCCAGATTCTTGATTACACTTTTTGAAAAGATACCTTTTGTATATTGTAGGTCTGGCTTGACATGAGTGATTAAACATGGGGCAAGCTTTATTTTTTGGAAGACAAGATTAGGGAGGTAACTAGATTAGCAGGCTGAAAATGGAATGCTTGTGCTAAAATAAGTAAATGGATTAGTAAGCTAAAAGACAGAATGTTCAAGTTAGTTAAGATAAAAGAAGGAGCACATAGGGAACCATTTACTAGGAACAAGATAAAATGGACAAGAAAAGTTGAGAGCATGAAGATGAGATAAAAAGTAAAATCGAACATGGACAGCATGTGGACATGCTGTACAGGGATTGTTTTTTATAAAGTAACTAGGCCAATCCCAAAACATGTGATGCAATGTATAGTGAATGTAATGTGATGTGCAAACAGCGGCGGCTCCAGGCACCAGTGCTCCAAGCGCGTGCCTGGGGCAGCAAGCCACAGGGGGCGCCCTGCCAATCCCTGCGAGGGCGGCAGTCAGGCAGCCTTCAGCGGCTAGCTTGCGGGAGGTCCGCCGGTCCCGCGGATTTGGCGGCAGGTACGCCGAATCCATGGGACCGGGGACCTCCCGCAGGCAAGCCGCCGAAGGCAGCCTGCCTGCCGTGCTTGGGGCGGCAAAAAAGCCAGCACCGCCCCTGTGTGCAAATGTATGTAAAGGAATGGGGTTTTTTGTGCAACTTTGGATATGTGGTATACCCTGTACTTATTCCGTATGTATGAGTTTGATTAACTGAGCATAGCTTTGCTGTATGCTAAATAAAGGAACTTGAGTGATGAGACCGATGGCGACTAGTGCTTGGGGAACTGAGTGGAAGAGGTCCCAGAGGCTACCCCAACATATATGACATTTTTTGTAGGTTGAAAATGCTTTTGGACTACTTCTAGGATTTTACACAGGTCCTCCTGGTGACATCTCCAGACACTGTTGGAACATATTTCAGCCTTTTCCCATTACAGGTAATAGTGTAGCCTCTCTCATTTTGTTTTCCTTTTTATCCAGCCCCGTTGTATTTTCATAGTTTTCCCATTGTGACCTAAAGAAAGTTCAGTTACTAAACAAACCCTCTTTCACATCCAGCTGCTTAGGGGCAGGAACTGCTATGCTGCAATAATCCTTATTTTCTCTTTGATGAGTTTTGGGGTTTTGGTTTTTGCAATGTTCTTAGTTTCTGATTTCACATATCTGTAGGGGCCGACTCACTTCTGATACTATATTGTGTGTTCAAGTATAAAATGAGAGAGAGAAGAGAGTGCAACATTGAGGCTTTATTCCTTCCACCACTCTACAGTCTCTATTCTATTCCATATGCTCTACTGTCTCACCAAGCACCTTCTGAAAACAGAGTCCTCTAAGTTCCTAGACATTGTCCTATATGTATAAACATACTGCCATACTGTAACACATCCTGGTGGGAAGCTATCTATTGTAATACTGCAGATTCAGGCAACCCTCACGGCATAGGTTATCCTTGGTTCACTTTTTTAAGGTTATCTTTGTAACCATAGGGTCTAGAGAGTAGAATTTTATAAAATGATAGTTCAAATACTGGAGCACAAGATGGCAACCTCCAGAAAAAAGTATGAGATGTTCCTGTTCAACTGCTAGTCATCTCCTTCTCTCATTACTCCAGCGTCTCTAAGTTGTCCATACTTATCATCATACTTCTCAGTTCCTCCTCCTTACTCCACTTGTTGTTTATGTATATATCACATTACTGTGTGGGGGAACTTTGAAGACTGCATGGCACCTTAAAAACATCTCTGTTATCATCTCCTCCTACATTACATCCCACTCTTTATGTTCCACCCAGTCTTCCCTTCTCGTTGACCCATTTGTCTCCTTCATCCACTGCTTACTCTGTCTTCCCATACACCGTACCACGTCTCAGATAGCAATGCAGCTGCTTAAATCCCTCCACATCCTCCATTAGGGAACTTTTAAAATCTCACTTTTTCTGTGAAACATTCAAGTTCTAGTGGCCACTCCTCATTCTGTGTTTGGTCTTGTCTTCACCTGTTTGTCTGTGTCCCATTAGATTCTTATCCCTTAAGGGCAAGAATCCTTTTTCTTGACTGGCACTGGCCTCTTACCATACAATGCTATGTGTATTTACAATACTATTAAAATCGTAGTTATGAACTACCTAAAGTTTTGGCAGAGTTGCGAATTTTGAATCACTCATAGGAAAGAATGCTCAGTAGCGTCTCTAAGGATACTATTCCGATCCATTTGCAATGTCAAATGAAAATGAACAAGGCTGCGTGTGAGCATTGAATCACTTTGGACGCATCTTAGCACCAGCAATTATTACTGCAATTAGAGAGATGGTACTAGTAATTTTATTATATTTTGAACATGTGCTCAACTCTTTAATCTGAGCAGACTGAATACCTGTAACTAAGTAACTAAGGAGCTAATGTGTTAGTTTCTTTATGGAAATGATTTTGCCATACCTATACAAACTCCAGAAGACCTCCATCACCATCAAGTTTTCTGAGGACGATAAAATCTATGGACTTTACCAACAAACTGAAGAAAATAGAGTAAATGTGCATAAGATCTTACATATATTTGCCAACTTTATGAACAGTGATGCCAAAATTAATAGAATAAAACATTTCACTTACCTTGGACAAGTTTTGTCAAAATTGCCAATGCTAATAAGTTTAAAAAAGAGAGAGAGAGAGAGAGTTACCACACATGGTAGGCCAAATTCTTTGCTGGCAAATAATTCCATTGAAGGCAATGAAGTTATGCCAGAAAAGAATTTGACCCAATTAGTTTGCTGTTATCACAGTATACTCATAGACTATGTTTACCGTACTGCCAGGGGCAGCTCTAGACATTTCGCCGCCCCAAGCATGGCAGCATGCCGCGGGGGGCGCTCTGCCGGTCACTGGGAGGGCGGCAGGCGGCTCCGGTGGACCTCCCGCAGGCGTGCCTGCAGAGGGTCCCGCAGGTCCCGCGGTCCGCAGGTCCTACGCCTGCAGGAGGTCCACCGGAGCCGCCCGCCGCCCGACCGGCAGAGTGCCCCCTGCGGCATGCCGCCCTAAGCATGCGCTTGGCATGCTGGGGCCAGGAGCCGCCCCTGCGTACTGCGGTGGTATCCACTTTATTTTCCAGCTGTGAAAAATGTGCAAGCTATTGCTGGAACATCAAAGGGCTGGAAAAATGTCATCAACACTACCTTCAAGCTATTCTGAATGTAAAGCAGCAAGATAAAATCATTAATAATCAGGTTCTGCAAAGAGATTGCACAACCATTGTTGATGCAATTCTTATGTAAGCACAGCTTCGCTGGACAGGACACATCCTAAACATGGAGGTCATCATTTTCCCAAAGAAGATGTGTTGAATAATTAACTTTAATGCCCAAAAGATCAGAGGAAGACATACAGAGGTGTTATTCTGAAAAAGAACCTTGTCCATTTTGACATTGATTATCAGCATGTGTGCAGTTGTAGTGTCAAACAAGTCAGGAACATACCAAAGTAACGTGGGGCAGTGAAACTTTTAAAGCAAAGACATTCATAAACAACAAAAGAAGGTGTTTTTCCAGGAAGAGGGGATGGGGCAGGAATTAAAGACACAACTAGAGAATGTTACTATACTTGCTTGCCAACCTGTGGGAAGGTCTGTAAATAAATTTTAAAAATGTAGACATCTAAAAGTCTAAAAAAACTCTTGTGAAGTCAGTAATCTTTGACACAAAAGATGACTGAAGTCTACTTTCCATATATAGCAATGACAAAAAACAAAGTTTATCTTGACCAAACTCATTATGTCACTCTTTACATGCCATTCTAAGCAACTCAGGATAACACCAGAGAAATTGCCTCTCTCTGCTACTCTATGGCTGACATATTTTACCATTCTAGTGCAGTGCAGTTTACTTATAACTGACTCTTAGTTCCTTTAAATTGCTGTACACTTTATTTCCACTTACTTTTCATTCTAGTAGTTTTAGTTTCAATAAAAGTGTAGCTTGGGGCAAAAAATTCATACCTGTGGATATTGGTGGTTTGTTTTCATTACTACAGAACACAAATTTATTACATTTCATTAATAATTTGCCACTAGATATAGTGATTATCTTTTAAAACAAAGAGCTGTTGCTTTGGGGGATTTAGTTGGTTTGCAGATGGTTCACACTGCATTTTTTTCCCCCAACCATAAGTACTAGGCACCATTTTAAAAGAAAAGAAAAGTTTGGATCTTGGAACACAAAATGGCAGCCACCACAAACAAGTGCCAGCTTGCAAAGTCATCATGAGCCAGCCTGATTTGACCTGTGGCACTCCTTTAATGGCTCTACTGGGAAAACCAAGTAGGTCATCCAAATTCAGTTGAAAAAAATTATTGAATTTTGGATGGCTGAGCATTGCCAGTAATTGCTCCTCATCTCTGCTGCAACCTGCGCCGTCTTTCCTGACTCGTACATGGTCCTCACGTTCCACACACTATTTATTTTGCCTAGCCTTAGTTTTGGGATTCATTTACTCTGAGATTAAAAGCAGCAAAGAATCCTGTGGCACCTTATAGAATAACAGACGTTTTGGAGCATGAGCTTTCGTGGGTGAATACCCACTTCGTCAGATGCGTGACATGCATGACATGCATCCGACTAAGTGGGTATTCACCCACGAAAGCTCATGCTCCAAAACGTCTGTTAGTCTATAAGATGCCACAGGACTCTTTGCTGCTTTTACAGATCCAGACTAACACGACTACCTCTCTGATGTCTGGGATTAAAGTAACACAAGGAACAGACTCTGTTTGAGGCAATATAGCAGAGTAAGACTCTATTGGCAAGAAACCTGATTAATTTTCATTTTGAACTTTAGCTTTGCATTTGACTTTGGACACAGGAGGAGCTTGTATTTTGTCTGTAGAAAATAGTAAATAAATATCAACTGCCAGCTAATTCCCACCACAGACTATCAGCAGTCACACTACACACACTTAGACTATTTTTTCCTCACAACTAAGTTGTTTTGTGTTGCTTTACTAAGGGATAGTCTGCAAATCACCAACACCGGAATTAGAGAGACAAAGTGGGTGAGGTAATATCTTTTACCGGACCAACTATAAAAGACATTACCTCACCCACCTTGTCTCTCTAATATCCTGGGACAGAAAGAGCTATAAGAACACAGCATACCACCCAAGTTGACATCCTTATGTCCCCATGGAGCTATGTTGCTCGACCAGTCCTTAATGTTGTCAAACCACCTTTTCTTTCCTCTTCCCTTTAACCGCTTTTTCATTACAGAACTGCCAAATTGACTTTTTTACCCTTTAGATTACAGATTTTTGGCCTTTGCTAAAGGTTCTTTATAAATCTATTGGTGCCACGTTGTTCTCGTTCTGGGCATTGGGCTCAATGCAGGGCATATTTCATATGAAATCAGAATGGGTTTATAGGTATTGAGAAGTAGGCCTGACACTTCTTTCAAAGCAACATTCTGGTTTTTTTACTTTTTTCCTAATTTAGATTATCGTCATCCATATTTCCCAGGTTTTCTCACAAGGCATAATTCTGTACAAATGTTTTTTTTCCATCTTCCTGTGTGTTCAATTTCCACATTTCTTGTGTCAGCCTGTTCAAGTCTGAAATTTGCTCTGAGAAGCAAGCTATTCTCCAATGGCAGAGAGAAAAAACATTAACAGAAAAAATTATATACATTATTTTTTGATCCCTGACTTTACACAGTGTACAACCTTAATCATTGCATCATTGTCCGTTCTTCTCAGACCACCAACACAGAGTTGTTGAAAATGGCTTGACTTTCTGCATTTCCTTTTCACAATTAGGAGTAGTACTAATAGGCTGTTCATCGTTTCTCTCCTTTACATATTTCTCTTTTGGATATGTGAAATGCTCTGAATTCCCCATGAATGTAGGTAATGAGTGGCAAATAGAGGAGAGGCAAACAGAGGGAGTTTGCCTGGGGACCGTTGGAGAGAACCTATGAAGAGTGCTGCATTTGGGGGGGGGCTGTGTTGTGAGCCGATGGGGTGAATATCTGAGTGTCTGTCTGCTGTGACCATTTGTTTGACTGGTGCTAGTTGCAGGGACTGTTTGACCCTGTGGTTGTTTGTTTTAAAAGTGTGAATTGGGAGTGCTTTGTTCCAGGTGGACCCTGAGTGGTTGATTTGAGGGAAGGCTTTGAGCTAGGGCAACTGCTGCGAGCCAGCAGCCTTATAAAAAAGCAGCCAGTTGCAAACCGAGTGAGCAGAGGAGAGGCAAACAGAGGAGAGGGAGTTTGCCTGGGAGTTCACCTGAGGGGAGTTCCCACAGCGTTTTTGCCTTTCAGGCTTCTGTGAGCAGTAAATACAAATTCTGAAGAGACTCTTATGGTACGTCCATATTACCCGCCGGATCGGCGGGTAGCAATCGACTTCTCGGAGTTCGATATATCGCGTCTCATCTAGACGCAATATATCGAACTCCGAACGCGCTCCCGTCGACTCCGGAATTCCACCACCGCGACTTCGATCCTGCGCCGTGAGGACGGGTAAGTAGTTCGAACTAAGGTAGTTCGACTTCAGCTACGCTATTCGCATAGCTGAAGTCGCGTACCTTAGTTCGACCCCCCCCCCCCCGAGTGTAGACCAGGCCTTAGAAGGAAGACAATATGGATAGTGAGCGATCAGCTGCTGTGGCCTGCATAGGATGTGCCATGTTTGTCTTTCTTCCACAGGATAGAAGCAACTTGTACGAAGTGCAAGCTGATCTCCATATTGGAAGAGAAGGTTAAAGGACTAGAGAACCAAGTATCAACCCTGCATTGCATCAGAGAAAATGAAGACAGTCTGGATAGAAGTCAGCATTTGGTACTGCAGGCACAGCATGCTGAAGAATCAGAACGCACAGTGCAGAACAGGGAAGAAAACTGGCAGCATTTGACCTCCAGAAGAAGAAAGAGGAGAACTCATGTACGCCCAATGCCGAAAGAGGTAAGAAACAGTTTTCAGGCTCTCTGCACAGGTACTACAGCAGAGAATGGTTTGGAAGAGTCATCTGAAAGAAGGGATCAGAAGGAGAAGCCATCGACTGGAAGGCATGGGATGCATTGTTCTAAGGATGGGGGCTCCGCAACCACCACTCACAAGAGGAGGAGACAGGTGGTGATGGTCAGGGACTCCCTCCTAAGGGGGACAGAGTCATCCATCTGCTGTCCAGACCGGGATACTCGAGAAGTGTGCTGCTTGCCTAGAGCTAGAATTCAGGATGTGACAGAGTGTCTGCCGAGACTGACCAAGCCCTCAGACCACTACCCCTTCCTACTTCTTCACATGGGCACCAATGATGCTGCCAAGAATGACCTTGAGTGGGTCACTGCAGACTATGTGGCTCTGGGAAGAAGGATCAAGGAGTTTGAGGTGCAAGTCATGTTCTTGTCCATCCTCTCTGTTGAAGGAAAAGCCCCAGGTAGGACCCATCGAATTGTGGAGGTAAAGGCATGTTTGCGCAGGTGGTGTTGGAGAGAGGGCTTTGGATTCTTCGACCATGGGATGTTTTTCCAGGAAGGATTGCTAGGAAAAGATTGGATCCACCTAACAAAGAGAGGGAAGAGCATCTTTGCGGGCAGGCTTGCTAACCTAGTTGGTGGGGAGGGGCTTTAAACTAGTTTCGCCGAGGGATGGAGACCTAAGCCCTGAGGGAAGTGGGGTACTGGGAGGAAACACAAGAAGGAGGGTGCAACAGGGGAGGCCTCTTGATTCATACTGAGAAAGTAGGGCAATCAGCTAGTTATTTTAGGTGCCTATACATGAACGCAAGAAGCCTGGGAAACAAGCAGGAAGAATTGGAAGTCCTGGCACAGTCAAGGAACTGTTATGTGTTTGGAATAACAGAGACTTGGTGGAGTAACTCACATGACTGGAGCACTGTCATGGATGGGTATAAACTGTTCAGGAAGGACAGGCGGGGGAGAAAAAGTGGAGGAGTTACACTGTATGTAAGAGAGCAGTATGACTGCTCAGAGCTCCAGTATGAAACTGGAGAAAAGCCTGTTGAGAGTCTTTGGGTTAAATTTAAAGGTGAGAGCAACAAAAGTGATGTCATGGTGGGCACGTGCTATAGATCACTACAGGTTGACGAGGCTTTCTTTGGACAACTAACAGAAGTTTCCAGATCACAGGCCCTGGTTCTGCTGGGGGACTTCAATCACCCTGACATCTGCTGGGAGAGCAATACCACAGTGCACAGACAATCCAGGAAGTTTTTGGAGAGTGTTGGGGACAACTTCCTGGTGTAAGTGCTGGAGGAACTAACTAGGGGCCATGCTCCTCTTGACCTGCTTCTCACAAACAGGGAAGAATTGGTAGGGGAAGTAGAAGTGGGTGGTAACCTGGGCAGCAGTGACCATGAGATGGTCAAGTTCAGGATCCTGACAAAAGGAAGAAAGGAGAGCAGCAGAATACAGACCCTGGACTTCAGAAAATCAGACTTTGACTCCCTCAGGGAACTGATGGGCAGGATCCCCTGTGAGGCTAATATGAGGGGGAAAGGAGTCCAGGAGAGCTAGCTATATTTTAAAGAAGCCTTATTGAGGGTGCAGGAACAAACCATCCCAGTGTGCAGAAAGAATAGCAAATATGGCAGGCGACCAGCTTGGCTTAACAGAGACATCTTCAGTGAGCTTAAACACAAAAAGGAAGCTTACAGGAAGTGGAAACCTGGACAGATGACCAGGGAGGAGTATAAAAATATGCCTCAAGCATGCAGGGATGTAATCAGGAAGGCCAAAACACAATTGGAGTTGCAGCTAGCAAGGGATGTGAAGGGTATCAAGAAGGATTTCTACAGGTATGTTAGCAACAAGAAGATGGTCAGGGAAAGTGTGGGACCCTTACTGAATGGGGGAGGCAACCTAGTGACAGATGATATGGAAGAAGCTGAAGTATCAATGCTTTTTTTCCTTCGGTCTTCACAGACAAGGTCAGCTCCCAGATTGCTGCACTGGGCAGCACAGTATGGGGAGGAGGTGAGCAGCCCTCAATGGTGAAAGAACAGATTCAGGACTATTTAGAAAAGCTGGACATGCACAAGTCTATGGGACCGGATGCAATGCATCCGAGGGTGCTGAGGGAGTTGGCTGATGTGATTACAGAGCCATTGGCCATTTTCTTTGAAAACTCATGGTGATCGGGGGAGGTCCCAGGCAATTGGAAAAAGGCAAATATAGTGCCCATCTTTGAAAAAGGGAAGAAGGAGAATCCGAGGAACTACAGCCTCACCTCAGTCCCTGAAAAAATCATGGAGTGGGTCTTCAAGGAATCCATTTTGAAGCACTTGGAAGAGAGGAAGATGATCAGTAACAGTCAACATGGATTCACGAAGAGCAAGTCATGCTTGGCCAACCTGATTGCCTTCTATGATGAGATAACTGGCTCTGTGGATATGGAGAAAGCAGTGGATGTGATATGCCTTGACTTTAGCAAAGCTTTTGATACGGTCTCCCACAGTATTCTTGCAAGCAAGTTAAAGAAGTATAGATCGAATGAATGGACTTTAAGGTGGATAGAAAGCTGGCTAGATCGCCGGGCTCAATGGGTAGTGATCAATGGCTCAATGTCTAGTTGGCATCTGGTATCAAGCGGAGTGCCCAAGGGGTCAGTCCTGTGGCCGGTTTTGTTCAAGATCTTCATTAATGATCTGAATGATGGGATGGATTGCACCCTTAGCAAGTTCGCAGATGATACTAAGCTGAGGGGAGAGGTAGATACGCTGGAGGTGTAACAAGTTCGGTCACAGAGACCCCCTTGGGACTGTCACCTGATGTGCTGAAATTTACCTCTGAGCCCGTTTTCCCTGCCAGCTTCAAGACTTCCAGAACCCTGTCTTGTTGAGCCAGACACACTAGGCTGCTTCAATACAGACCCAGGGTCTGGTCCACGCCCCCAGAACTTCAGACTTAACTGAAAACAGCTCAGCAGGTTACTTATCTCCAGCACCCAGACACCCAGTTCCCGATGGGATTCAAACCCCAAATAAATCCGTTTTACTCTGTATAAAGCTTTTACAGGGTAAATTCATAAATTGTTCGCCCTCTATAACACTGATAGAGAGATATGTACAGCAGTTTGCTCCCCCAGGTATTAATCACTTACTCTGGGTTTATTAATAATCTGCATCCAAGAATGCTAAAGGAGTTGGTGGATGTGATTGCAGAGCCATTGGCCATTATATCTGAAAACTCATGGTGATTGGGGGAGGTTCCAGATCACTGGAAAAAGGCTAATGTAGGGCCATTTTTAAAACAGGGAAGAAGGAGGATCCAGGGAACTACAGGCCAGTCAGCCTCTGCTCAGTCCCTGGAAAAATCATGAACCAGGTCCTCAAGGAATCAATTTTGAAGCACTTAGAGGAGAGGAAAGGGATCAGGAACAGTCAGCATGGATTCACCAAGGGCAAGTCATGCCTGACTAACCTAATTGCCTAATGATGAGATAACTGGCTCTGTGGATGAGGGGAAAACAGTGGATGGGTATAAACTGTTCAGGAAGGACAGGCGGGGGAGAATTGTATTAATTCCTTGACTTTAGCAAAACTTTTGACATGGTCTCCCACAGTATTCTTGCCAGCAAGTTAAAGAAATATGGGCTGGATGAATAGACTATAAGGTGGATAGAAAGCTTGGTAGATCATCGGGCTCAGTGGGTAGTGATCAATGGCTCCATGTCTAATTGGCAGCCAATATCAAGCGGAGTGCCCCAAGGATCGGTCCTGGGGCCGGTTTTGTTCAATATCTTCATTAATGATCTGGAGGATGGCGTGGATTGCACCCTCAGCAAGTTTGCAGATGACACTAAACTGGAAAGAGTGGTAGATATGCTGGAGGGTAGGGATAGGATACAGAGGGACCTAGACAAATTAGAGGATTGGGCCAAAAGAAATCTGATGAGGTTCAACAAGGACAAGGGTCCTGCACTTAGGATGGAAGAATCTCATGCACTGCTACAGACTAGGGACCGAGTAGCTAGGCAGCAGTTCTGCAGAAAAGGTCCTAGGGGTTACAGTGGACGAGAAGCTGGATATAAGTCAATGGTGTGCCCTTGTTGCCAAGAAGGCTACTGGCATTTTGTGCTGTATAAGTAGGAGCATTGCCAGCGGATCGAGGGAAGTGATCATTCCCCTCTATTCGGCATTGGTGAGGCCTCATCTGGAGTACTGTGTCCAATTTTTTGTCTGCAGAAGAAAATAATGAGGGGGGATTTGATAGCTACTTTCAACTACCTGAAAGGGGGTTCCAAAGAGGATGGATCTAGACTGTTCTCAGTGGTGGCAGATGACAGAACAAGGAGTAATGGTCTCAAGTTGCAGTGGGGGAGGTTTAGGTTGGATATTAGGAAAGACTTTTTCACTAAGAGGGTGCTGAAGCACTGGAATGGGTTACCCAGGGAGGTGGTGGAATCTCCTTCCTTAGATGTTTTTAAGGTCAGGCTTAAAACCCAGTGGAGTGGGTGGGGCCAGATTCCCCTACCACAGGCCATCAGGCTTGGCTGTTGTTTGCTCTCAGCCCCACCCAGGGGCTACAGGCTGATCATTGTCCTGCCCTGCCCAGAGGGCCAGAACTCCAATCATTGTTATCAGCTGCAGCCCAGAGGCTCAGGGGCTACAGACTGTTTGTTTGCTTGGCCCCGCCAGAAGTCTGGAGCCCACTGTGCTGCAATTACCTGCTCCAACAGGCAATCCTGAAGTGACGGTGTCTACCAACCCTGCTCTGGGCCAACGGGGGCAGCCCAGCTCGACAAACAGCTCCCCCCCCCCCGATCACAGTTATCAAAGTGACATGCTTCGGATAATCAAAATGAAACATTTAGATGGCTTCGAACTGATTTTTTTTTAAATTTCCAGTTTGTGGGAAATTTTAGAATTTCAGTCTTTTGTTATGATTCTATATGAAAACAAATGTTGAAATGTCAGTATTTACCACAAAAAGAAAAAATTGTTTTCTAGCCAGCTCTACTGACTACTATTTTTTTAAAAGAAACATTTTGCTCAGTTTTCTGTATACACATGTTTCAGTATGGGTTTATCCCCAAGTCTTTGAGTGCAGAATTAATTGTATCCATTAACAGTGCCAAGATTAACTGTGCAGTAAAAATAGTTGTTATACACATCCTATGCTCTGTACACTTACTTAATAAACTTATTTTACATATGATAAAAGCTATTTGAAAACATAATAGAAATATCAAAGTTCTGCTGATATTTTTCTTATTAAAATAATGAATTAAATCCACTTGCAAAAATCATGGGTTAAACAATAGATTTCAACTTAGAAATCAAATTTCATGCCCCATATGCATGAGAGACCTTGGTTACAGACTTTTATTGACTAAGCCTGAGATTAGAAGAAATATGATGGTTTCACCCAACTGCAATCTGTCTGCCACGAGTTAACATCCTGCAGTGACTGGAAATGGAAACTAAGAGGTGACGATAATGAAAATAGGAGTCTTGTGCTACCTGTTATCCAGCATCAGAAAAAAATGTGAAGTGATTTTTACATTCAAAGGAAACCTTACTGCAGACATACTCGTATAAAAGTGGGTTTCTAAGCCATCCTCAATCTCTAATAATTATAGAATTTTTCAAAAGGAATAAGATGTATGTCAGAATATAAGTTTATCCTCCTCTATGACTGAGGGGAAAGATTAATACTCTGCTTGAACCACAGGTAAGCATATATTATTTTCACACAAATTATTAAAAATCATGTTATTTTTGTTCTCTTCTACAGATCTAATGCATGTCTGATTCTTTTATTTTTTCTTGGAACCACAGTGAGTAGAAAATGAACAAGGAAACTGGAACAGCTGCATTATTTATCCTTTCCCTCCAGCAACAGCAGCACAAATCATTGGTGTGCTAGTTATGCAAATACTGATTGCCAGATAATGCTGTTTGTTATTCAAGTGTATGTTGATTGGCCTAAATGTTTGTAGTAACAAGTATGGGAGTAAGTATCAGAGGGGTAGCCGTGTTAGTCTGTATCCACAAAAACAACGAGGAGGTGGTACCTTAAAGGCTAACAGATTTATTTGGGCATAAGGTTTTGTGGGTAAAAAACCCACTTCTTCAGATGCATGGGGCTATGCATCTGAAGAAGTGGGTTTTTTACCCATGAAACCTTATGCCCAAATAAATCTGTTAGCCTTTAAGATGCCACCAGACTCTTCGTTATAAGTATGGGAGGTGATTCATATTCAGTTTCAAACTTGAATTAAATCAAAGTATGGGTTAAATGTGAAACAAAATGCAGCTCCTTGCCCCTTGGATCTGTTACCTGTCACCAAAAAGACTATGAGAGGCTTGATAAGTCTTTACATAAATATTTTTAACCCACCAAAACATCTGTGAAGGGTTTGGCACCAGTTTTGAATCCTATTTTGCACCTCATCCAAACCTCCCAAAGTTCCTTTTGGCCTAGTAAGCCCCTATATCAAGCCACCTTATCAGGCCCCTACTCTTTATTACTTCCCTTTTTACGACATCCCATTTGGCTTGCGAGAGTTTGCCCAGGAAGGTGGAAATTAACTGTAACCTCATCAACCAACTGGGCAGACTTCAGCTGCAGTCAGTTCTATTTAAACAAGTTTTAAAAGTTGATTAAGCAAACAGTCTAAATGAAGTTAGTTACCATTGACGGGAGTTACAATCAAATCCTTTTCAGGCAGCGATTTGTATTAATGTGCCTAGTAAGGGTAGGCATTGGCCTTTAAAGTCTCATTAGATAACTCAGAACTGTGCCCCTGAATTTAGGGGGATACAGGGTAGTCCTGGTGGAACAGTGCCAGGCTCTCATGAAAATGTACATGTAGCTGCTTCTTTTTGGAGTTAGGACAGAGAGATGGCAGGCCTGCAAAGATGTAGTGCCTGACCCTCTTGTTGGTCTTAACTAGAGTAGGATGAGATGCAAAATTCTTGCATAAATTAGTTCAGAAGTCTGGCTGTCAGGAGATTCTAGATTGGTGTTGCTAGTAAGTATGGATGTACCTCAAACTCTGGAATCCTGGGCCCAGAAGGCTGGTGACAGTGAGGTGCAGTACAGAGACAGGAAGCTGTTACAGTTCTCCCAATACCTCCTCTGAAGGGCATCTGTTTCCAAGAAATTCTGGGCCTGAGATGGTGATCAAGGAAGCAGCTCTCCACATCAATCTCCTTCTGCTGTGGCTGGTGCGATTGGCCCTCAAAATCTTTAGGTCACAAGAGACAAACCAGATAGCGCTGTTCGGTGTAGACAACACAGAAAAGGTGTCATAAATTAACATGCAGGAGACTAGCACAAGAAACCATGATCCCGATGGGCTTGGCAGAATCCCATCTCATAACCCTCAAAATGATATGCCTGGATAGCATGCATAACCTTGAAACAGGCTAGTTGAGTATGAGGGGGTCAGCTCACCACTGGCACTTGATTGGCTGGCCATGGCATGGCAGTTCGCTCTCCACTGGCTGTCAGGATCCCAACAAAGGCAGTCAGGGCCAAGGGTCAGAGCAGGGACAAGCCTGAGGCTAGGAGTAGCCAAGGAGTTTGTAGTCAGGTCTAGGCCAGGGTTGATACCAAGGATCAGAGTTTGGGTCAGATTCCAGGATCTGATTCAGGAGGCAAAGTCCAAATAAAGCCAGGAATTCAAGAGCAAGGAACAGTCATGACAACTACAGACGATCCACACTGTTGCCTGGACACTTCCTGAAATGCCCCTTAAGTTTATAAAGGTCAGGGAGCCAATCAGGAGCCATGGGGCTGCTGTCTGTCAAACCCTTGAGATGGAACTGCCTGTGATCTGTGTCCAGTGTTTCATGGGAAGTGGAGAACAGGTTAGTAACTGCTGCCACTGAGGGGGCAAGCTGAAGCTTTCAGTGGACTAGTAGCTCTACAGGCCTGTGGGGCATTACATTAGGTGCTTCATCTCTGTTGTGGTCTGCCTCTTCCTGTGACTTGGTCCTTCAGCCAGGTCACTTCAAAGACTCTCCCCTTCTGGGGTAGTCCATAAAGAAAAGGCAAGGGTAATTGACACCAACAGAGTTAATGAAAGAGAGAGGGGAATACCTCCATCTCAAGGTGGATTAGAATCAGGCCTTCCCTTCCCTCAGTGAGGGACCTTCAAGCAGCAGTTGTTGGGGCAGTTCCTGCCTTTCCTCAAGAGTTGAGAGTTACTGGTCTGCCCAGTGATGAGCTTATCTCTTTCCCTTTTAATTCCTCCTCCAGCCTGTACATGTCTTGCACACGAGTGAGCCCAGACCAGCTCTTTAACCCCTCGTTGTGCAGTGTGGGGTTTGTATACCCCATCACTGTGAATCAAACATCTCTTTTCCCAGGGGAATGGGAGCTAAACCAGAATGTGTTCCTACAGGTCTGCAAGCGTTGGGGCAAGCCATCATCAAATCTGGTTGCCAACATTTTGAATTTCCAGATTGCAAGGAATTCTGACATTTTGAAAATTGGTTTCAGTTCAATTCAGTTTGAAACCAATTTTTTCAAAATTATTTGTGAACTGGGGTTTGCAAAAAAATTTTTGTTTTCAAATCAAAATATGCTCCCCAATCCCCAGCAGCTGCTTAGTGGAAATGACACAATTCATGTCACTTTCACTGTGGTCAACTATTGAAAAGCATCAGTGAAATTTGACATGAATCATGTCAGCAGCTGCTGAGGATCCTGGGGCCCACAGCTCCAGGGCAACCCTGCCATATTGAACTATCCCAAACCTGGGAACCCTGGGGCTTCCAGACTCCTAAGTCAGCTGGCTCCCTGAGCTGCCTGACTCCCACAGCCTGGGGAGCCAGGTGCCATGAGAGTCAGGCAGCCTGGGGATTCAGCTGGCCAGGGAGTATGTCTCAGCAGTAGAGAGCTTGGAAGCCCTGAGAGCACCAACTGGAGCTGGAGTTCTCAGGACTTCCAGGCTCCCATCTGCAGTGCCTGGAGCCTGAGAGTCATGGTTTGAGCCAGGACTTCCAAAGCTGCTAGGCTCCTAGCACTGTGGCAGGGAATCTGAAAGCCCTGGGGTCCCCTTATGGAGTAGTTACTGGTCAGTCAGAAAAATGATTCCCCAGACATGATACAAGAGACCTCTTAAGGTTCACCATGGATACCCTTGATCTTCTCCACATAGTCAGATTGATCCAACTAGGATTGCAACCTAGTGAACCTTAAGAAAGTCCATCAGACTCCTGTCTCTTTGACCCTGTGGCTAATTTAATTTTGCAGTTGATAGCAACAGACAGGATTATGAAAATTCCAGTGTGCCGGTTCCACCCACACCTCCAAAAAAAACCCCTGTTTGTTTATTCTTCTGGGTTTTTTTATTTTTTGAACTTCTATGTCACTCTGAAGTATTTACATGGATATAACTTATATTGGAAAGGTTTTTAATACTAGAAACGTTAGCTTCTGATTTCAGGCTCTAACTGAAACTTTAGATACTCAGAAAAGTTGAAAGAGAAGTAACAAGAACATCAAGGTTCTTGTGCCTATGAGAAAGCAATAAAAAATCTTATAGAAATATCTGGAGGGGCAGAGGAATGGCTCGAGATGCTAGTGATTGGAGACAAGTTAGTAGGTAGTGTGCAGAATCAACAGCCATTGGATGTTGAAGAGGGGGAAGCATTAGAAGTTATGAGCAATTAATAGGGCTTCATTTACTAAACTCTATGAACATCTGGAAAGGGGGCAGGGCCTCTGATATATATATAAAAAAGCTGGCTGGTATCTCATTTTTAAGTCTTTACAGTGTTAAATTTCTTAGGTAGTAATTTTTCATTCTAAGTGGAGAAGATGTGAAAGCTGCTGATCAATACTGCAAACAGATGATTAGTCATTACCAAACATGATTTTTGACACTGCATTCCTAAAACTGAAGGAAGTGGCATCAAATGAACAATAAAATAGATTAAAGTAATTAAATATGTTTTTTTCCTCCTCTTGGCTTTGGTCTTTTTGGATAGCTTCTTTTCTTTAGTGGGAGATCTCCTGCTATTGTGTGGCCAGGACCTCCCTGGCCACACAATAGCAGATCTTAAGGTGGCCGTCCTCCAGCAAAAAAACTTCAGGATCAGACTTCAAAGAGAAACTGCTGAGCTCCAGTTCATCTGCAAATTTGACACCATCAGCTCAGGATTAAACAAAGACTGTGAATGGCTTGCCAACTACAGAACCAGTTTCTCCTCTCTTGGTTTTCACTCAACTGCTAGAACAGGGCCTCATCCTCCCTGATTGAACTAACCTCGTTATCTCTAGCTTGCTTCTTGCTTGCATATATAAACCTGCCCCTGGAAATTTCCACCACTTGCATCCGAAGAAGTGGGTATTCACCCACGAAAGCTCATGCTGCAAAACGTCTGTTAGTCTATAAGGTGCCACAGGATTCTAAGAAGGCAGAGGAGCACCTGGGGGCCTATACAAGGTCAGGGAGTGACCCCATGAGACAGACTTGGTGAATCAGAGTTGCCCATGTGGGGGTTGGGGCAGATGAGGGCTGCTAGAGATCAGGGGACAATGGAAGGTCCTGGAAGGAAGTAGAAGGTGTTTCCTGGGGGAAAGGCTGAATTCAAAAAGAACAATAAGAGGGATTTACTGGCTGACTTTCCCAAGCCAGACAGCCAGGGCCAGAGGACTGAAGGCAGGAGCAGCAGAAGATGTCTGCTGGCTCTGAGCTGGAGCCAAAGCCCACATAGGACTGAAAGAATGGGAGAAGCAGAGGGCTGGGATGACTTACCTGCTGATATCTCTGTCCTAGAGAGTTGGACATAGAGGAACCATGAGAGGGCCAGGGGGAGTGAAGGATGCTCCCTTTATAAAGATGACCACCCAGCAGAGAGACTGTAGGGATTCCTATTGAGAAAAGGGGGGTTGCATTCCAGGTGGATGAGCTGCGGTGGCTGTCCTGGTACAAGGATGGGAGAAGACTGGCAGAGAGCTAGTGTATGATGAGGGATGCCAGTGTTGTATTTGATGTAAGGTCTGGATTATGGTTGTGGGACTTTGTGCTAGGATTTGTTTTCTTATGGCTGGCATGGGACTTTTGTAACAAATTAACCCCACAAGAGCAAGACTATTTTGACTGTTTTGTAGGACCCTGAAAGGGTAGATTGAGACAGGTGTACCTGTCCTGCTGGGTCTGCTGCAGGACGGCACTCCAGGTGGGGCTGTCCTATGACAAGGATGTTATCTTCATTACTAATAATCTGAAAACAAGGCTTTTAAGTTAAAAAATTGAAAATATCATGAGGAAAGTCTAAAATTGATTTTTTCCCCTCAGTCCACTATTAGTTCACTAGAAGGAGACTGATACAACAAAATGTTTAATACTATAGACACTTTTATTAACTGCTAAACTCCAATTAAAACTTGTATGATGCATGCCTTGCTTTACACTGGGTTTAAGTACTGTCTTCTGAGTTGGTGGTGTTACACCTTCTCTAATTAATTCTTTAAGAAATAGACAAGTAAGATAGTTAATCTTTTACATTTGCATTAAGCCTCTCATCCAGAAGGACCTTGAAAATGTCTTCATGAACAAAGGTAAATTAAATAACATCCTGACAACATGTTGGCTGTTGCCTCATGAAAATATGGTGCTATACAGAAAAAATAGAGACAATATAGATACAAAGATGTGTTAAATATGTATTAGTGCCGGAAGACAACTAAGATGAGTGAAACCTTCTGCTTTGATGTCTGAGCTTGAGAGTTGCTGTAATGGAGGGTAATTACGGAACAGTAATTGAAATTAGAGTTGTTGTAACTGATAACTTGTATGACAGGTATTTAATAAGAAGCTGGAAGTTTTGGGCTGTCAGTTTTACTGTTAAACTCATAGTAATTAGGGTTATTTGCAGAAGTGGCTGAAAGTGTTTGAAGATGTAACATTAAATTTGACAATATGAAAAATACATCTGCAAGTACTTCAAAAAGCATAGTCAGTATAAAGATGGAAACTGGAGCTCTGGTAGTGAATGGAAAGAAGGTTTCTTCTTGGCGTCAGGTGCTAATCCAGCTTCTGTTTTAACTTTTATTTAGCTCTTCTTTCAGGTATAGTGGTCTGGAGAAATGGGCACAGTGTTGGGAAGCAGGAAGTACTGACTTCTAATCCTGGTTCTGCTGATGACTTGATGTATGACCTTTGACAAGTCACTTAACCATTCTGTCTCTGTTGCCCCCGCTGTAAAATTGGGGTATCTCTGTGTACTTGTCTCACAAGGCTAATTTCTTACTTTCTTTACAGTGCTTTGAGCATATAAAGAGCTGTGTATAACGTGGTGTTATTGTATTCAATATATGTAATGAGATTATAAAATTGTATCATGTTTAACCATTTCTTGGAGCTGTGACAGTTTGGCAATGAAATGCCTCTTTGGCTGAGGGTTGGCTGCTACTGACTAAGGGGATATATAAGAAAGAGACTCTCCAAACAGAAAGGAAGGATTAGAGGATATAGGGGGCCTGTGGTCACAGGGGAGATAGAGGAGAGCGCAAAGGAATTTACAGTGTGAGCTGAGAGCGATGCAAGAGACTGAAAAGTTTCATAGGCCCTTCCTACACTCACACACTGTTATTAGAATCCATGTTTAAATATGTGCCTTGTTAGCAGGATATTAAAACAGTTTTCTTGACCAAAGATGTTAATGTTCTATACAGGTTCCCAAAACTGTGCTATAGACTTGTGAACACAGTTTCATTATAATCTAGACAGGACCAGAGAAAGAGAGAGGACTCTGATAGGAGAGGGGTTTTTTTGCCGGGGAGGGGCAGGGGCATTAGGATAGGCTGGCCTTAGTGTGGGAATGGAGTGGGAGTCCTGACAATGAAGCAAGGGTGAGTGTGAACTGAGAGGGAGTGGCACATCCGAGTAGCATAAGTCACTTTACATGTAGTCTGTTATTTAGCGCTGATCTTATTTTATTCCTTATGCATTCATATATTTTATGACATTCTTTTAAAGATTTTTTAAAGGTATAGAAATGGTTATTTTTGATTAGTAAGTTATAAAATTGTTACAAATAACTTGCCCTTACACATGAGGCAGCCCATAATATGCTCATATTCCCCTCTGTAAATCAGCCTCTTTTCTTCCTCACCTCCTCCATCTATTGCAGAAAATCCTTTATCCACTTACCTCCTACTTTTTATTGGATCTCGACCAGCACATGCAAAGCTAAAATAGAAGTAAAGCTGAAAGCTCTGATCTGAAAGGTCCAGTGTTGTGGGGATTAGCCATTTCTTTCATCATATCATGCAGTTTTTGGTGACTGCAGTTATCCTTCTCTGAATTTCATCTGATGCCTCCTGTGATAAGCATGAGAGTTACGTCTCTATCTTGTTTTTGGAAATTTGATCTATTGAAGAGGTAAAAGAGAATAATGAAAATAGATTGTGTAGCAGTTACTGTTTCCGATTTTCAAATGAATGTGTGGCGCTATAGCACCACAATCTATACTTACCTAAATTGTCTTTCTAATTGTATCTTTAAGGAATTATCACAACAGTGTCTATGGTTCCTCACTCCCTTTTTGGGAGCAGGTTATTTTACTTCCTAAATTCTTGGACCATATTACAAAGCTTGATTGGGTTCTAATCATGGTGGAACTGGGATATATCCTGCAATTCACCTCTATCCCCCCGACCAACCCTTTTCAGGGTCCATTCTCACATGATCATACTCATTCAAGAAGTTCAGTCTTTGTTATGGCTAGGGGCTATAGTAGAAGAACTACTCCTCAGCTTCATAACAAGGGATTCTATTCCCATTATTTACTCATGTCAAAGTCCAAGGGAGGCCTCAGATCCATTTTAGACCTGCAAAACCTCAACAGATACATCTAAAAAAAAAAGATAAAGTTTCATGTGGGTACCCTAGCATCTGTTATCCCATTCCTAGATCCCAATCACTAGTTTGCTGCCCTCAGCTTCAAGGATGTCTGCTTCCATTTGGCTATTCACTAGAATCAAAGCTGGTTCTTAAGGTCCACTGTTGATTATCAGTTTATGGTCTTCCCCTTTGACCTTTCACAAGCCCCTCAAGTCCCCACAGAATGCATGACAGTAGCTGCAGCACATCTCAGGAAGGCAGGGGTCCAGGTGTACCCATAACTGGATGACAAGTTTGTTGGCTGGTTCTCAACTTGACCCCTATGAGAGCATATTCTCAGATGAGGTTCCAGGAGATATTGGACCTATGTAAAGATTTCAAGGCATAACCTCATATGACAGTGAGGAACTGCCTAAAACTTCTAGGTCACGTCATCTTGCACATACATGACTCCCTATGCCAGACTTCACCTCAGAGTCACGCAGATGTGGTTGAAGTCTGTCTACTCTCCCTCTCATCATCCACTGGACATGCTAACTCATGTGCCTGCAAATGTTTAGCCATCTGTGGCTGGGTGGATGGACCTTGTCAATGTATGCAGCAGGGTTCCTGTTGCCCCAATCCTCCTCTCCATGATCCTACTCACAGATGCTTTCTCCTCTCCCCCACACCCCCAGTTGGAGAGCTAATCTAGGAGACTTTCAGACTCAGGGTCTCTGATCAGCTCAGGACTCTCTCTCCCCCCACATCAGTGTTTGAGAGTGTCAAGCAATCTACCTGGCTCATCAAGTATTTCATCAAGTGCTCACCAACAACACTGCTGCGATGTTTTATCTAAATAAGCAGAGGTGCAGGTCAGAGCCGCTCCATCAAGAAGCAATGAACTTGTGGGCTTTCTGCATCCAAAACCAGAACTACTCTCAAAGTATCTCACCTCCCCAGTCACCAGAACTGTCTAGCAAACCATCTCAGCAGAGTGTTCAGCAGAGAGAAGGAATGGTCCCTCAGACCTGACATAGCAAAGGCCATTCTTCAGATTGGGGGAGTGCCAGAAGTGGACCTATTTGCCAACAAAACAGGAAGTGTCACCAGTTCAGTTCAACTGCAGGTCACAGCCAGATGCCTTCCTACTGTTTTGGAGGGGGAAACTTCTATACACTTTTCCTCCCATACCTACTGTGCTGAGAGTTTTGTTCAACCTCAGAAAGGATCACACTATGCTAATTTTGATAGCACCAGCCTGACCTCATCAGTTTCGGTTCTTGGACCTGTTGAGTCTTTCAGTCTGACATAGTTTTCCAGGACCACAGCCAGATTCTGCATCTCAACCCCTTCAGTCTACATGTAGGGGGGGGGTCCAGTCACTGAGCAGACTTTTTTCCCTTGGAGTTCAGAATGTTCTTTTAAATGTCTGAAATTTTTCCAGTTATACTACCTCAAGAAATGGAAGATGTTTTCTGTATGGTCCCAGCAGAAAGATATTTCTCCTTCCTGGGCTCCTATTTAGTTTATTCTGGATTACCTGCATCACCTCATGGAAAAAGGACTCTGTGAGTTCCCAGATTGTTCAAATGGCAGCTATCTCTGCATTCCATCCTCTGGTAGAGGGAGGATTTCTTCTTGTTTTATTTTCCAAACCTATGATTGCAGTCAACTGTGCAAAAATGTGGTGGAATCTCAGCAGCCTCAGAGTTTTAGTGTGCTCTACCAGAGCACAAGCAACATTGGCTGCTTTCTTAGGTCATGTTCCCATCAGTGACTGCAAGTTGGTCTTCTCTTCATACCATCACCACTCATTTTGTGTTCTCTCAGGCCTCAAGAGACGATGCTAGACTTGGGAGAGTAGTGCTGCAGTCTTTGTTTAGGTAGCCTCTGATATTCACTCCATCTGGAACTGCTTGTGAGTCACCTAAATTGGAATGGACATGTGCAACACATCTCTAAGAACAACAGTTACCAAACAGATGTGACTTATTTTTTTTCTTCCAGTGGCTTTGTGTAGACGTTGAATGAGAGAATTCCTCTTACTGACTTTCCCCAGATGAGGACTCTAGAGCTGGAACATCAGTTGCCTATCATTCTCCTCTAAGCTTGGTCTGGAGGAAGGATTTGAGCCACCTCATTGCATTCCCACTAACCCCAGCAATGTCTCACAGGCAGTGGTGGATTAGCCACTGGGCCAAAGGGGGCCCGGGCCCAGGCCCCGGGGGCCCAGCCATTTGGGGAGAGGGACCAGAAAAATGGGCACCCTGATCCCTGACCCTGCTCTGCTTGCCAGCCTGGTGCTCTTGCTGGTCTGGCCCTGGGCCCCACAAAACCTCAATCTGCCTCGGCTCACAGGCCAGGTAGCAGTATTTCATGTTAAAAGGTGTCAGGTGCTGCAGAGTGATCAACAGAACTAAATATATGAATGTTTGACCCTTGTCCATCTGTGTGACAAGAGCCGCCTTTGTTCCAAATTCCAGCCTGAAGACAATTGGGAAGGGTCAAGGATGTTTGCAGTGGTTATGTTTAGTTGACACTAGCTGTTGCTCTTTATCTTGATCAGCTTGCTCAGAAGAGATTAAGATGAGACAGTGGGTGGTATTAGGTGAGTAGGCTACATCAGGCAATGGGTTGCTGATTATTGCATGTTGTATGTTGGGTGAATTAAGAGCTTGTACCAAATTTGCAGGGTGCAGTTTGCATTCTCTCAAAATTTCTGTATGCTATTAAGTATGCAAGGGCAAAATTTGGAGAAGGATGGTGTTGTGGTGTTGGACCTGTGCCGGATATTCATATCTTTCCTTCTGGAAAGGTCTCCCATGATGTGGACGGGTGATACTGTAAAATAACCTGATAGTACTACCCATTGATAAAGATTGGGTTCTGGAATATATTAATGAAATCTGAATTGATAGATTGATTCATAGTCTAGAACTCTACTGATATGATCGGGTGGCTACTAGGAAAAAGGAAAGAAAGAAACTCATTGCTTCTGTCTCTTTGGTTTATGAGAAGATTTGGCATTTGGTTTTAATAGTTTTTTGTATGTAATGTTACTGTTGCAAAGTCACGTACTGAAATGCTGAGATGAAGCTTGTTCATGCCATGTTAATCCAGTGCCCTTGTGCATATGTGCTATGATAGTCTTATTCAACACAGGAAGTCTGTGATGGAGCCAGAAATAGAATTCAACTCTCCTAGCTTTCAGACAAGTACCTTAACCACAAGAAAACATCTTACAGATCTGTCATTCACAGTCCATCCTATGCTCTGACTGAGGCAGAGGTCCCAGCAAGTAGTGTGACAAAGTTCCTCCTCTATCTTGGTGGGCCCTGCACTTATTGGTGGATTTGTTCACCTCAGAGATTCGCCATGTGGGTTAGGGAACAGCCCAGAGACCTTCCCCTCCGGTAGAACCTACAGTCCAGGTCAATTCTTCCTGTGTCTGATCAGGAGTTGGGAGGTTTGCGGGGAACCCGGGCCCGCCCTCTACTCTGGGTTCCAGCCCAGGGCCCTGTGGATTGCAGCTGTCTATAGTGCCTCCTGTAACAGCTGCATGACAGCTACAACTCCCTGGGCTACTTCCATTATAAGCCACTGAAAATAGGAGTTTTTAAGAGAATGTGTTAGGCAACTTTAACTATAGGTGTTGCTTCTAGGAACACATATAATTAGCTGTCTCAGATCACTTCTTTACTTTGTGTCTCACCTTTTTGCTCAACACTTTCTTTGTAAAAGGGGAATCTGAACCAAATTTCAGCAACTAATTAATGTGTGTGGAATGATCTCCAGTGTATAATTTGTGTTTGTATGTTGGGGTTTTAGGAAATTTGGGAAAAATTGAATAGTGGGAAAGCCTGACTTCTGTCCCCCACTTCCCAATGCACATTTGCTGCTGCCTGAATAGTAACATTGTGATAGCAGAGATAATCAGCTGGTCGTCCCTCACTCACTCCAGTTTGTTCATATACATTGATAGAATCACTATTGCCTAGGTTGTAATGGCAATGGTTGCCTTTGATAACTGATTTACCTCAGACTAGCATAACACTTTTACAAAGAAAGGTCATGGGAAGAGCAGTAACAAAATCAGACTAGGTTTTGATAAAGTCCTGTGCACCTTTGGGTTTGTTACTTAAGTTATTTTGTAACTTTCAAGGGTTACATGAAAATAAGATACAATATATCTGAAAAAGAGCTGTAATTTTGTTTATAGGCTTGTTACAAATTGGTGGGGCTCTGCCTTTATGACTATTTACCTTTTATTAAAAAAAAGAAGGTAATTCTAGAGGTCTCAACTCTTCTGTTACACAGCTAAAAATTATTTAGAAAAGTACAATTTAATTTGCATTTAAAAACAAATTGTTTTGAATACAGTTTAATTTGATCAATATACTGATCAACATGTCACTGAGTGGTGAGACCGTCACATAGCAATAAAATATGTTGGAGATAACAAATGTGTAAGTGTTTTGTTTAAATAGCACATGTTAAATATTTTTCTATTAAAAACTAAGGAAATTCACAAACAAAAACTTCATTTAATGTTAATAAAGGTTGCTTTCCTCAGTAAACTAAACCATAAAAAATAAGGAAATACAAAGTTAATGATTCCCAAGTTAAGATATATCAGATGAATGTTGCCCACACATGATCTCATTATTTTTATTTTTTACACAGGACCACTGGTTCCTTCAATGCACAGGAGCTACTCTGGGGGTGAATCAGTGTTGTGTACTAAGGAGGCTGTTGTCTGTATCACCCCTTCCTCATTTGTTGCAGAAGTTGGAAGGCTTGTACTATTTGAAGTACCAGGGATGGTGGATGTAGGCCCACCCAAAACTAAAGGCTCTGTCCCTCAATTAAGGGGGAGGAACCACTGATGCAGGCAGGAGAAAGGGTGAGGTCAGAAGTAAAGAAACAGAGAACTGGAAGGGGACATCAAGCAGAGAACCCTGGACAGCACCCAGTGCTTCTCCAAGGCATCCAAGGGAGGCAGTGGACTCCTCCCAGAGGAACTTTGCCTAGAGGCATGACTGAACAAGGGACTAGAAATAGGCCCTACAGTCAGAGTGCTCCCCATCCAGTTTCCTCCTCTTGGTGTGATGGATGGCCATCGTGGTGAGCACCAGAAGGAGGCTGACGAGGAGGTCTTGCAACTTTATGGGGCCACAGTGTGTGTGTGGATCAGGAGGTGCAGAGTGAAGTACAGCCAGAACCTCAGTAGGAGATTCTGGAGGAGCTGTAAGAGGGGCTCCAATCTGATGCACTGTAGGTAGATGTGCACCAGGATCGGCCTCTCACCACAGAAAGGGCCAGTGTTGGAGGAATTCATGAACCATGCTAGACACACACCCATGCTTGTGGCTCCATGTACGAGCAGCCAACTAATATTCCTGGTGGGCCCTGGGACCAGAGTGGAGTACAAACTGTCCCACCAAGGATCCTCACCATCCTCATGTCACAGCAAGGCCCACCACTTGGTGTCAGGATGGGACACAAGGAAGTGGATGGTATGAAGCATGAGTGTATACAGATGTTCTCTGGGAATGGTTTGGAGGCAGATCAATCTGGAAGGTGTGAAGTGAATGAGGCAGGTGATGTAGGAAGAGAGAGGATGATCTCCTGGTTAATACAGTTGAATGCTGCCTTGGAGAACTGGATTCTATCCCTGCCTTTGCCACAGAGTTTCTGGGTGATGCTGGGCTAATCTCTTAAAGCAAACTTCACTTCTGCCTATAATTAAATCCTGTACATAACACACATGCCCAGGGGGCAGAATTAAAGTTGTTTGGGCAATGTTCATTCTGGTATTTTTAGGACCTTGCAACTCTTTAATCCTTAACTTTGCATTTCCTAATGTTCCATGGTTTAGTTTGATGAGAGCAACCTTAACTAATGTTGAATGAAGTTTTTTGTTTGTGAATTTTCTTTTGCTACAGAAAAGAGTAGAGAACTATGTGCAGAAAAGAAACCTGCATATTTATCATCAAAGAGCAATTTAAAAAAAAATATATAAAATTAGTTGTTAGAGTTCCAGTCTTCTTAGGGGGGTGGTCATTATTAGCTGGCTCTGTACGCTCACCATATACATAGAATATGATCTCCAACTGGAGAGCTTTGAGGCAGTGTGAAAGTAAAATAGTCTTCTGAAAATCCTGCATTTAACAACCACCTCATGATATAGAAATATAAATTAACACTTTCATCCCTAATTACTGTCAAAAGCTTTGTCCTTCTGGGATTGGATTTTTGTTTGATGGAAACATTTCAGAAGCTAGAGAAGTTCAGTTCGGCCAGTATACCAATTCTTGATTCTTGGGAGTAATTTCAGACATCTTTTTGTGTCATTGAGTTTTTTAGTACTCCTTGGTTTTAGACAGACTGGATGAATGTATTGCTTATAATTTACAAAATGCCATTGATAAACATGGTACATTACAGAAAAGAAGACAAGCTCCCTGTTCCAAGCTGTTTACAATCTTATTCACATAGATAACATTTAAAGAAATGGCAACAGACCTGGGTGGGGAAAAGGAAGCCATTATAATTTGCCATTTAGCTTCATGGGCCTTCAGATATTCATTGCTTCAGTAATATTGTTTCACATATTGCTTCATTTTTTTTTCATTAAAGCATAACTTAGAAGAATATGATAATTTCAGATCTGAGAGTGAATTGTAAAACTATTAGCCCAGGGTGTTCTTTGCAATCTGTTTTGCAAAATGTTTCTGCTAGTAAAAGCCAATGAAAAACCATAGAACTGGTTTTACACTCTGCCAGTTTATTCCAAGAAATGTATTTGGGCTGCTGAATCTTGTTTTCAGCCATTCTTCTGCAAAGCACCTGTGGTGGGTGGAGGCTTCTTTTTAAATTTCTTTCTGTGTCTTCATCTTCTTCCAGTTGACTAACGCTCAAATAAGTAGGCAAGCCTTTTTACATTTGAACATTAAAGCAGCTGAAAGGTTCATAGGCATAAAATAATTTTAGGGCTCCCTTCTTGGCAAGCATGCCTTTAACATTCATTAGATGCAAGATGGTCCCCTTTTCGCCTACTGTCATGCCCATTCCTTAGGATGGCATTATGCATCTTATAAATGGCTCACATGCTTGCCATTAACATAAGTGTACTGTGGGTGCCAAGCAACAAGTGAGCTTGAGAATGTTACGTGTGCCATCTTATCTCTAGAAAATTTATCCTCTGAATTAACAGTGTATGCTGCCTAATTTTTAATGTCACATTTTGACACGTTTCAAAAACTCGGGGTGAAATTCTGCCTCATTGAACTCAGTGGAGTCTGGATTTCACCCTCATTGTCTAAGCAGTTCCTAATTCTTGTGTTCCCGGGGAACACTGGCTTTAGAATTATGAAGTCCACATGGGGTATCAAAATCTAACAGAAAAGCATGAATTGCAAGCTGAAGAGATCAAGCTTGTGATAAGTTAAAACTTTGTAGTTTGGAATCATTCCTCATTAACTACCATCTCTGACAACGCAACATGGTATTACTAATTCAGCACATATCCGCTATTAGACACAACACTACATACCCTAAAACATCAGCTAATACAGATAAAGCTTTCTGGATCAGCTATCATGCATGCTCTGGCTATTTCTGTGGGCACACACTTCATATTCACTCTCCAAAATATACTGATCACATTTCACATGTACTGTAGCTCTAGTTGTTGTTTACAGTAAGTTATTCCCCCTCTAGGGGCACCAAAACAGACCTGTGTGGAACTATTCACACTCAAAGCCTAAGCAGCAGTTTTGGGGTGTTCTGCTGATTTCACTAGAAATAAGGTTGCTCCATAGCAGAGGGCACTGCATGAGACCTAAGGCTTATGGACCAATGGAAGATTTTTTGTCCCCCACACCAGTGGTTCCCAAACTGGGGTTTGCAAAATGTTACAGGGGTTTCTTGGGGTGGGAGGGGGGCGGGGGGGAATTCCCTAATGGCAGACAGAGCTGTTCCTACAGACCCTGGGCAGCACGGGGCCAGCAGCCCAGAGTCCCTGGACTTCCAAGAAGTAAGCAGATCAAAGCAAGCATATCTGTCACACTGAGATTTAAACTTCAAGACTCCTTATGGCAATGGGTCTCAAACTTTTTTACTGGTGACCCCTTTCACACTGCAAGCCTGTGAGTGCAACCCCCCTAATAAATTAAACACCCTTTCTAATATATTTAACACCATTATAAGTGATGGAGGCAAGTGGGGTTTGGTGTGGAGGTTGACAGCTTGTGACCCCCCCCCATGTAATGACCTCATGACCCCCTGAAGGGTCCCGACCCCCAGCTTGAGAACCCCTGCCTTATAGGAAATGGAAAGGGAGGTGGATAGTTTTTGCTGTTTTAAAATTAAATAGGCAGCTTGTATTGTTTTTTAAATTATTATGAACAAGTTTAAGCTTTGTTGTAACGTGAGTTGTTTGCCTTGACTGCTCAAGATCTGAATGATTGTGTAGGAGGAACTCTTTGAGTTGGCTTCTTAAATACCTTCATGCTGTTTCACATCTGATACTCCTTGATGAAACATAGGAGCCTTGTCTTATAATAGGCTTATTCAAAGCAATACAAGCTACAAAAGTGAGATCTTGGAAGTGTTGCCATTTTCATAATGTAATAAATATACTGTAATGATAAACAAGAGTGTGTAATAAGCATGTCATAAAAACAAATTTTATATTTCCAAGATCACTGTTTTTATAATTTATACTCAGGTACAGGAGAAAATCCCTGGAAATATTCATTTTTAGGAGGGGGTTTGCGAGACTTGACAGTTTAGTGAAAGGGGTTCACAGGTTTGTTAAGGTTTGGGAACCACTGTCTCACACACACTTCTGTTAGCCATGCATCACTAGATCCTAATATTTTAGATGGCTATTAGGGTCCCTTGGTTTTATAATCAGCCAGCAGCCTGCTCTGGGTTTCCTGGAATGGAGCTAGATAGTGGAGTGCACTGCCACTGTTATAATGTTGCCTCAATAAACAGAGAAGATGAATATACGGCTATTTGCTCATCTTAAATCCCAACCAGGGATGTTATTACAAGTTAAATGCATATCTAGCATTTTGACTAATCCTTGTTACTGCCAAGAAAACACCTTAACCTGGATTACTACATGAGCAGTGGGGAGGAACATCAAAGTGAAAAATGAAGGGAACCTGTAGGATTCAGTTGGCAAGAAGTTACACTACTTATTATGAAAACAGAACATAGAGAAATTTAACATGTCAGGTAATTGATGACGGTGTTTTCAGCATTTATGAGACAATCTATATGAAGTGAGCAGTAATAAAATAGTAGAAAAGCGCTACTTGAACAATTTCCCAAATGAACTAGCGACTCCAGTACAGAGGGATACACAAGGCCCTCTGTTTCACTTTAGCACCACATAAGCTTGTAGGGCCAAATCCTGGTTACGTTGAAGTCATGTGGCAAATCTCTCATTGATTTCAATGAGACCAAGACTTGGCGATTAACATGGGTCCTGAGGTAAAGCTTAAGTAATGTATTAGGCCTTGTCTCTCTACGCTAGGTGAATTTCAAGCTTGAGGTAGTATATTAACTACAGTAGCTATTATTCAGTGCCTGAAGACATTTCTGTTTCTGTAAAAATCCTCTTCTTGGCTACAGCTACAGCCCTTAGCATAAATTATTTGGTACATCATTGATCATATTTCTACTTCCCAGAATATTGTTGCATTTCTGAATACAGCTCCTAATACGGTCTGTCATTTTAAATCTCTAGTTGAAGATTAAAGCACTTTATATCTTCAAGGAGAATTTTAAAAAAAATAACCAAACTGTGAACTCACCAGGGCAGGAATCATGCCTTCCATGTTTAGTGACTGGCACATTGGGTAAACTACTGTAAATAAATGCATAATAGCTAAGTGCTTAAATCTGGGCAGAGGGGGAACATATTGGAGGTTCTCACTGATTTTCATTTTTAATCTACAAGATTAGAAAATAGCATTACGTAAATGATTTTTATGGTGGGCCATCCCAAAATGTTGACATCACATGTGTCTGTGGATGCCGTAGCAACTGCAGCTGTGTTGTCAAGGAAACAGCCTTGTGCTCAGCAGGCAAAACCAATGAGGATTAAGCATTGCTATATTCTAGCTAAGCCTCTGTGACCTTATCAGAGAGCAACAAGATCTGTCTGTTCTTTACCGTGCAGGTGTCCGTTTAGTAGGGAGGGAGATATACACAGATATACTCTCACAATGTACCTGATTTAAATGTCAGACCTGGACTATTCAAACAATGAATGCATTTTCTAGTTAAATGGATTAAAGGGCTCATTTTTTGTAAGTAACTTTTGTTTTTTAAATGCTACTATATTACCATTATGGAAGAAACCAGAGAGAAGTGAAACATGCAGGACCCTGTACAATGGAATTTGTTTAGAACTTTGGTATGTAAGTGAAATGTTTTTCTGGGATAATTTTGTATATAAGACAACTCAGACAAGTAAGTGTGTCATTGCACAAAATAATATTAATCTGATAGTTTGCATGGCAAGAAACAATGCTGATAGGCAGAACATGAAATGCAGTAGAGTTGATTATCACTGCATTTTAGTATGGTACCCTTTTCATTCTTAAGAGTTAATTAGAACAGACACAAAACTGAAGTAAGTTTGTCTAGCAACATATGTATATGTTCAGTTCAGTATTTACAGATCTATATTTCTAGTAAGAAGAATTAAAATACAAGTGGAACCAATGGGGAGAGGAGAAAAATGCTGAATGTTGTTTTTTCTGCAAAGTGGGTGAGGTAGAAGAAGGAGAAAGTTTGGATAAAGTGCCAGCAACACTTTAGTATTTAGTCTTCTCAGTGTTTTATTTTTGCTTCTAAGGCACAATAAAAAGCTCCTTTTTGGTTGACGTTTCAGAATGCTGAACAATTGAATTTTGCTTTGTTGGAGTCTCTGTAGTTGATTATGGTTTCTCGTTGTGCTTTATTAGAAGTCACAATACTAAAGATTATTTAGGTTCTTTACATATTAAACCCTAGGTGATATGTGTTAACATAGACTCATTCATACTAGCAGTTTTACCCATCTTATTTCAATCTCTCATGTATTCTAAAATGCCTTTTCCCTCAGCAGGCATCAGTAACAAGTTATCTGTAGGTTTGCCAACTGTACTTTTATTGGTTATGTGATCCACTAACAATCCTATCCTTTTGATATTATCATGTGTCTGAGATAGACGGTGGGAAAATGAACAAGCGATCCAGCCACATAACTGATTGTGGCAATAACATCTTGTGATTTCCCTTCTAGGAACTTCCCCCCCTCCCTCTTCATTGAGTTTAAATTAAATTTGCACTAGCCAAACTATCTTGGATAATTTTTTAATTTTTTTTTTCAGATGGATTTTTGGCAAGTTTTGATGCTTCTGTTCTTGCATTTCATATGTTGTCTCTTTGCAGTGACTACAATGCTTTTCTTTTGCCACCTTTTTCACATTTGACTGTCTTGTAAAGATAGCTTATTTGGTTACACCAAGATTCTGATTATCATATATACCAGGGTTGGCCAAATTTACTGATCCTCCGAGCTGCATACAACAATCTTAAGAAGTTCAAGAGCTGGGGCGCATCTGCCGGGGCTAAGGGGCTTCAGCCCTGCTCCTGCTGAAGCACCAAGACTCCCTTCCCCCACTGGACAGAAGCCCCTACCCCACCACTCCACTGCAAGGCAGTGGTCCTGAGCTCTCTCCCCACCCCCGTATGGTAGGTGGAGAATGTGTGGGGGGGACTCCATGAGCCAGATTTTAATGGTGAAAGAGCCACATGTGGCTTACGAACCACAGTTTGGCCATTCCTGAAATATACTGTACTGGACCAAAATGAGAGATCTCTACTATGCAGTGCTATTTTTGACAATTGCAGAAAATTTAAAATTGAAATTCTGGTTTTACAAATTGATTTCTAAGGCAGTTACCATCATCATAGATAACATTTCAGATCAAAAGCTTGGGGAAACAAACCAAAGGTGAAAGTGGTTGGGAGATTTTAGGCCACTCCAGTGACTAAGGAGCAGTACCTCCAAAAGGACATCATTGTCCCTAATCTCTTTAAAATGTAGAGATGTTAAGCTTCAAGAGGTGAGAACCTATGTAATGCTGAACCTTTTAAGTCATCTGAGTATCACAGCTGTTGAACTCCATAAATCTGTAGATTAAGTCCTGAGAAAAGTCCAGTATGATCTGAGTATACTTAGAAGCACAGATGCTCTGATGTTCCAAATGAATGGGTCAAGAAATGTGACATCCTTTCCTTATTTCATTTAGCCAATTTTATTTTCTATTTTTATTTTTTTCTTATTTTCAAATCACTCTCGTATCAGCCATGTGATTTATACAGAATTAAGAGGGTAGAGTAATGTAATTAATGCCCACCCACATGGGTTTATAGAAAAAAGATCCTGACAAAATAACTTGATATCTTTTTTTATGAGGTAAAGATAATAGTGCTGGTGTAACATACATAGGCTTCTGTAAGGCTGTTATGGTACTGCATCACATTTTGATTTTTTTTTAAAAACTAGAACAATATAAAATTAACATGACACATTAAATGGATTAAAAGATGGCTCATTGATAGGTCTCAAAATGTAATTGTAAACAGGGAATAATCATGGAGTGGATGTATTTCCAGTGAGATGCCACAACGATCAGTTCTTGGCCCTATTCTATTTAACATTTTTATTGATGACCTGGAAGAATACGTAATATCATCACTGATAGTTTTCAGATGACACACAAATTGGGGGAGTGGCAAATAGTGAAAAGGACAGGTCACTGATACCAAGTGATTCAGAAAGCTTGCGCCCAGCATACTGACCTAACAATATGCATTTTAATATGTATTTAATATGTATATATCAAGGAACAAAGAATGTAGGTCATGCTTACAGCACAGTGACTCAAAGAAATTTGGGGTTCATGGTGGATACTCTGTTGAACATGACCTCCCATGTGATGCTGTAGCCAAAAGGCTAATGTGATCTCCTTGGATGCATGAACAGGTGAATTTTGAATAGGAATTTTACCTCTGTATTTGGCACTGGTGCAGATACTGCTGGAATATTGTGTCCAGTTGTGGTGTGCTCAGAAAGAGCCACAAGAATGACTGAAGGATTAGAAAACATACCTTTATAGTGAAAGACTCAAAGAGCTCACTCTATTTAGCTTAACACAGAGAATGTTAAGGGGTGACTTGATTTACAGTTTACAAGGACCTACATGAGAAACAAATGGGCTCTTCAGTCTAGCAGGGAAAGGTATAACATGATCCAATGGCTGAAAGATGAAGCTAAACATATTCAGACTGAGAATAAGTTGTACATTTTTAACAGTGAGATTAATTAACTATTGGAACACCTTACAAAGGGTTGTGATGGATTCTCCATCATTGCAATTTGTAAATGAAGCTTATATGTTTTTCTAAAAGATATGCTGTAGGAATAATTTTAAGGAAGTTCTATGGCCTGTATTATACAGGAGGCCCAACTAGATGAGCACCATGGTCCCTTCTGGCCTTGGAATCTCTGATTTAATCCTCTCTTGCTGCTATTAGTTCCCACCACCTTTGGTTTTAGAAGTAGTGCTAAGACAGCCAAGACAGCAGGATGGATTTTTCTACCTTTTTTTTTACTTTCCTCCTCATATCTTTCTTTCTCTCCCTACTTTTTTTGTATAAATATTTTTGTATCTGTATTTATATTCTCTGTATCCTTTTTTCTCTTTTTCCTTTTTTTTTAATCCAGCAGTTTTGTCTTTTTCTTTAAATAGTCTTGATTCAATAAGCAACTTGATTTGGATTTTATTTTGAATGTGAAGCTCACTAGTATGTATGAGCTTGCTCAAGCAATGAATTCTTTGAGAGGGGAGGTTAAATAGTATTTCATCTTTTCCCAAATAGCTTTTATGGCTATGGTTCACAATTACAAATGTCTTTCATCAAGGACACTTAATTTAGTGAGTCAAAATCAGAGTTGAGACTAATTAGGCCTGATCTGCCTACCTATATGCCAATGTAAATCAGGAGTAGTCAGCGGAAGTAAAGTGCTGTAAAAACAGTGCAAGTGGAATCAGAATTGGACCCAAAATGAGTCTAAATGAGCCTGATTTCCCGCCCCCTTCCCCCGCACAGTTTTTCACCTTGTGTAGACATTTACACTTGTATAAAACTTCTGTATTAAAACAGAATGGTAGTATTTTGAATACTGTTTGAACAGGTGTTAATGACTATACGAGATGCAAGTCAATGAACAACCAGACCCTGTGTATTGGTGTAACTTAAATGGTGAGAGGCCAGCATTTAAGAGAAGCCTGTAGCTTGAAAAGTAACTAGCAGGAGTGTACGAGAATGTGCAAGTTAAAGTAGGCTTCTACCTACTTATGGCTATGTCTTCTTCTAATTCTTTCTCATATAAATTACATTAATTTAGATTTCCTTATACTCACTTCCATGTATCATGAATAGATAGCAAGTGTGGAAAAGATCAGGACGGGGTAGGGGGTAATAAGTGCCTGTATAAGACAAAGCCCTGAATATCGGGACTGAACCTATAAAATCGGGACATCTGGTCACCCTACTTCTATGTCAGTAAGTAGTTTATTAAGGGTCTCTCAGGGTACGTCTACACTTACCTGCCGGTTCGACGCGGAGAGTTCGACTTTTCGGAGTTCGAACTATCGCGTCTGATCTAGACGCGATAGTTCGAACTCCGGAAGCGCCGCGGTCGACTCCGGTACTCCACCTCGGCAAAAGGAGTTGGCGGAGTCGACGGGGGAGCCGCGGAGTTCGACCCCGCCGCGTCTGGACAGGTGAGTTGTTCGAATTAGGGTACTTCGAATTCAGCTACGCTATTCCCGTAGCTGAATTTGTGTACCCTAATTCGAACCCCCTTCTTAGTGTAGACCAGGCCTAAGCAAAAGGGCATCTCACAACACTTCACCTGAATTTGGCACCCATTTCAGTTCTATTTGCATAGACTCATAAGCAAAACTATGCTCCAAATTTTTTGCTTTGCAAATTAACTTTAGAGTTGTATTTTGATTTACCTGTTTCTCATAAGGGCATTTTGGTAACTCAACTTTGCTTTGTGAACCAGGATTGAGCTTTGTGACAAATAGACTCCACAGGATCCTGTGTTTTCTCTAGCCACAAGACTTGGAATTTTTGGTGACTAGAACCGTATCAATCTTTATAGGCTGTCATTTATTTATATAGGACCATAAGTGCACATATTGTGTTTTTGTTTAAATTATATAACAACGTGGTCACTAATCTATTTTATATGGAAGGCAGATACACAGTGATGTGCAGCAGTAGGAAACACTAAAAGTACCATTAGCCAGAAGCCTCAGTTTTCTGCAAATTACACAAAACATCTCATTTTTCTGTCATGAAACACATGGATATTTAGTTTACTTTGAATTTTGAAAAGTGTATTTACATCTAAGTTTTTCATATTCTTTAGCATCCTCTTCTGTGCATATTTTATGCTTATTTGACCCTTTAATGTTGTTAAATTTTTTTTACAACAGTATGGTGGGTTGAGTTTATTTTTAAAAAGGTGGAAAACAGTCTGTGCATATGTAGCTTTTTTATATAATATATATAATTTGCAAATCTGTCCTTGATTTACTCACTAATTTAAATATATTAGCTGTGATACCAGAAGCTAAGCTTGCAATTACAAGGCTGTATCAAAATATTAGAGAGCCCAGCTCCTTCCTAAATTCAAATGGTTTTGCAGAAGCAGTAAATAATCAAATGTTAAGCTTATTTTACTATAAAACCTTCTGTGGCTTAGTTGGTAATTTAAACTATCACTCACCCTTCTGGAAACAGCTGCCTTGAACTATTTGTTTATGAGCCTTATTCTTTCTTAAAATCAAATCAAACTGTGACTTGCAGCTGCTGCTGCTGCTGCTACGTATGCAAGGTTCTTAGAGTAGACTGTGTCCATGTCAACTTGACTGAGAAGTTAAAGGGTTGCTTGTCTTTCTGGCAAAGAGAACCTTGAACAACCTGACCGACTGTAGCTGAAAAATTCTTACCCGAACTCTCTACTCCCCAGTTATTACAGTCCTCTAAAGCAGAGGTTCTCAACCCTTTTCTTTCTGAGGGCCCCCGACATGCTATTAAAAACTGCATGGCCCACCTGTGCCACAGCAACTGTTTTTCTTTCAGGGCTCCCTGTCACATGGGGCCCTGGGCACTTGCCCTGTCTGCTACCTCCTAACGCCAGCCCTGCTGAAGCCAATAGGTTTCAGCATATCATGCATGAAAATTAACACACTCTCTGCTTTAAAAAAAAAAAGTGTCCAAATAGCATGAGGTGAAACAATTTTTTTTGTATGATCTCTAGCTTATTTTGGCAGACCCCCTGAAACCTGGTGTGGGGAGGGGTTGAGAACTGCAGCTCTAAATAAAACAGTAACAGAACATTCTGCTTGAGGCTCAGCATTATGCTTTTCTGACTCCAGCTGTAATACTGACAGACCTTAGTTGTCAGCGGGCGGGACTGAACCTGGGACCTCTGGAGCTTAGTGCATGAGCCAAAAGCCAGCTGGTTATTAGCTAAGGCTGTAGAGCAGACTCATTTTTCTCTCTCTTTAAGTGGTCTCGGTGCCACTAGATGGGACAGAACACCGCACCTACAAGGTGTGTGGGTTACACACTTGCTTGTAAGGCATCACTTCAGTAGCTAGGCCCATTCCCCTCCCCTCTCACTGGCAGATCAGTTTTGCCCGTCCCTTTTCTTCCTCCCCACCACAATTCCCCTTGCTTTATTTCTAATCAGTCACATCTGCCACCCTCTTCTCTGGCAATTCAGTAACTGCTGTGCCCTCAGGCTGTTCAGCCTCATAGACTTTAAGGTCAGAAGGGAACATCATGATCATTAGTCTGACCTCGTGCACATTGAAGGCCACAGAACCTCACCCACCCCTGAAATAGACTCCTAACCTCTGGCTGAGTTACTGAAGTCCTCAAATCATGGTTTAAAGATTTCAGGTTACAGAGAATTCACCATTTACACTAGTTTAAACCTGAAAGTGACTCGTGCCCCATGCTGCAGAGGAAGCCCCCCCACACACCCAAAAAAACCCAAACACCAATGCAGGATCTCTGCCAATCTGACTCAGCCTGCCTCCAGCCTCTGCAGTTCTGCTCATCCAAAAGGCAAGAAACCTGACACTTGCCCAGATATAACTTTTCCCAGGCTTCTTGGCATTGGGACTTTTCCCAATCCTGCCTCTGGCTGTAAATAACAAGGGTGTTTATTTCAGGACTGAGATGATTTGGCACAGTAACACATGGAAGCTTGTCCGACACCTACCAGCTCAGTCCCTCACTTTTATAAAATCTAATTTTCAAATATTTAAAGGTAGTGTTTAAAGGAACCTCATTACACAGTGAAAAATTAACTCTCTTGTCAGACATCATGCCCTTTTCTCAGAAAGCAGCTTGTTGATGAAAACACTCTCCATGTTACCGTGGTGGGTTTTTTAAGCATGTACGTACTCCATATTCACATACTAAAAGAGTACCTATGTGGCATTTGTTGGACTAGGGGCAGTTACTCGAGCTGTATATCATCCTAGTTTTGGTAATTAATACAGTTATATTTTTTATTATTGTTTAAAGATCCCTGCATATAGATTGGATTTGAAGCTGATGTAAAACTTTATTCTAAACCTTTGGGAGGGTACAGACATATCCTGCTAAGTGTTAATTTGGTTGACACTCTGGAAAGTGACCAGTGTTGTAAAGGTTTTAAATAAGTAGCATTGGTCAGCTCACAGTCCATGAAAAATGACATGCTGTCAATTAAGAGAGCACTGACAGTTCAGGTCTTATTCTGACCTCACTTACACCAGTGTAACTCCAGTGACTTTAACAGCATTTCTCCTGGTTTACATTGGTGTAAGTGAGAGGAGACTCAGGCCTGGTCTACACTAGGACTTTAATTCGAATTTAGCAGCGTTAATTCGAACTAACCGCTCAACCGTCCACACCAGGAAGCCATTTAATTCGAACTAGAGGGCTCTTTAGTTCGAATTCAGTACTCCACCCCGACAGGTGGAGTAACGCTAAATTCGACATGGCTAGCTCGAATTAGGCTAGGTGTGGATGCAAATCGAACTTAGTAGCTCCGGGAGCTATCCCACAGTGCACCACTCTGTTGACGCTCTGGACAGCAGTCGGAGCTTGGATTCTCTGACCAGCCACACAGGAAATGACCCGGGAAAATTTGAATTCATTTTCCTGTCTGGGCATTTTGAATCTGACGTCCTGGCTGGACATCGGGGCGAGCTCCGCAGCACCTGCAACGATGCAGAGCTCTCCAGCAGAGGAGTCCGGCCAATCCAAGAATAGAAAGAGGTCCCCAGCATGGACAGACCGGGAAGTCCTGGATCTGATCGGTGTGTGGGGTGAGGAGTCTGTGCTGTCGGAGCTGCGCTCCAGCAAGCAGAATGCAAAGACCTTCGAGAAGGTCTCCAAAGCAATGATAGAGAAAGGATACAGCCGGGATGCAATGCAGTGCCGCGTGAAAATCAAGGACCTGAGACAAGGCTACCAAAAAGTCAGAGCGGCAAACGGACGCTCCGGAGCCCTGCCCCAGACATGCCGCTTCTACGAGGCACTGCATGCCATTCTAAGTGGGTCTGCCACCACTGCCCCACCAGTGACCGTGGACTCAGTGGATGGCATAGTGAACCTGGACAGTTCCTCCTCGATGTTCGCCGATGGGGAAGATGAGGAAGGGTCTGTGGAGGACGGCGCAGGCGACAGCGAACACAATACCGCTTTCCCTGACAGCCAGGATCTCTTCATCACCCTCACAGAGATCCCCTACCAACCCTCCCCGGCCGTTAACCCGGACTCTGAATCAGGGGAAGGATCAGGCAGTAAGTGCTATAAACATGTAAACATTTATTTTTTATAAAACAGGTATAAAAAAATAGAAATACTATATGTAAAATTTTCAATGAAAAACTATATGAAAAGTAGGTCCACACATATAGGGATTGAACAATAATCCTCCAGGGACAATTCAAGAAAGGTCTCATTTAGGTCCTCGAAAAGCCTCCGCAGGAGGTTCCTGGGGAGAGGTGCCTTGTTGGGTGCTCCGTGGAAGCACACTCTTCCGTGCCAGGACATCCTTATGTAGATGGGAATCATCGCCTCCACAAGCATGGCCGCATATGGTCCTGGTCTCTGCAGGGCTTCCCTTAGCATCCGCTCTTTGTGACTCCGAGGGACCCGCATCAGGGTGATCTCGTTCATGAAATGCTGCATCTAATTAGGGCAATTAGTGTATTGTTACTGTTGTGAATGGTTGACTTTTACTTTGCATAACAATGACCCTTGCTTAACAGCCACGTTTTGTAGGCCACATAGGAAAAGCATACATTGATCTTTCCCGTGCACCGGCGGGAGTGGCTGGAAAAGGGTCAGAGTATATGATTTCCAGATTGCCTTTAGCGGGAGGGCACAGCTATCCATTAACTGATAAGCAGAATGTACTGTAAGGCTTACCAAGACTGTCTGCTAGATGGATTCAGCTGTCTCTCCCCACTTGTCTGCTCTCCTGTGCAATGCCGCAGCCAATGAGAGCGTATTCCGAAATCTCGAACTTGTCCTGAGATCTCGTGAGACTTGTTGCCCTGTATGGTCTTGTTCAGAGAAACTGACTAGACTGTGTTCACTGTTCGCAAACATGTATCTGTTCAAGGAAATCAGTTACTTTTCCCATCACACAGCTTCGGCTCTTTCCCGGACTGCCCCGGCATCCCCCTCGCAGAGGCTGGCGCAGATTAGGCGGCGAAAGAAAAAGACTAGGGACGAGATGTTCGCGGAACTGATGGCCTGCTCCAGAGCCGAGGCGGCAGAGCAGAGACAGTGGAGGGAGACCCTATGTCAACAGCATCGCACACACATCGAACGGGAGGATAGGTGGCGGCAGGAAGACCAGCAGGCGACTCAAACGCTGCTTGGGCTAATGAGGGAGCAAACGGACACGCTCCGGCGCCTTGTTGATGTTCTGCAGGACCGCAGGCAGGAGGACAGAGCCCCCCTGCAGTGTATCTGCAACCGCCCTCCCCCGCCAAGAAGTCCTGCCCCCCCCCCCCCAAAGTACAAGACGGAGGGGTGGTAGGGGCCGTGAGAACTGTCACTGCACCACTGCATAGCGCTAATGTACCACACACCTCTCACGCTATAAATTTGTAGAAGTGCTTCCCTTACAGGCTCACCCAGTCCCAAATCCAAGTTTCATCCCCCCACTGTGTATTAGATTATTAAAAGCTGTTTGCTGTTATTCACTGTTTCGGTCACGTCTTTCGTGTCAGAGGATTTTTTTGTGTATGGGGGGGGGGGATTTATAATTGCACGGTATAGCCTACATTACCAGGGTACAGACTTGGGGGCATGATCAACTGCAGGGCACACACACACTGCAGTCAGTAGGCACCAGGGTCACTCTGTGTGGTGTATGCTGCCCCGGGTCATTCTGTGATGTGTATGCTTGTCCAGGGTCCTAGCGCCTGCCACCCCCTTAATGTTAAGGCACGCTGCCCTTACCATGCACTTCCACCGTAGCAACGAGCCTCTCCGCTGCCCTGAGCCCCAACAAGAGCCCTCATCCACGGACAGATACTCACCCTTCCCCCACACCCCTCACCCCTTCCTACGCCCAAACCCGCAGCCCACTGCCGTCATCCAAACCCCTATCCAAAGAAGGCACCACTCGCCCCTTCCTGCAAACCCACCCCTTCCTGCAATCCCTCCCCTTCATGCACAACCACTTGCAACTGTCCCCCACCCCAGAGACCTATGTAGGAGCAGGAGGATGTCATTCCTCTATGGAACAAGCGGTCTGTACATCAGTGCACACCGTGCCCAGCACAGTATGCGTCCATGTTTCAACACCTGAACAGAAATGCAAAGTAAAACAAAGATTTATTAATAATGAGTGTAACAATTAATTTGCTTTAAAACGTGCTTTGGAAGTGGGGGAAACTTGGAGAACGGGGTATGTAACCGCAGATCGAAATCGACACATACAGACACAGGCCCAGGGTCAGTTTCTCTTGAAAGCAAGTGGAGAGTCATAGGTTACCCTGCTCTCCGAGGAAACTTGCTTTCAAAGCCTCCCGGATACACAGCGCTTCCCGCTGGGATATTCTCTCGGCACGGGTGTCTGGCTGAGCGTAAACTGCAGCCAGGCGATTTGCCTCAACCTCCCATCCGGACAAAAAGGTCTCGCCCTTGCTCTCACAGAGATTGTGTAGCACACAGCAAGCAGCAATAACTACGGGGATATTCTTTTCGCTGATGTCCGAGCGAGTCAGTAAGCTCCGCCATCTCCCCTTGAGACGTCCGAAAGCACACTCCACCACCATTCTGCACTTGCTCAGCCGGTAGTTGAAGAGTTCCTTCTCTCTGTCCAAGGTGCCTGTATAGGGCTTCATGAGCCAGGGCATTAGCGGGTAGGCTGGGTCCCCGAGGATCACTGTAGGCATCTGCACATCCCCAACCGTTATTTTGTGGTCCGGGAAGAAAGTACCTGCCTGGAGGCGTTTAAACAGACCAGAGTTCCTGAACACACGCGCGTCATGAACCTTGCCCGCCCACCCAACGAAGATGTTGGTAAAACGTCCCCTATGGTCTACCAGTGCTTGCAGCACCATTGAAAAGTAGCCCTTTCGGTTAATGTACTCGCTGGCCTGGTGGGCTGGTGCCAGGATAGGGATGTGAGTCCCATCTATAGCCCCACCGCAGTTTGGGAATCCCATCGCGGCGAAGCCATCTATGATGTCCTGGACGTTTCCGAGAGTCACTACCTTTGAGAGAAGTTGCTCAACGATTGCGTGGGCTACTTCAATCACAGCAACCCCCACGGTAGATTTGCCCACGCCAAAGTGGTTCGCTACTGACCGGTAGCTGTCTGGCGTTGCAAGTTTCCAGAGGGCTATGGCCACTCGCTTCTGCACACTCAGGGCTGCTCGCATCCGGGTGTCCTGGTGCTTCAGGGCAGGGGACAGCAAGTCACAGAGTTCAAGGAAAGTGCCCTTACGCATCCTGAAGTTTCGCAGCCACTGTGATTCATCCCAGACCTGCAGCACTATGCGGTCCCACCAGTCCGTGCTTGTTTCCCGGGCCCAGAATCGCCGTTCCACACCATGAACTTGACCCATTGCCACCATGATCTCCACGGCGCGGCGTACCCTGCTTTGTGAGAGGTCTGCGCCACTCTGTGAATTCCTGTCCTCACCGCGCTGCCGGAGCCTCCTCGCCCGATTTCTCAGCAGCTGACTGTGGAAGAGGTGGACGATAAGGTGCGAGGAGTTGACAACGGCCATAAGTGCAGCGATGATCGCAGCGGGCTCCATGCTCGCAGTGCTGTGGCGTCCGCGCTGTAACCGACCAGAGAAGGGCGCGAACAGATTTCCCGCCGGAGCTTTCAGGGAGGGAGGGCGTGATTGACGGTTCAATGACAACAGTTACCCAAAAGCACCCTCGACACATTTTTCCCCCAGGAGGCATTGGGAGCTCTACCCAGCATTCCAATGGGCAGCGGGGAGTGCAGGAACTGTGGGATAGCTTCCCACAGTGCACCGCTTCCAAAGTCGACGCCAGCCCCGTTACTGTGGACTCAGAAATTCGAATTAGTGTATTTACTGTGGATACACAAATTCGACTTAAGTAGATTCGAAATAGTCTTGTAGTGTAGACAAGGCCTCAGGTCCTGTTATCTAGGTCTCTAGAGAACCCAAAAGCTGTAGTCCCATACAGAACTACAGAGAGCCCCTAACTTGAATTACACTGCTGGAAAAACTATGGTACTGTACTCTATTTAAGACTGAACTTAGGGCTCTAGCATCCATGTTCTGTGCATAATTTGCAGTGGCAGATTACTGCACAGGTGATGGGGCCCGTGCTCAGGAGCCCCCTGCAGGAGCACCAGAACGCCTCTCCCCACCTGGGCCTTGCCACCCTGCTCTTCCTCTTCCCCCTGAGGCCCTGGGCAGGCTGGAAGTTCCCCGGCTGTGGTAGGTAGGGTGCCCAAATTCCCCCCCTGCCCCAGCTGTATAGAGCCCTCCCAAGCTCCTCTTCCCTTCCCCGCCACCTGCACGGAGCCCTCCCGAGTGCCTTTTCCCCCACCTCCCTGCCCCGTCCAGGCTCCCCTCCCCACAGCCAGAGTCTCCTGCCCTGGGCCTAGACTCCTTCTCCCGCTTCCTGGGCTCCCCTCATCATCCTCTTGGAGGTTCTGGTTCCCTCCCCAGCTCCTCTGGGTCCCCCATGCCCCAGACTTGCTGGAAGCTGTGGTCTCCATGAGTAACCACAGTCTGCCTCTTTGTGACAGTGCTCAGCCGTGCCCTGGCACTGGCACCTCAGCCAGGCACAGGCTGCTCATGCAGGGGATGAGGACAAGCAGAATCAGGGCCGGGAGGAGCCTTTGCAAGGGCTTTCCTAGCCCCTTCCCTGCTCAGGATCCTCTGTCAGGGGCTGAAGCTCCCTCCCTGTGCCCCAGTTGAGCTGGACTTTGCGGCCTTCCCATCTCAGCACAGGCAATTGATGACTCACAGCACAGTTCTGCTCTAGTAAGTGACTCTCAAACCCACCTCGCAGGGCCCTGTACTCACTCATCGTCTCAGTGGCACGAATGCCTCAAACTCCCCAGTATCTGGGAGTCATACTAAGGTCTTCCAAGTCTTGTAGCATCACTAGCAAGAATGATTCAGCAGGCCACGGCCTGATCTCTGTGCAGTCCCCACCCCAACTGTCCTGTGACCTTCAGGTCACATCCTCAGGTGACCCATGTGCAGCCATGTCCCCCTCCCCCTCATCGCCTTTGGGTCCTGCCCCCGAGATGAGCCCCACACAGCCCTAACTCTTGCTATCTTAAGGTTTTGTCCTGCTATCCATCACCGCGGTATCTGAGCACTTTCCACATAAGATCAATAGCGATAAGGAAGTCCCTAGTGACAGGCAGTCTAAGTAGGGAGTTAGGTAACGGGAAGGCTTTGTGAGTGGGGACATCGAAGCAGGCATTCCATAACTGATCAGTGGTCTCCCTATACTTCATGAACCCATCTTGGCCCCCTGCATAGCAGCAAAGAGAGAGGGAGGGAGTACATACCCTGAGGGATTGGCCCACGGTTTGAGGGGACTGAAGAGATGTGAACTAATGATGTTGGGGGAAAGGGCCCTGGTGAGGAGAGTCTGTACAGAAGGGGAAGATAAAGAAAATGCTCAAAAAATAATGGGTAGCAGGCCCAGAGTCACTTGTTCCTGGGGTGAGGCCTTGTGAGAGTCCAGGGGATCTGGTTTCATAGGGAACACTGACAATGCTATGTTTTAAAAAATACCTGATTTGGGACCCACCTGTTGTCAGGCTCGATAACTGCAAGAGTCCCTCATCACTAACCTCCTAGGATCCATAATGTTCACTTGTTGTGTTGACTTTTAAGAATGATTGGAGCGCTTTGGAGTAGGGACCATCCTTTATTCTGTGTTTTTGATATCTATGTATTCTCATTAAATGGAGCCCTGAACCACAGAGTTAACCCCCCCCAGCGCCAGAGAAGGAGAGATGCTGAGAATGTGGATCCCTTGAGAGCTGCCCAGGGAGTCCGGGCTGCTGTGGGGAGCCCCAGATCCGCATCCTGACCTGGGTGGGGGTCCCAAAAGCAGCCCCCCGCCCCCATGTCTCTGCCCCCCAGGGCAGGTTGAAGGTTCAGGGCTCCCCACAGCAGCCCAGGCTCTCTGGGCAGCTCTTACTATAGCCTGGCTCCAGCTTCCAGCCAGTCAAGGGGGCAGGACCTTGGGTGGGAAGGGGAGGAGCCCCATGGCTAGGGGTGTGGGGGGGCCCAAATGTTCTTTGTTCCCAGGGCCCCAATAAACCTTAATCCACCTCTGGCAATCTGCTAAATTTTGTTTCTGCTGATGGAGAAGATAATGAATGTGACATCTTGAAGAGCACCAGTAAACAGAGCTGTCTGTACCAAGTTAGTATTTGATAAATATAGCTGTTTGTATTGTAAATTCCACATCATTCTTAGTGATTATGTAGTTTTATTGAGATGACTGGCAGTGTGTCTATAGACATTTCAATCTTTCATAAATTACACCTAAAATATAAGGACCAATTACTGATAACATCTGGTTACATTTTTTTTTCCAGATTCCACTATGACATCAGGAGCTGCTTCCTCCACATTTGCACAGAAGGTGAAAGGAAAGCAAAAAGGAGAAGATAATGATATGGTAGGACAGTTATCTGCCATGAAAGTATTTGCCATGTGTTTGTTAAAAGAAACATTTAAAAGGAATACCACATTTTTATTTGACGAAAAGTACAATTAAAATTTGTTTAAATAAAATGTTTTAATATATTGTACTTTTATCCATGGATCTCAAAATGCTTGTTATACAATTAATGAAGCCTACAACACTCTGTAGGGTTGTGTTCTTCTACCCTTTTTACAGATAAGTTTTGGTGCTTGATATTATTAAAGCCATTTTGACAAAGGTCCACTAATTTTGGGTTGCTCAGTTCCTGAGTGTCTAACTTGAGACATCTAGGACCTGATTTTTAAAGTAAAGGACATATGAAAGGGAAAGATGAAAACTCTGTAAACAGTATGGAGAGTTTCCAGCATTACTTTGTTGAAAGGAAAAGCCAAAGAAATGAGGTGGGAAGAGGGAAAATCAGAGTATATGTAGGAGTGAAGTTAGATGAAAACTGATCTCATACTTGAGTTCAGTATCCTAGCTGCAAATGATTATAAGTAGGGACAGTGGGTTCAGTGCAACCAAAGATGGCTTCAGAACTCACAGTTAGAAATATGAATCTTCACCTTTTTTGACACACAAACTGCTATTTCATCAAATGAGGTAGAAACGCAAAATATAAGGATGCAGAATGATCTGAAGCAAAACAATGAGCATTTTAGTGCAAATATTTGCACTCCACTTGATACCGGCGGCCAACTAGACATTGAGCCATTGATCACTGCCCATTGAGCCTGATGATCTAGCCAGCTTTCTATCCACCTTATAGTCCATTCATCCAATCCATACTTTAACTTGCAGGCAAGAATACTGTGGCAGATCATATCAATAGCTTTGCTAAAGTCAAAATCTATCACGTCTACCACTTATCCACAGAGCCAGTTATCTTATCATAGAAGGCAATCAGGTTGATCAGGCATGACTTGCCCTTGGTGAATCCATGTTGACTGTTCCTGATCACCTTCCTCTCCTCCAAGTGCTTCAAAATGGGTTCCTTGAGGACCTGCTCCTTTTCTGCTCCTCTCCTGAACTCCTTTCCCCCTCATATTAGCCTCACGGGGATCCTGCCCATCAGTTCCCTGAGGGAGTCAGAGTCTTCTTTCTGAAGTCCAGGGTCCGTATTCTGCTGCTCTCCTTTCTTCCTTTTGTTAGGATCCTGAACTCGACCATCTCATGGTCACTGTTGCCCAGGTTGCCACCCACTTCTACTTCCCCTACCAATTCTTCCCTGTTTGTGAGCAGCAGGTCAAGAAGAGCTCTGCCCCTAGTTGGTTGCTCCAGCACTTGCACCAGGAAGTTGTCCCCAACACTCTCCAAAAACTTCCTGGATTGTCTGTGCATTGCTGTATTGCTCTCCCAACAGATGTCAGGATGATTTGAAGTCCCCCAGGAGAACCAGGGGCTGTGATCTGGAAACTTCAGTTTGTTGTCCAAAGAAAGCCTCATCTACCTCATCTTCCTGGTCTGGTGGTCTATAGAAGACTCCATCATGACAACACCTTTGTTGCTCTCACCTCTAAATTTAACCCAAAGACTCTCAACAGGCTTTTCTCCAGTTTCCTACTGGAGCTCTGTGTAATCACACTGCACTCTTATATAAAGTGCAAGTCCACCACCTTTTCTCCCCTGCCTGTTTTTCCTGAATAGTTTATACCCCTCCATGGCAGTGCTCTAGTCATGTAAGTTACCCCACCAAGTCTCTGTTATTGCAATCACGTCATAGTTCCCTGATTGTGCCAGGACTTCCAATTCTTCCTACTTGTTTCCCAGGCTTCTTGCGTTTGTGTACAGACACCTAAGCTAACTAGCTGATTGCCCTACTTTCTCAATATGAATCAGGAGGCCTCCCCTGTTGCACCCACCTTCTTGTGTTTCCTCCCAGTATCCTACTTCCCCACTTACCTCCAGGCTTAGATCACCATCCTCCAGTGAACGTAGTTTAAAGCCCTCCTCACCAGGTTAGCAAGCCTGCCTGCAAAGATGTTCTTCCCTCTCTTTGTTAGTTGGATCCCATCTCTTCCTAGCAATCCTTCTTCCTGGAACAACATCCCATGGTCAAAGAATCCAATGCCCTCTTTCCTGCGTAACCATGCCTTTACCTCCACAATTCAATGGTCCCTACCTGGGCCTTTTCCTTGAACAGGGAGAATGGACGAGCTCACGACTTGCGCCTCAAACTCCTTTATCTTTCTTCCTAGAGCCACATAGTCTGCAGTGACCTGATCAAGGTCATTCTTGGCAGCATCATTCGTGCCCACGTGGAGAAGTAGGAAGGTAGGTAGCGGTCTGAGGGCTTGATCAGTCTTGGCAGATACTCTGTCACATCCTGAATTCTAGCCCCAGGCAAGCAGCACACCTCCCGTGTCTCCCGCTCTGGACGGCAGATGAATGACTCTGTCCCCTCCTGAGAAGGGTGGTTGTGGAACCCCCAACCCTAGGACAATGCATCCCATGCCTTCCGGTCGATGGGGTCTCCTTCTGATCCCTTCCATTAGATAACTCTTCCAAACCATTCTCCACCATAGTACTTGTGCAGAGAGCCTGAAAATGGTTTCTTACCTCTATCTGCATTGGGGGTACGTGAGTTCTCCTCTTTCTTCTTCTGGAGGTCACATGCTGCCAATTTTCTTCTCCGTTCTGCACTGCCCTCTCTGATTCTTCATCATGCTGTGCCTGCAGTACCAAATGCTGACTTCTAGCCAGAAAGTCTTCATTTTCTCTGATGAAACACAGTACCAATGTGGACACCAGAACAAATGGATATAAACTGGCCATCAGGAAGTTTAGACTTGAAATTAGACAAAGGTTTCTAACCATCAGAGGAGTGAAGTTCTGTAATAGCCTTCCAAGGGGAGCAGTGGTGGTAAAAGACATATCTGGCTTCAAGACTAAGCTTGATAAGTTTATGGAAGGGATGAATATGATTGGATAGCCTAATTTTGGCAACTAATTGATCTTTAACTGTTAGCAGTAAATATGCCCAATAGCCTGTGATGGGACACTAGATAGGGTGAGATCTGAGTTACTACAGAGAATTCTTTCCTGGGTATCTGGCTGGTGAGTCTTGCCCATATGCTCAGGGTTTAGATGATTGCCATATTTGGGGTCGAGAAGGAATTTTCCTCCAGGGCAGATTGGCAGAGGCCCTAGGGAGTTTTTGCTTTCCTCTGCAGCATGGGGCTTGGGTCACTTGCTGGAGGATTCTCTGCACCTTGAAGTCTTTAAACCATAAGATGAGGAGTTCAATAGCTCAGACATAGGTCAGGGGTTTGTTACAGGAGTGGGTGGGTGAGATTCTATGGCCTGCATTGTGCAGCATTGTGCAGCAGGTCAGACTAGAAGATCATAATGGTCCCTTTTGTCCTTAAAGTCTATGGGTCTCTAGTCCTTTAACCTTCTCCTGCAATATGGAGACCAGCCTGCACTTTGGACAGACAAAGTCACCTCTATCCTCTGGGAGAAAGACAAACATGGTACACCCTGTGCAGGTCACAACAGCTGATTGTTCACTATCCATAATATCTTCCTTTTAAGAGCCTCTTCAGATGTTGTATTTACTGCTCACACAAGCCTGAAAGGCAAAAAAATAAAGCTCTGTGGAAACTCCCCCAAGGCAAACTCCCTCTGTTTGCCTCCCTTCTGTTCCCAGCTCACTTGGCAGGTAACTGGCTGCTTTTTTATAAGGCTGTTGGCTCAAAGTCTTTCCAATCAACCACTGAAGTCCCACCTGGAACAAATCACTCCCATTCACACTTTTCAAACAACCAACCACATGGTCAAACAGTCCCTGCAACTAGCTCCAGTCAAACAAATGGTAACAGCAGACAGACACTTGGATATTCACCCCAGCAGATCACAAGACAGCCCCCATGTGATGTCATGTGATGGTGATTTTAGGAAAGCAGTCAGTCATATTTTATATTATATTATAAATTATTAACAGAACATGGATTACAAGGTTAAGTTTTTGAATCTGGAACAGATATACAATATGATTCCAAGATGCAAATTATGGCACGTGACAACTCTGGTGCCCTAGTAGATGACTTTACTGGCTTTGTAATAGTTGCTAAATGCAAGATTCGTGGTCCATTAAAAGAAGCATAATCTTCCATCAATGTACAGTGATTTATTCATGTGACTCCCAGTAAAGTTGCAGACAGCTAAATATACTTTCATCACATTGATAGCAGAACAGACAGCACATCCCACAGGTACTGTAGGATCTTTCAAGAATATCTGTTGAGGTTTTTTTGTTGTTGTTGTTGTTCTCCATATAAATATTTCCAGGTGCATCCTAGGCAAGAGGAAACACCAGAGTGTATGCTCTTCTGATTTAAAAAAAAAATTTGCAGGCAGACTTGACTATTTTGAATATGAATCATTACATGGAATGCCAATTAATTATATATGCACCACTTCCATTTGTAAACACTGTATCTTACTATGCGTGGAGTGCCCTCAGAGCTCCTGTATAACTTTGCTCTTTTGTGGGCTATGGGAGACGTTTTCTCACCTCTTTAAATCTAAACCAGTTTCAGACATTATCAAAATATATTTTAGATACACAACTGCAGGCAATGGATTGAAAATTTTTATAAGGTGGGTTACCGAATACAATTTTGAGAGACTCTTTTAAAAGTTAATGATTGGTACTGGTGTCCATTGTTTGAATCAGCCCCTTGGAGGCCAGCCTGCAATGTCTTTCTGTCAGTATGATTTAACTTGCAGACTGCTGTATCCTGAAGATACTGCTGATGACAAACATGCTTATAGGTGCTGAAACTAAGGGTGTTGCTACACCCTCTGGCTTGAAGTGGTTCCCATCACATACAGGGTGTACAGTTTGGTTCAATGGCTGTCACACACTCCCACCTCCCAGCCCTAACCTTGCAGTGGAGAGCCCTTGGGGAGGCAAGGATTCACCCAGAAATCACTCCAGCACCTTTAGCTAACCAGCCATCAGCTTTATCAGCAAACAAATGCCTGTCCAGAATCAGTCCCTCAGTCACTGTTCAGGATCTTTCCTTCCCGCTGGGCTCTGGCTGATCCTTGTGTGCAGTGCCATGTGTTCAGGCTGCTTCTTGGGCCTGTCCCCCACCCCCGAGCTCAGATTCTTGGCCTATTACGTCCCTGCAGCAGCAGCCATTACTGCACACACCCTCTCCCATACCCTACTGAACTCTTTTCCTTTTCCAGTTGCAAGACAGCTGGCAGCAGGAGCTAGGGGTGGGATTTCCTGCATGCTTGTTAGCCGAGCAGAGCTCTGTGAGAGCAGTTTCTCCTCTTTGCTCATCCCCCCTACCAGCCAGAGCTCCAGTGGTGGAGCCAGCCTTCATAGCACGGCTGCTCATCAATGGATGGGGCTCCCCAAAGGGAATTGTTGAATCAGAACAGCGGTCCATCTAGCCCAATATTCTATCTCTGATGTTGGCATGACCCAGATGCTTCAGGAGGAAGTAAAAGAAATCCCATAGTGGGCATTTGTGGAATACGCTGCCCATAGGGGTATTCTCTTCCTAAATCCTGCCAGTAATCCTTTTATGCTCAATTATCATTTTTCTTTGAACCCATCTAATTTGGCTCTTAATCTTAGATCTACTGGATACCTCACACAAGATTTAAGCTGTTTGGGCCAGATCCTCAGCTAGTGTAAATCAGCATAGTTCAGTTTAAGTCAATGGAGATATTTTGGTTTGCAGCAGCTGAGGACCTGATACAGATGCAAAAAACCTCATCTCTTAACTTGCCTCCCTAGGACTTTCACAAGTCATATCTGGCCCAGCCCACATAACCAGACATACTCTTAGGGTGACCATATGTCCCAATTTTATAGGGACAGTCCCAATTTTTGGGTCTTTTTCTTATATAGGCTCCTATTACCCCTCCCACCCTCTGTCCCGATTTTTCACACTTGCTGTCTGGTCACCCTACATACTCTGAACCTGATCTTCAGCCTCTGTATCAAGATAGAGGACACTACAACCCAGCCACTGTCTTGAACAGACCATCACCTTAAGCCAGTGGTCAGAAACCTTGCAGTGCCCAGGCAACAAGAATAGAACAGTGATCCTGATTTGACCACACTGATCTCCTTGGTTTTCTGACTCCCTATGGTAACTGAAGAGAGAGGGGTGGAAAACTGAGTGTCAATGGCAGAAAACAAAGATTGACACATAGGATGAAACAACAAATTCCTCAAAGCCTATGCTAAGGCTTTATTACAGGCCAAGAAAACTTTCCTATCAGCCTTCATTGAAGGTCCGAAATCCTACCCCAACGAGCTACCTAGGGTGGTAAATTGCTTCATCAATCCTAAGTGCCTACAACCTGTGTCAGACCCAAGCACCAAGCGCTGTAAAGAACTATCATCTTTCTTTGCTGAAAAGTTTAGGAAAATCTGAGAAGCCTCCTCAAACAGCAAGGAACTGCTCCGCCTGCTCCCACCAATCAACAGCCCACACGCATTCCCGTTGGTCAAGACACTCACTCATCAAGAAATTTTGGACACCCAACAGGAGTTCCAGCCCAGGACTTGTGAATCTGATCCATGCTGTTCCTGGCCTGTGAAGAGAGTCATGAACAACTGATGCCACTCTAGACCAAAACAGCCAACATCCTCATTCAGAGAAGGAATCCTTCCTTAAAACACACAGTAGTCTGAAGAGACCCACCTTGGATACTTCAGTCCTAGTCAATTAATACCTGGTGTCAAACCTCCCAATCCTGAGCAAGTTTAGAGAGAGGCTACCAAAATGCTAACTACAAGCGCATCTAACTGAGGCCAAGATTCTACACCTGGCACAGTCTGGATTCAAGCCAGGACACAGAACAGAAACTGCTTTAGTGGCACTGATGATTTGTCAATGGATGAAGGATGGACATCCATTCTCATCCTCCTGGACCCCTCTGCAGTGTCTGACAGTTAAACATGAGATACTGCAGTCTTGCCTGAGAAAGGTGTCAGGAGTCCAGAGTAATGTGATAAAAAGGTGTAAGTCCTTCCTGGAGGAATGCACCCAAAGAGTAGTGATGGGAAACTGCACCTACACCACTAGACACTTGTCTGTTCTATCTCCCATGCTTTTCAATATCTTCATGCAAACTCTATATAAACTGGTCAGATGACACGGACTGAAGTGCAAGCCATATGCAGCTCTACCTGTCCTTCACCACATACTATCAAGATTGCCCAGTGCTTGGATGATATCCACTCATGGATGAAGAACAGCTGGCTGAAGTGGAACTCAAACAAAACAGAGGTGATACTGGTGGACGGGAAAATATTCTGAGGGGTTGCAGCCACGGTGCAGTCTCCTTTGAATGAAGATTCACACACACAAGATTCCATAGTCTAGGAGTACTCTTGAATTCCTCACTGTTGCTGATGAGTAATTTTTTTTTGTTTACCATCTCTGGTAAGCTAGGGGACTCCATCCCACCCTGGTAGATGAAGACCTGGCCTCAGGTATTCATGCCTATGGCAGGTTGGACTAGGTCCATAGGCCCCCTGCTGGAGGCCTTGTGGCCCTGCATCACCCTGCCCCAGAATAGAGCAGAGAGAAGTCTTCCAGACATTCTAGAGTGGCTGCAGAGGAGTGATCAATAAGGGGCCAGAAGAGCCAGATAAAAGGCCAGCAGCAGAGCAGAGCCTTCAGTTGCTGTGTGGAGCTTGACAAGGGAGGGCCGAGTGCCTGGCTGGCTAAAGGAACAGCAGGCCACGGACAGCTCACTGCAGAGAGCTCACCAGGCAGAACAGGGAAGGGTGCCAAAGACTAGGTGCCTGGCTGGCTGGATAGAGCAGCAGCAAGACCATGAAAAAGTCAGTGCGGGCAGGCTGAGCCCAGGGGACTGAGCCCAGACCTAGCCAGATCAGGCGAGGGTACCAAGATCAGTCCTGCTGGTCTGGTTGCAGTCTGAGCCCACGGAGGGCTGCTGAAAAGGACACCAGCTGAGGGTACCGAGATAGGCCCTGGCTGCGTGGTTGAAGAAGGCAGTGCCTTGGGGAAGAAACCTTAGAGCTACGGCCCCATACTAGGGCTGAAAAAGAACTTGGACTTGAAGGGGTGACTGTGTACGTGGCTTGGCCGGAGGGCTGAGTCACTGAAGACCCACCAAGAGAACCATCAGCTTGGGGGGTGCTCGCGAATGGCAGATGCAACCCCAATATAAGAACTAACACCAAAAGCAGGCTCACATCTAACTGAGAGAAAGGGGGCCATCCATGACAGGTGCGTGTCCCTTTCCCCCTGAAAAAGAACTGTGATTACAGGTATATCAGCCAGAGAAAAGGGGGTATGCACGAGAGGTGCATGCTACCCCATTACAATGCTTTCATCACCTCTCAGCTGCACTAATGCAATCTGATAAACTCTAACTAGTACCGAATGCTGCAGCATATCTTCTCAGTAACACAGGCTACCATGAGCACATCACACTTTCCCTCCCTTCTTAACATTGGCTTCCCATCGAATTTTGAATCAAATTGAAGGCCTCAGTCCTTATCTTCAAACTGCTCCATGGTCTGGACCCAGGATATCTAAAAGACTGTCTGAAGCTCCAGGACAAAGACAATGGTTGACCACTTCACTCATCTGGCATAATGGAACTCTCAACAAGAAGGATAAAGCTTGTTCATGCAGGAGGTGGAACCATCTCCAGGGGTGGTCCAAGACTGGAATAAACTCCCCTAGGAACTAAGAACCATCACAAACCTCACCACTTTCCGCTCCAAACACAAGGCACATTTCTTTGGCCTCCTCTTCTTGAATGTAAATACATAGCAATGGGTTTATTTATTAATAATAAAAACAAAATCTACCCAAACAAGACACTCCATTGCAGACACTTCTCCCTCAGGGAAGAGGATGAGAGAACAAACAACAGGTGACAGCTGTGTAGTTGTAACACTGACAGTCCCCGGTCATTGGCGGGATCAAACCTGGGATCTCTGGGCTAGTGTGCATGAGCCGCTACTGCACAAGCTAAAAGTATATGGCTTGTTAGCTAAGGCTATAGAGCAAACTCATTAATCTTTTTTTTTCTTTTTATCTCGGTGCCACTAGATGGGACAGAACACCATACCTGGGAGGTGTGTGAGCTACATAGTCACATTGCTTAATATACTACTGGAAGGCACTCAGATATGATGGTGCTAAAACCCTGTATAGAATAGATTTTTGACCTTGAGTAAAGCTGATTCTGCTCCAGACTTTGAATGCTACTTTGGTAAACTTGCAGAGCTTTTAAGCTATCTAAATCTGATTGGTTTGTCTGATTGTCTGATAGAGATTAAAAATGAACATTGTAAGTGCTATAGACAATTCTTGCTCACTGTGGTCTGATGTATTTGTGACCCATTTAGGGGGAAATCAGTCAGCCACACCCAACTCCTGTTTTAGCCTTCTACTCAGGCTGTCTTATTCATATCTGCCACATAAACACAACAAATATGGAAAAGTAACAAAAGTGATAGGGTCTCCTATCCTCCAGTAGCTGAAGGGTCTCAGCCCTTCCTTTGTCTCAGAAGGACTACAGAACCTACCTCCCCTCTCAGGGCTTGGCTACACTTGAAAGTTGCAGCGCTGGGAGTTACAGCGCTGGTCGTGCAGCTGTGTAGGGACAGCGCTGGTGTGTGGCCACACTGACAGCTAACAGCGCTGCAGTGTGGCCACACTTGCAGCATTTGCAGCGCTGTATTGAGAGGTGCATTGTGGGCAGCTATCCCACAGAGCACCTCATCCCATTTTGGCGCCGTGGGTTGTGGGAAGGGGACGGAAGGGTGCGGGTCATTCCGCTTCCTGTCCCAACGCCCCGTGGTGCATCGCTTCACATCCCAGCAGTCACAGTTTTTCCGGCCACGTTTGGCGCCATTGTGAGTCTCTTGCTGTGTTTTACTCTCTCTCTGTGAATCGCGATTTCTGTGGGAAATGGAGCCCGAGCTGCTGAGGACTGTGCTGATGAGTGTCGCCAGCACAACATGTTTGGCAGTTGAGCTCTTCCTTCAGCTCCAAAGTGACAGTGAGGAGTCTGACAATGATATCGAGTCGCCTGCCACGTGTGACACTACATTGCTTGTGGCATTCACAGAAATGCTCAGCACCGTGGAACGCCGCTTTTGGGCTCGGGAAACAAGCACTGAGTGGTGGGATCACATTGTCATGGAAGTCTGGGATGACGAGCAGTGGCTGCAGAACTTTCGCATGAGAAAAGCCACTTTCATGGGACTGTGTGCTGAGCTCGCCCGCACCCTGCGGCGCAAGGACACAAGATTGAGAGCTGCCCTGACGGTGGAAAAGCGGGTGGCTATTGCAGTCTGGAAGCTGGCAACTCCAGACAGCTACCGGTCGGTCGGGAACCAGTTTGGAGTGGGAAAGTCAACCGTTGGAATCGTGTTGATGCAAGTTTGCAGGGCCATTAATCGCATCCTGCTAAGAAGAACCGTGACTCTGGGGAACGTGCAGGACATTGTGGATGGCTTTGCACAAATGGGTTTCCCTAACTGTGGAGGGGCGATAGATGGGACGCATATTCCTATTCTGGCACCCCCCCACCTAGCATCCGAGTATGTTAATCGGAAGGGGTATTTCTCTATGGTTCTCCAGGCGCTTGTGGATCACCATGGGCGTTTCATTGACATTTACACAGGCTGGCCTGGAAAGGTGCATGATGCACGCATCTTTCGGAACAGTGGCCTGTTCAGGAAGATGCAGGCAGGGACTTTTTTCCAGACAGGAAGATCACAGTAGGGGACGTCAAAATGCCCATTGTGATACTTGGAGACCCCGCTTACCCGTTACTGCCTTGGCTCATGGCTATACAGGGAAGCTTGACAGGAGCAAGGACCGGTTCAACTACAGGCTGAGCCAGTGCCGAATGACTGTGGAGTGTGCTTTTGGCCGTTTAAAAGCTCGCTGGAGATCTCTGTATGGGAAGCTAGACTTGGGGGGAAAGCAGCATCCCCACAGTTATATCCGCATGCTGTACCCTCCATAATATTTGTGAAGGGAAGGGTGAAACATTCAGTCAGGCATGGACCACCGAGGTTCAAGTCCTGGAGGCTGAATTTGCACAGCCAGAGAGCAGGGCTACTAGAGAGGCCCAGCACAGGGCTACAAGGATTAGGGATGCCTTGAGGGAAGAATTTGAGGCTGAAAGCCAACAGTAATGTTTGCTGCCTTGCATGGGAGTGAAGTGCAGTGGTTACACTGTTAGGATTCTATTATCCCTAAAATGATTTGCAGTGCCTGTTTCTTTACTGGGCTAAGGTATCTTTCACTATCTGCAATAATAAAGACTGTTTTCAAAGCCAAGAATTCTTTTATTGAAAATAAAAAAACTTCCTTGACAGACACACAACATTTCAGGAACCTAAAAGGGCAGGGGGGTGGTTTGGTGAACTGTACAGTCACAAGTTTGCATATGTCCTGTCTGGAGTGCTGTGCAATGACTGCTGCACTTCCGGATGCATATACTGCATGGTGATGGGGGTTGAGTGCAGAGGGTAAGGGTCGTAGTTCTCAGGGCTGGTTGGTGAACGTACAGGTGTTGGAGGCAGCTGGTGGTGGTAAGAACCTGGATGCTGGGGAAGGGGGTTTTGAGCTGACATTTGAGCACAAGGGAAAAAGCTTTGGGACGGTGGGGCGGGGGAGTAGCACGGTAGTGCTCTGCCTGCATGGCTACGAGTGACTGGATAGAGTCTGCTTGGCGCGCCAGGATGCTTAGCAGCTGCTTTGTGCTTTTCCTCCTGGCCACTGCGTTTCTCTGGCGGATCCTGCTTTCCCTTTCTCTCCAGTCCTGCAGGTTTTTACTTTCTCTAGCAGAGTGATCAATAACTGTTTTCAGCATGTCTGTCTTGGTTTTTCGCGGCTTCTTCCTGAGATTTTGTAGTCTCTGTGCAGTGGTGGAGACGGGCAGTCCAGCAGTCAAGGTCACTTTTGGAAAGGCAAAAATGGCAACAGTTAACAGGGGTAGCATTGTTCATTATCTCATCCAGACAGTAATTCCCACACACTGAAGGAGTTTACAGTCTTCACTTTAGCATACTTTTCCCATACCCAAACAGAGCACACATAACCCAACAGGAGCCACGAAATGGTGAGTAAGGAGGACTGATTGCTTCAGGGCTGTGCAGGGCTTTCTGTGCGTTGGGGACAGCAAACAGATACAGGGGGGATCTGCACTGAACAGTCTCCCAACATTTTCCACAGGAGTTACTCCTGGAAGATATCTCGCTGCTGAGGGTCACCAGGGTCTTCTACAGCAATGCGGATTCCGCCCTGGCCCCTATGCAGCTTGCCTGTGTGCAGCAATGGTCCCCCCACCCCTCGCGGCACAGTGGCGCGGACGTGTTAGCCTGACTGGGACAAGAACCACAGTGGCTCTCCCTATAAACCTGCGCAGGCACATTGCCCACGCTCTGGCTGAAACTTTTGAGGAGATTACTGCAGCCGATTACTGTGACGTGATAGACCACATCAATGGGCTATTCCACATCTAGACATGCATGCATGCAGCCTTAACCCCCCCTCCTCTCCCGAAACATTTCCACCCTGAAAATAAAAGCCGCTTACCGGTAACCCGCTCCTCTGCTTGTCCTTCACCAAGTGCTGGCTGCTGCGATTGGCTACCTTCCTCCTGGCTTGAGAAGAGCTCCTGGCTGCATGCTTCCTGGGACTCTGGGGTGTCTTCCCCCATCCCAGTAGCTTCACTCTCGGTTTCCTCCCCCCCCCGCTCTTCCTCCTCCTCCTCCTGCTCCTGTCCCCCACCCTGCTCAGAAGTGTCCATCGTGGTCGTCGGATTGGCAGTGGGGTCACCCCCAAGTATCGCGTCCATCTCCCTGTAAAAACGGCAGGTCGTGGGGGCAGCGCCGGAGCGGCGTTTTCCCTCGCGGGCTTTGCAATAGGCACTCCGCAGCTCCTTTACTTTAACCCTGCATTGCAGTGCGTCCCGGTCATGGCCCCTATCCAGCATGGACTTTGATACCTGCCCAAAGGTATCATAATTCCTATGGCTGGAGCGCAGCTGGGACTGCACAGCTTCCTCCCCCCAAACACTAATGAGATCCAGCAACTCGCCATTGCTCCATGCTGGGGCTCGTTTGCCGCGTGGAGGCATGGTCACCTGGAAAGATTAACTGATTGCACTCCACACCTGGCTGAGCAAACAGGAAGGGGATTTTTAAAATTCCCGGGGCATTTAAAGGGCGGGTCACCTGAGGCCAGAGCAGTAGAGTGCAAACTGATGAGCAGAGTGGCTGAACAGGAATTCTGGGATATCTCCTAATACCCTGGAGGCCAATAACAGCGCTGGTGTGTGTCCACACCTGATGAGCAGCGCTGGATCACCAGCGCTGCACTCGCTACACCCCAAGCAGACCAGGTGTTTAGCCAGCGCTGCAGCCAGGGAGTTGCAGCGCTGGATGTGCCTTGCAGGTGTGGACAGTTACTAAGTTGCAGCGCTGGAAAGCCTCCACCAGCGCTGCAACTCTCAAGTGTAGCCAAGCCCTCAGACTTCTGCAATTGCTCAGAAAAGCATTTGTCTCTTCTGCCCCCTCGGGAATCCAAGCTAATCATTAGCTGCTTCTCAGCTAGATCATCTGGTTCCCCAGCATCTACCTACTGGGCTTCTCCTTAGGCCAAGGCTTTCTGCAGCCTGGCTGTGCAGGCTCTTAAAAGGGCAGACCACTCTACTCCACTCACCTTGTAGAATAAGTATCAGAGGGGTAGCTTTGTTAGTCTGGGTCTGTAAAAAGTGATAAAGAGTCCTGTGGCACCTTATAGACTAACAGATGCATTGGAACATAAGCTTTCATGGGTGAATATTATGCTCCAATACATCTGTTAGTCTATAAGGTGCCACTGCACATCGTTGTCGCTTCTGGTAGAATAAAGCTTTCAAACTCTGTAGATTATGGATTGTGGAGCTTGGCATGCTTGCAGACCATATATGCTTCCTACAAGGTCCTCAGTCATCATATGGTGGTTATACTTACAGCTGGTTGGGAATTTTTTCAGAGCATTTTTTAATTTTGGAGGATAGGGATGGTGTCAAAAACGCCAGTTAGTCAAAACCAAGCTGCATCAGGTAAAGCATGGAACTCAACCTGTGTCCCTCATATCTTGGACAAATGCCCTAGCCTGTGGCCTATTAGCTACTCTGGGCACTTTGCCCCAGTCAAACTTTGAAAGGTCTTGGTTTCATTCCACTGCTGAACAAAACCAAATATCAAAACCCCTAAACTGTTCATGAAATGGAATTTTTGTTTTCTAGCCAGTTATGAAATCTATGGAATAGAAATTTAACAAAATTCTGTAGACCTTAAAAATGGTTAAATTAGGCCTGTGCATTAGTTTTCATTGGTGCTTAATGTATAAAGTAAATCTGCATTTTATTTATTTATTTGTTTGTTTATTTATTTTGCTAAAGACGTGTTTTGAGTTATAAGTGAAAATAACTTTCCATTTTCAAAAAGTTTCTAGGGTTTTTTTAAGTCCCTTAAATGAGAAGATTCTGCTCTTCAAATATAGCAAAAGTGGAAACAAGATAATATAGTAAATATGTTACATTTCTGCTTCTAGTTATGGCTTCAATTCCTTTTCTGATCTTCGCTAAGGGAATGTGAGTTTTGATTCTTTCTTCTCAAGATGATCTCTCTCCTCCTCCTCCTCCTCCTCCCCCTCACTATTTTGCACTGTAATAAATCATCTTTGTTGTGAGTTTGTACACTGTATTGCAGAAAATGACATATCATTTTCAACTCTGTATCTTTGTATTGTATCCCAAAGCTTGCACCATGTCATGCCCTATTTGAATCCCTCCCCTAACCTTCCACCTTAAGCTTCTACTTCTCTTCAGGACTGCACATCTCCTTTCTGCTTCCATCTCTAATCTCATTTCTTCCTGCTCTCCCTCTTGCTTTCTTCACTCAGTCCAAGCCATGTTCCTGTCATCTTCCTTATCCATTTCCCATTCCCTGAGTCAAGTGCCTACTTTCAAGAGCACCCAATAACCACTTTGAGCACTAAAGGGAGCAGTTCTATGGACCACTACTAGGGGGTTTATCGAGTTGTCTCTATCTATGTGGGTGTCCTGCCAATTCTAGTAACTGACTAGGGAACAAACATCAACCCACATAAGTTTACAATTTTATATAATTTATTAACTAAGATAAATAACTAAGCAAAATACATGTGACAGATATGGCAATATTCTGGCCAAAGCTTATTGGATTAAGTTAGATTTTACTGTATTACATTTATGTATCATTGTGGGGCAGGGATTGTATGTAATTCCATGGGGGAGGCTGAGCCACAGCCCTCCAGGAACTGAGAACAGTGTGTGGTGTGTGGGGGGGGGTGATTAGGCAAATTCACTTAGGTTGTAACACCTCCTGAGGAGCACCACCACCTGGCGAGTCTTGCATATATTGCTCTGTTCTATTCATTCCCTCTGAAGCATCTGGCAACTGCTCTTGGGTAGGTGAACCATTGGTCTGACCCACTATGGCCATTCTTAGTTTTTATGTACTGGTTCAAACCGAATTCTGTAGAGACCACCAGACAAAGAAAGGACTCTTGGATAAATAACCTGAATTTAAACTGACTCGGGGCCTTCATTCTGACCCAGAAAATGGACAGGACCTTCTGTTCAAGGGTGGGGCTGGAAGTAATGACACTAACCAGAGCCCTTGTGGTGCTGGGATGGGGTGATCTCTGGTAAGCTTATTAGCATGTCTATTGTCTTTCATATGTTTTCTCTGTAATGTTTTTGCCTCAAGAATAAACCTTCTTGGTTTTGTTTTCTTTTTTCCAGTTTTTATTAGTAGAGGGATGCCTCTGCCTCAGCATCTTGCACTTCTGTTTTTTAGACTCCAGCAGGTTTATACTCTTACAATGTGATAGTTGTGACTCTAATGGTTTCATTTGGCTTCAGGAGGCTTTTGGCTGGTTGAAAGATTGACTGGTGGTTTTCTTGCCTCAGCTGGATAACACTGATGGACAGGACTGGCTGGACATATGACTCCTGTGCCAAATCATATTTAGAGAGCTTGTCCTTAGCATTTGGTCTGAGTTAACAGTAACCACATAGTCATCATTTTCATCTTAGGTTCAAAACATACTGGGCAAAATTAATCCCTGGTGCAAGTCCACTGAAGTCTTGTATTAACCTGAGGGATGATTCCTGTTTCCATTCTATTAGGATAAAGCTTTTCTTTTTCATAACAAACTCTTTGCCTTGATAGCATCCTTCTGGACGTGATTTTTTGTTTTGTGCCATGGCACAGCAAAATAAAACACATAAATACAAGGAAATTAATCTTTGTAGTGGTAGAAAAACTCAAACGCAAAGCACTGACATTTCTGTCACCACTTTTAATTAAAAATGTGTCCAATTACAATGAAAGAGTCCTTGTTTGAAGCAAAAGCTGTAGTTCACATAATTGCACATACTATATAATGTATAGTCATTACCATAACGAAAAATCCATCATTTCTATTCTGAAGCTGTTGAGGGGCCATAATTAAGTGGGCCTACCAGCCGCTTCAATTCATGTACCTTTCAAAGAAAATTATACCCTATATTCAGTAAGGAAATTGTGTTTTATTTTTTTTAGTCTGCCACTTACAGATTTCTTAACAGAAAGTGAACAGATGTTTTTCTTGTTGTAAGCAAAGCAAATTTTGTAATACTTTCAAGAAAGCACATGAGGTAATCAAAATCATTCATGTTATTCCTTGAAAGTTAACATTTTCATTGTGTTTCCCCAAATGTGTTGTCTTCTATAAGAGCAACAAGGTAGGGGAAGTAGTATCTTTCACTGGACCAACTTCTGCTGGTGGAAGGTACAAGCTTCACAGAGCTACACAGAGCTCTTCTTCAGGTCTGGGGAAGGAAGCAGAGTGTCTGAGATGCATGCAAGTTGAGACATTTTGTTAAGCAGACGGGGTAACATGTTGGAAGCAGTCCCTTGAACTGAAGTGGACAATTGGGGGTCAGATTGTTATGCACAAAGAGTTTGAAGTGGGCAGTTAAGGGTAGCAGTCCGTTGGTGAGTTACAAATTGTTGTAATGAGTCATAAAACCAGTGTCTCTGTTAAGTCCCTAGGTTTTAGAGTCTAGCAGAGTTATGAATTTAAGTTCCCAGATTTGCTTTTTGAAGGTATTGTGCAGGTTTCCCTGGAGGACAAGTATTGAAAGAACAGATATCCAGAGATTGCTTTGTGAAAAGTGTTCACCCACAGGTGATATGGTGTTTTTGTATCTTACCATTTTTCTGTACAAGTTCATTTGAGAACATAGTGATTGTATAGTTTCACACACATAATTGTTGTTGGGGTATTTGATGCATTGGGTGAGGTACACTACATGTTGTGGTAGGCATGTATAGGACCCATGGATCTTGAAAGTGTTTTGTGTGGGGGAGTGGATCACTGTAGTAGTGGAGATATGTCTGCAGGTTTTGCATCTGTTGTTCTGGTAGGGTCTGGTGCCACTTTGAGTTGGTGTGTCCTGGTCTATGGGGAGCTTGCTTCTGATGATGAGCTTGAAGAGGTCGGGGGCTTGTTTGAAGGCCAGAGGAAAGGATTTGGAAAGATTTCTTTCAAGATGTGGTCCCTGGGGTTTTATAGGTATTTACAACACTTGGCTCTTCCTGGTCCATAAAGGAGGTTAAATTTCAAAGTGTAAGTATGACATGGAATGATTAAATCAATAATAGTTTAGCTTACAAAATACTTGTGTCCAGATTTCATTTGTATAATATCAAGGTAAATAATCTAATATTGTCTCTAAGTGCAAACCTTAAATATAGACAACTATGACTACATGGATGTGTTTTGTAATTCAATTCACGCTCAGTGTGAAATCTTTAGGAGTTTGTTATAAACACTCTTCAAAGAATACAGAAACATATTACTATCATTTACTTATATTTTTAATAGTACTGAAATTCCCAGTTGGAATCGGGGTCCCATTGTGTTAGGTTCGGTAAAAACACATACAAAAACAGAGCTCCTGCCCCAAATACCTTACAGTGTGAATTATGGTGTCCCCCTTGACCCTGTGAGTATAACAAGCAATAGGATGGAAGGGCAGAATGAGGGTGAATAAGAGTAAATTTAGTGATCAGATGAACTTATTCAGGCTAGCAATGATTTCATTGATTATCATTTGAACTTCCCTATCAAATCTCCTGTGTTCCATTAACACCTGTACACACACCAGAAAACATGTCCCTGGTCTTACTGCCTGTTTTTAGAGCCCATACATTATTTCTCACATTCTGTATGTTATCTCCATCCACACTCTACCTTCCATTATTAGTTGTTTAAAAGAAAAAAGCTATCTCCATATTTCCTTCAGACATTAGGTTGTTTTCCCCCCGAGTTTGTTGTCAAAGGATATGGCTACACTTACAAATCTGCAGCGCTGGTAGTTGCAGCGCTGGTTGTCCAGCTGTGCAGGGCCAGCGCTGGTGTGTGGCCACACTCACAGCTACCAGCGCTGCAGTGTGGCCACATTTGCAGCATTTGCAGCACTGTTGGGAGTGATGAATTATGGGCAGCTATCCCAGCATTCAAGTGGCAGCAACGTGCTTTTCAAAAGAGGGCGGTGTGGGGCAGTGTGACAGGGACCGGGGGGGGAAAGAGAGAGTGGATTTTTGGAACTGACACTGTGCAAAATCAGAAAATTTTCCCACCCCCTTACTGTTAACTGCAAACAGCCTGCATCCAACATACTCTCTTTCCCCCCTCTGCCCCCTCCCCCCGTTTCTCTCAAGCAAAGCAAACACTCAACCCCTGTGAATGACTCCTTTTCTCCCTGCTGGTCAAGCAAAATGCAAACACTCAACCCCTGTGAATCACGCAGGGAGGAGGATCTCATTTGATTGTTCACAGATTGATCACAGCAAACAGGAGCTGATAAGCAGCTCCGGTAGAGCAGCTCCGGCTCCGGAGGTTCACAACAAAACAAAGAGAGGCTGCATAACAAAACAAAGGGAGTAATTTAGTTAAAAGCATTCTGGGATACACCCTTATACCCTGGAGGCCAATCACAGCACTGGTGTGTGGCCACACTTGATGACCAGCGCTGCAGCACCAGCGCTGGAATCCTTATTCCCCATGCCGAGTGAGGTGTACGGCCAGCGCTGCAGCCAGGGAGTTGCAGCGCTGGAAGTGCCCTGCAGGTGTGGCCACTTACTAATTGCAGCGCTGGAAAGCCTCCACCAGCGCTGCAACTTGCAAGTGTAGCCAAAGTGAGAATGGAAAGACACCATGGTCCCAAGGTTTTGCCACTCTCTGCTGCTGTCCAGCAGGCTAAATGAGTCTCTATAGGAGTCAGAGGCAAGAGAACAGAAAGTCTATTGATTAATTATAGAGCATGTACTCAGACCTGATTGGAATCCTAGGTCTGTGAGATGTGCAGCTGGGGTGTCTCTGGGATGTGGGGGCTTGGGTCTGGCTCCACCTCAAGAGTTGCTGTTTCTCCTCCCTCCAGCCTTTTGACCATTTTTTGTTGTTCATCTCTGGATTCCCTCCCATTTGTCACTATCTTTCTGAAAATATGGTTCCCGAAAGTAAACACAAGCTATTCCAGTTGAAGCTGAACCAAACCTACTACAGATAGAACTGGGAGGTAATGTTCTGAGACCTGATGTTGGTTATGTTGGCTTTTCTTGCTGCTGTCGGGACAAGGGGACTGTCGGGAAGGAATTTTCCTCCAGGGCAGATTGGCAGAGGCCCTGGAGGTTTTTCGCCTTCCTCTGCAGCATGGGGCACGGGTCACTTGCTGGAGGATTCTCTGCAGCTTGAGTTTTTCAAACCACGATTTGAGGACTTCAATAACTCAGACATAGGTTAGGGGTTTGTTACAGGAGTGGATGGGTGAGATTCTGTGGCCTGCATTGTGCAGGAGGTCAGACTAGATGATCATAATGGTCCCTTCTGACCTTAAAATCTATGAGAGACACTGTATCATTTTTTATTATTGGCATATTTACCATTTTGTTTTAGCTCTAATGAAAGTCCTTGATCATATGGTTAGGTTAAAAGGGCACTGTCAAGATGTGAATCACCAAGAGGCAGTTGGGATAATCTTGTTTTTATATCAATATTTATTCAGGACTCTTCATATAAATAATTCAGCCACTTTGCTCTCACGCACCTACTAGTTAATCTTTCTGACAATGGTCTAAGACCTGTTTACAAAATTAAACTGTAAATGTATCTAGCACTGTAATGATACTTTACTGAGCCATAAATAGAATCACACAGAATCACAGAAGAGATACAAATAAATGTACAGCATGCACACAAAAATCCTTCACTATTCTTAAATTCAGTTAGTTTTAAGAGTTCACTGCAAGTACTCCTGGAATTGTCTTACTCCTTTTAAGTAAAATAAGCAATCTAGGTTTAGAGCTTTTCAGACTAAGATAAAACCATTTTGCCTGAATTACAAATATGGTTGAAAGTTTTTCCTGTTATTTGGAACCTCTCTTCCTTGTTGTGAGTTATTTAAAAAAAATTAAAATCCTGACTGAAAGATCAGTAGTGTAGTATGCTTAGACTTGATTCTTGTAGGGTAACATTATATTGTTCAGCACATCATATTAGTTTATTCTTTGGGAGCTTCAGAAAAGTGTTGGTCCCTATTGAAGTAGGAGAAGGGAAATCTTCCCCTGGTGCTGCCGATTCTGTACATTCATGGATAACTACCAGATTTTAGGCCTTGTCTACACTACAAGACTATTTCGAATCAACTTAGTTCGAATTTGTGGATTCGACCTTATGAAGTCGAATTTGTGTATCCATACTAAATACACTAATTCGAATTTCTGAGTCCACATTCACGGGGCCAGCGTCGACTTTGGAAGCGGTGCACTGTGGGAAGCTATCCCACAGTTCCCGCAGTCCCCGCTGCCCATTGGAATGCTGGGTAGAGCTCGCAATGCCTGCTGGGGGAAAAATGTGTCGAGGGTGGTTTTGGGTAACTGTCATTATTCAACCGTCACTCACAAACGCCCTCCCTCCCTGAAAGCGCCGGAGGGAAATCTGTTCGCGCACTTTTCTGGTCAGTGACAGCGCGGACGCCACAGCACTGCGAGCATGGAGCCCGCTGCGATCATCGCTGCACTTATGGCCGTTGTCAACTCCTCGCACCTTATCGTCCACCTCTGCAACAGTCAGCTGCTGAGAAATCGGGCGAGGAGGCTCCAGCAGCGCGGTGAGGAGAGTGGCGCAGACCTCTCAGAAAGCAGGGTACGCCGGGCAGTGGAGATCATGGTGGCAATGGGTCAAGTTCATGCTGTGGAACGGAGATTCTGGGCCCGGGAAACAAGCACGGACTGGTGGGACCGCATAGTGCTGCAGGTCTGGGATGACACAGAGTGGCTGCGAAACTTCAGGATGCGTAAGGGCACTTTCCTTGAACTGTGTGACTTGCTGTCCCCTGCCCTGAAGCGCCAGGACACCCGGATGCGAGCAGCCCTGAGTGTGCAGAAGCGAGTGGCCATAGCCCTCTGGAAACTTGCCACGCCAGACAGTTACCGGTCAGTAGCGAACCACTTTGGCGTGGGCAAATCTGCCGTGGGGGTTGCTGTGATGCAAGTAGCCCACGCAATCGTTGAGCAACTGCTCTCAAAGGTGGTGACCCTGGGAAACGTCCAGGTTGTCATAGACGGCTTCGCCGCGATGGGATTCCCAAACTGCGGTGGGGCTATAGATGGGACTCACATCCCTATTCTGGCACCGGCCCACCAGGCCAGCGATTACATTAACCGAAAGGGCTACTTTTCCATGGTGCTGCAAGGACTGGTGGACCATAGGGGACGTTTTACCAACATCTTCGTTGGGTGGGCGGGCAAGGTTCATGACGCGCGTGTGTTCAGGAGCTCTGGTCTCTTTAGACTCCTCCAGGCAGGTACTTTCTTCCCGGACCACAAAATAACGGTTGGGGATGTGCAGATGCCTACAGTGATCCTCGGGGACCCAGCCTACCCGCTAATGCCCTGGCTCATGAAGCCCTATACAGGCGCCCTGGACAGAGAGAAGGAACTCTTCAACTACCGGCTGAGCAAGTGCAGAATGGTGGTGGAGTGTGCTTTCGGACATCTCAAGGGGAGATGGCGGAGCTTACTCACTCGCTCGGACATCAGCGAAAAGAATATCCCCGTAGTTATTGCTGCATGCTGTGTGCTGCACAATCTGTGTGAGAGCAAGGGCGAGGCCTTTTTGTCCGGATGGGAGGTTGAGGCAAATCGCCTGGCTGCAGTTTACGCTCAGCCAGACACCCGTGCCGAGAGAATATCCCAGCGGGAAGCGCTCTGTATCCGGGAGGCTTTGAAAGCAAGTTTCCTCGGAGAGCAGGGTAACCTATGACTCTCCACTTGCTTTCAAGAGAAACTGACCCTGGGCCTGTGTCAGTTTGTGTCGATTTGGATCTGCGGCTACATGCCGCGTTCTCCAAGTTTCCCCCACTTCCAAAGCACGTTTTTAAGCAAATTAATTGTTACACTCATTATTAATAAATCTTTCTTTTACTTTGCATTTCTGTTCTGGTGTTGAGACATGGACGCATACTGTGCTGGGCACGGTGTGCACTGACGTACAGACCGCTTCCTCCATAGAGGACTGACATCCTCCTGCTCCTACATAGGTCTCTGGGGTGGGGGACGGATGACAGTGGTTCTGCATGAAGGGGAGGGTTTGCAGGAAGGGGCGAGTGGTGCCTTCTTTGCATAGGGGTTTGGATGACGGCAGTGGGCTGCGGGTTTCTGCGTGGGAAGGGGTGATGGGTGTGGGAGAAGGGTGACTATCTGTCCGTGGATGAGGGCTCTTGTTGGGGCTCAGGGCAGCGGATAGGCTCGTGGATCCGTTGCAAGTGCATCGTAAGGGCAGCCTGCCTTCACAGTAATGGCGTGGCAGGCGCTAGGACCCTGGACAAGCATACACATTACGAAATGATCAGGGGCAGCATACACAACACAGAATGACCCTGGTGCCTACTGACTGCAGTGTGTGTGTGCCCCGCAGTTGATCCTTTCCCCAAGTCTGTACCCTGGTACTGTAGGCTATACCGTGCAAGTATGAAACCCCTGTCCACCCCCTACACCGAAAAATCCTCTGACAGGAAAGACATGACGGAAACAGTGATTAACAGCAAACATCTTTTATTAATCTAATAAACAGTGGGGGGATGAACCTTGGATTTGGGACTGGCTGAGCCTATAAGGGAAGCACTTCTACAAATTTCTAACGTGAGAAGTGCGGGGTACACGGCCGCTCTGCTCTGGTTCAGTGACAGTTCTCACGGCCTCTACCACCCCTCCGTCTTGTACTTTTGGGTGAGGGGGGGGCCAGGACTTCTTGGCTGGGGAGGGCGATTGCAGAGACACTGCAGGGGGGCCCTGTCCTCCAGCCTGCGGTCCTGCAGGACATCAACAAGGCGACGAAGCGTGTCCGTTTGTTCCTTCATGAGACCAAGCAGCGTTTGGGTGGTCTGCTGGTCTTCCTGCCGCCACCTATCCTCACGTTCCATGAGTGTGCGATGCTGCTCACATAGGGTCTCCCTCCAGTGTTTCTGCTCTGCAGCCTCTGCTCGGGAGCAGGCCATCAGTTCAGCGAACATGTCGTCCCTAGTCTTCTTCTTTCGCCGTCTAATCATTGCCAGTCTCTGCGAGGGGGATGCCGGGGCAGTCCGGGAAGGAGCCGAAGCTGTGTGATGGGGAAAGTTAGTGATTTCCTTGTACAGATACATTTTGGCGAACAGTGAACACCGTCTAGTCAATTTCTATGAAGAAGACCGTACCGGACAACAAGTGTCACGTGGTCTCCAGAGAAGCACAACATTTTGGCCTACGCTCTGATTGGCTGCGCCATTGCACAGGAAAGCGGAGAAGTCGGGAGAGATAGCAGAATCCCTCTAGCAGAGAGTCCTGGTAAGCCTTACAGTACATTATGCTTATCAGTTAACGGATAGCTGTGCCGTCGTGCTAAAGGCAATCTGGAAATCAGATACTATGACCCTTTTGCAGCCACTCCCGACACTGCAGGGGAAAGATCAATGTATGCTTTTCCTGTGTGGCCTACAGCACGTGGCTGCTAAGCGCGGGGCTTTGTTATGCAAAGTATAAGTAAACCATTAAGAACAGTAACTATTCGCTAATTGCCCTAATTAGATGCAGCACTTCAGTAACGAGATTACCCTGAGGCGTGTCTCTCGAGTGCAGAAAGAAAGGATGTTAAGGGAAGCACTTCACCGACCGGGACCCTACGCGGCCATGCTGGTAGAGGCGATGGTTCCCCTGTATCTGAGGATGTCGTGGCGTGGAAGAGTGAGCTTCACCGGAGGACCAAATAAGGCACCTCTTCCTCGAAACCTCCTGCGGAGGGTATTTGAGGAACTGTTTGAAGCATTTGTGGAATTGTCCATGGAGGACTATTGTTCCATCCCAATCTGTGTAGACCTACTGTTCGTTTAGTTTCCCTTTAAAAACTTTTAGATATAGTATTTATAGATAGAATTTATATTTTTGGTATACATGTTTTCGAGCAAATAAATATTTTCTTGTTTATACGACTTACCGCCTGATCCTTCCCCTGACTCTGAGTCCGGGTTCACGGCCGGTGAGGGTTGGTAGGGGATCTCTGTGAGGGTGAGGAACAGATCCTGGCTGTCAGGGAAAGCGGCATTGTGTTCGCTGTCGCCTGCGCCTTCCTCCACGGACCCTTCGTCGTCTTGCCCATCGGCGAACATCGAGTAGGAACTGTCCTGGCTCACTATGCCATCCACTGAGTCCACGGTCACTGGTGGGACAGTGGTGGCAGACCCACCGAGAATGGCATGCAGTGCCTCGTAGAAGCGGCATGTCTGGGGCTGTGCTCCGGAGCGTCCGTTTGCCGCTCTGACTTTTTGATAGCCTTGCCTCAGGTCCTTGACTTTCACGCGGCACTGCATCGCATCCCGGCTGTATCCTTTCTGTGTCATGGCTTGGGAGACCTTCTCGAAGGTCTTTGCATTACGCTTGTTGGAGCGCAGCTCCGACAGCACAGACTCCTCGCCCCACACAGCGATCAGATCCTGGACTTCCCGGTCTGTCCATGCTGGGGATCTCTTTCTATTCTTGCATTGGGCTGACTCCTCTGCTGGAGAGCTCTGCATCGTTGCAGGTGCCGCGGAGCTCGCCCCGATGTCAAAGCAAGAAATGAGATTCTAACTGTCCAGACAGGAAAAGGATTTCAAATTTTCCCGGGTCATTTCCTGTGTGGCTGCTCAGAACATCCAAGCTCGGACTGCTGTCCAGAGCGTCAACAGAGTGGTGCACTGTGGGATAGCTCCCGGAGCTACTAAGTTCGATTTGCATCCACACCTAGCCTAATTCGAGCTAGCAAGTGCGAATTTAGCGTTACTCCACCTGTCGGGGTGGAGTACCAAATTCGAACTAAGGAGCCCCCTAGTTCGAATTAAATGGCTTCCTGGTGTG